>NC_137826.1:24088038-24235538 GCF_963921795.1 Nannobrachium achirus | reverse complement strand
TTCGATAGAATAAAAAAATCTCAAACAACCCCCTAAAGTGATTAACTGCATTTATTACATTTACTACAGCTTCAGCAATCAAAATTGATCCTTGAAATGTGGATTTGCTTTGTCCATGACACATCCAGATACCCGCATCCATTTGTCCATGACACATCCAGATGTCCATCCATTTTCAACAATTCCTGAATAACTAAAGTATAAAATAGTATGAAATAGGGCTAAAGTGGTTTAACTTTAAAGATGGGGATGTTACTGTGGCCAAGAGGAGCATGATATGACCTGGTGGTTTCCAGAGAGAACTAGACCATATCTATATTATCTGACACAACATTCTTAAAATGAAAGTTCAGGACTCTTTCTTTCTTGATACCAACAACATTATGCATATTACTGTATCAGTCCCCCACCCTATCCCATATCACAAGTATAGTTGTTATGAGTGTGAATGACCAATCTATTTTATGGGGTTACCTCCAAATGAGACCCCTTAATTCACACACCTACAGTACAATATCTTCTAGCAAGGATATGAAGGTATACAGTAGCATCTGTTAACTTATAATACATAAGCTTCGTGAGGGGGGATGGTAGAAAATGGGTGGGTGGGGGGAAAGCTTACTGTAGTGTAAGCTTATACTGCCGATTTACCTCGATGGATCCTGTCTTACATAATTGTACATCTGGCGTACAGTCCGCCGTCAAGAATGCGCCATAGGCTATGTCACGAGCTGCCTTTTGTGCCACTGCAACCAGAATGTGATGTACTGTAGGCTGCCCAGTCCACAGAGGACTGTGTGACACTGACACAGTATGTTGTGTGTGTGTCTGTGTGTAACTTTTTTGTGACTGTCCCTCGCCTCGTTCCTCCATTTAGTCAATGCTGTCCCCGCATCCACCAAACATTTGGCAAAGTCCTGCAATTTTATTGCCCGTATTTGCAGAAGTGCAGCCATCTTGCTCAACTGGGTTACACCCTTCATTCCTATCGCATGTCTTGTCGAGAGAGGACGGGGCTGTGTCAACCCCTGTTCCTTTAGCAGAGTCCTTAAAAGTGTGCGTTGAATTCAAAATGGCACCCGCTGACTCATGGATAGGCCTTCATGTTGTGCTGAGCATTGTTGTTAACTGGTATGTCATAAATTAAATCATTCTCTGAGACTTCTCTTCTTGGTGGGTCCTATTTTCATTCAAGGTGTTCCTGGGGCTTAAGTAGTACGATAGCCTCCTGAGTATCAGCAAATGAGAAGGAAGTGTGTGTGAGTTATGCTTAGTTCCGCGCACACCGGATATAGCAGATCTACAAGCTCACAACACGTCGCAGCATGACTACGTTTAAATCAGGCGAAACAGACATTTTCTGTACTGTACAATATGGCCAATCATATTGCCAGAGCCACCGCCCTCAGCCCGTCTGTGCCGTTTCCCAGTCTAAAATGATCAGTCTACGACGTTGTAGTCTACAATCTGAGGTCAGTGGATGCATTCCATTCGGACCACACCCACAGCAGAGGAATGAACTGTACCTGAATATATATGCAGGAGATGCACACTGGAACTCCTGCTCCTGTCCATTCCTCTGTATGTAGTGTTTAAAGTATATTTTATTCTGAGATGTTTCTTTGTCAGTTTCCTGTTATCCAAACTGAAAGTCCAAATGGACAGATACATTTGACCACCTATCATTCTTTTTTTATGATCGTCACGTTGGGTATCATATCCTCCACCAAGCTGTATTAAAAGAGGTTAAGCCTCGCAAATTGGAGCTCTCTATTTCTCTATTTGACAACGCCACACTGTCTCTCTACTTGTGTTCGTGCTTCCTTTCACCCTCGGTCTCATTTCTTTGCATCTCAACCACTTTTGATGTTGCTGATGATGCATGAATCCAAGCTTATTCTAACGCAACACTTGTTGTTAGCCTCTAGTCAGTACGCGGAGCTCTTAAATGCTTATGCAATGTTTAAAATACACCCACCCACCCTTGCGTTTAATATATATATTCACTTTCATCCCTCCCATCTGCATGTCTTCATTTGTCTCCGTTCTCTCTGACATGCATTGCACACCCAGCCAGCCCACACCTTGCTGTAGTGCGTCTTTCCCTTTCCTCCATGCTGCAGCAGAGAATGCACTGGGCCATGCTAAACTGCACACAACGGCCGTCCCAGTTTAACGAGGCTGTGTGTGTGTGTGTGTGTGCGTGTGTGTGCGTGCGTGCGTGCGTGCGTGTGTGTGTGTGTGTGTGTGTGTGTTTGTGAGTGTGTTGGATATAATTTATCTTATATTGTTGAACCATGAATCAAGGCCTGTCTCAAGGTCTCCTTCGTTGGCTGTCCTGTGGCCTCACGTTGTCGGATTCCCTTATTTGGACGAGGTGAGAGGGGGAGAGAGAGAGTGGGAGAGGGGGGGGGGGAGAAGGGGAGAAAGAGTGAAGGTGAGAATGACAGGAGAGGGGGAAAATGAAGGACTGAAATGGGCAAAAGGAACAAGGCAAAGGGAAGAGTGTCAAACACAAGGTGGAAGACAGATAGAGAGATACAAGCAAATAGAGTTAGAAATAAAAGTCGGGCCCGCGCGCTCGCACACACACACACACACACGCCAAATGGAGGCAAAGAAGGAGGGATGAAGTTTTGTGTTCAGATGGACAGAGTGAGAGAGAGCGATGGAAAAGAAGGAGTGAGAGACACAGGCTGCTAGAGCTCGCGGTGGCCGGATGGAATTTCTAGCATACGCTGCTGGAATGTCAGGAATGCAGGACAGTCTGATCAGAGAGAGAGAGAGAGAACGATACAGAGAGAGACAGACAGACAGACAGACAGACAGACAGACAGACAGACAGAAAGACAAAGAGAGACAAACAGAAAGACAGAGAGAGACAGAACGAGAAGACATGTGTGAGAAATGAGTGTAGAGATAAGTGGAATATATAGAGAGAGGGGATATACACATTCGAAAAGACAGAAGAGAAGTGCGTGAGAGATACAGAAAGAGTGAAAGAAGACAGTGTGGAAAAGAGAGAGAAAGACAGGATAGACAAGTGAGAAAAGACAAGAGAAGAGAAATATAAGGGAGAGAGAGAGAGACAGAGAGAGAGAGAATGTGAAGGAGTCATGGACCCAACACTGCTGGTCATTGTTAAGATAACGATACAGAGTCAGTGTTTATGGAGGGAGCGGCCGGCTTTGGAACAAATAACTAATTCACTTTCAGCTGGAGGTCACACCAGTCACAGCTAATGGTTCTAGCCTCACTGGCCCACACGTCGTCCCTGAGCCAATGCATCT
Organism: Nannobrachium achirus; assembly: GCF_963921795.1. NCBI lineage: Eukaryota > Metazoa > Chordata > Actinopteri > Myctophiformes > Myctophidae > Nannobrachium > Nannobrachium achirus. The sequence goes on along the minus strand of NC_137826.1, from coordinate 24,232,248 downwards.
AGAGAGGTATGAAGGTAGTGCCTGGAGCGAGTGCCTGTGCGGGCCTGCCAGTGCATGTGTTGTGCGCCTGGGTGTGGCCGTGCACGCAGGCGCCCCGGGGCGACATCAGCTGGTTCTCCATGAGATAGCTCTTCCTGACACACGCATGACATTCTCTTGCTTGCAGCTCCACCCGGAGGTCATTCGACGTCACCGCCCCCTCACCTCTTTGCCACGCACACCGATTGCATGTGTCACGCCAAGGAGAGAGGTGACGTCTTCACCTGCGTTTTTATTGCTTATTAGAGAGGAGATTCAGATTACTGTAGTATGGCTCAGAATCTTTATTGTCACGTCACAGGTTTACAGAAGTGGGCGAAATGTGTTTTCCCATCATATCAGGATGTACTTATATACAGTATATGATATGGAATAGCAGCAGAAGTATACTGTGCATGATATACTTCGATATACTGGTGTTAGTTAAGGTGCTATAAAACACACAAAGACAAAAAGTCAGTGTGTTGTGCATGGTGCAAAATATCATTGCGTGGCGACCGCATAATCCACATAAGGTAGACTGACACTGGTATAAGCCGCAAGTGGTTACGTGAGGAAGAGCTAAAAAGAAAATAAAAGTCACTTGGTATAATCCACGGGTTGGACCAAGGAAGAGCAAGCCTGACAGTCGTCGGGTGAAAACTGATCAAGAACCTGGTGGTGCTTGGCCTGCTGTGCTTGTTCTGATTCTGATTCATGTGGCCATAGGTGAGGAGCCTATCTCCTGTTTCTGTAGCGTGAGGCAGCTTGATGTTCAAGTTAGTCCCCCAGTTATGATACTAGAATGTGGCAGGGACTCACCCCCAATCCAACCCTTGGTGCTAAGTAGGGAGACATTGGGTATCATTAGTGTGGTTGGCCAAACAGGACAACCACACTATAGAACTTGTCCGACTTTCTTCCATCCATCCATCTTTCTTTCTTTTTTTTTCTTTACTTATTTTGCTGCGCTACTCCTACAACAGTTTTTGGGCCATTATGTCAAATGACCGGCTTCATCGGGACTCGTCTGCTTGCGTTTTGCTAAGAGATACATTATAGAGTTTAATTTATATTAATTTATTAGTGAATTAGTGAAGTGATTTTTCTCCATTGACTTGAATGGGAAAATGCAAAAAGTTTACTTCTCACAAATATGGAGATGACTGACATCATAGATGTCTGACATCATAGACCACTTGAGACTGACACAGTCTGGGCTATATTTTGATTGTCTTAAGTACAAGCTCTTATGCCTTAACTTAAAGGCCTGTCCATACTCAAAACCAAACTTTTCGTTGGAAAGGTCCGGTTCAACTACAAAATGACGTCACTCGCATCTTCTGAAAAGCATTACCTCGAATTAGAGTTCGGAAAGCTGCACGTCGGAAAGTCGGAACACTCCGACGAACAGTTCAGTGGTCAGAGACAATATGGACAGGCCTTTAACTCATCCACTACATTGGACGAGTTTGACGAGCTATAGTTATGGGTCCACTCTGCTTATGACGAATATGACGAGCTATCAATTAGCTTTAATAACTATAAAACAAAAAAGTATGATCGCCGATTCGCCGTCCATAGCGCTCTGTGGACCCGCCCTATTCACAAAAAACGGATCTGGATGTTCCAGAACGGAAATGGGGGGGCGGGACAACGACGCCTGTATCCTGTCTGCCGAAATGTCATCCGGTTCAATGTTGTGCAACACCAGCGTGGCGCTCCGTCGGTTTCGCTTTGAGCGATGGAAGGCTGTAGTGCTTTGTTGCTTACCCTGCCTGGATCGTATTGTGAATGCAATCGGTGAACCATCGCGCAATGGATTCGCGCGCGTGCCCACGTTAAAGGTAGGCAAAATCCTGGCGGTGTGGACCCTCAGAAGGGTCTTAAAAATAGCGGTGGGTGAGTTAAGGTAAGGCATAAGAGCTGGTACTTAAGACAACCAAAATACAGCCCAGTATGTCCATATATGGGCATTCCAAGATATGGGCTTAATATTAATGACATTAGGGATCTCCATGTATGGGCATAAAAGAGACAAGGATGGAATTCATTTGCAAGTGTGACTCGCATCACGGCAACCACACTTGCAATTTCCCAGAATTGCATCTTTCTAGTTTCTATAGTCTTTGGTATCTCTGGCAGACACTGACTGAGCTGGATGGATATCAAGGTATTTGGTCAAAAGATTTAGATATTTGATTTTGTTCATATCACTCAGGCCTAGTGGAAAGGTAGAGAGAATGAATGACGGTTTTCCTGGCTCAAAGTGGGCCTTTGGGTGGTTCAGGAGAGTTTGCACAAGGCAATTCTCTTGAACGCTGCCTTCAGGTATGGCATGGAATGAGGGCATTTGCATTTCTTTCACTAGTAAAAACTGCATTCATGGTCTGGAGAGAAGGCACTTTTTACAGACGGATAAAAGGGCAGGGGCTCAAGCCCCCTTTGATGTCTATGTGTGCACGTGCCTGGTGGTAACTGTGCTAGACTGTACAGTAAGCACGATCCATCCACATCGCAACTACGCACAACAGTAAAAGGCAACGGTAAATGGTGCATTTATACAGCGCCTCTATCCAAAGTGCTTTAGAAGGTGCATCACATATTCATACACACAATCACTCTCAGATGGCAGCAAGGAAACCATGCAAGGCAACAACCTGCTATTCAGGAGCAGTTGGGTTAAGTGTCTTGCTCAAGGACACTTGATCAAGACACTTAACTAATACAGAGAGCCGTGGTCAAACTGGGGACCTTTCAATTGCCATTCTAGTGTTACTCTATCTATGGATTGACCTGTTATTTCTGACCATTTGATAAACCAAAATGTACATGTATGCTTGAGAAACCTAATTTTACAAAATTGAGAGGGGATGCAAATCAATGCAACACCACTTGAAGGCGCAGGTGAGGGGCTCCAATCATAGTGCATGATTTATTGATTATCTTGAGCTTATCTTACTTGGGCACAACAAGTATACATGTTTTATTCTTAATTCTTATACAGTAGTTCTGGTGATTTTCCTTTGGGGATGGTATGGCTAAATATGAGATAAATAAGACCTTTATTGATCTTTTAAGGGAAATTCAGTCAGTAAAGACAGCACAGCAGTTAAGATACAGATCACCTCCCATGAATGACACTAGGGACCCTCTTGCTTGATAAATTGCCAAATTGTAGATACATCACATTCGCAATTAAGGATCAGTTGCTCTGCAATAACCGGTTCAGCCACGAAGGGATTCAATGTGTTCATGTATAGACAAGTAGAAGTAACATAATTTTAGTTTTAAGGTGCAGTAATGGATTTTCTTTTGTTAATTAGTTGTGTTTGTTCAAAAAGATATCTTGGACCTTTCCCATAAAATGCGTGCAGTTATCTTCAAAAAGGCTTAGCATGGACGACTCGGTGGAAAAAACACTGGCTTCTTGAGAATGTCAGTCAAGCATGTGGAAAGAATGAAAGAGAATCTTGATGCACCCTGAGGCAGTATCTTCCGGATAGATGTGAAAGTCAGGGATACTGCTGTGCATGGGTAGGGCTGTCACGATTATGACATTTTACTTGGCGATTAATTGTCGCTCAAATAATTGCGATTAACGATTTCATTCCGTTACTGCCGTTGAACATTATTGGAACATTATGAATAGAAATTACATTTCTGTTTGGCTTTTAGGCTTCCTAAACAAAAGTTGCACAGGGCAGATATGACAAATAAAACATATTTAATTACTTTATGCTTAAAAATAAACGTTAATGGTAGAAATAGCCAAACTATGCGACACGTTTCGAGCTTTGCTCTAATATGGAACTGATTATGACAAATATGCTAAACATAAATGTGATTTAGGCGATTATGTAATAATTGTGACAGGCCTATTCATGGGGGGGGGGCTGCTGTTGCCATGACCTCTCTGGCACTCTGTAGTGCAGGTGACAGGACACAGGGATACCCAAGATTATATCCACGTGTGTATGCCATTGGAATGTTGTACACAAAGTCAGCCACATGAGTGTGCTGCGATGTCCACGTCTCGTAATTGCAGTAATGCCTGATTTATGCTTGGTTGCGCACTGTTTCGCGCACCCAAAATAGTTGGTTGCGTCGTGAGCTTGTAGGTCGGCTATGTTCGGTGCGCAGCGCTAGTGGCAACTAGGTATAAATTAGGCGTAAGAATAGTGCATGTTCTTGGAAGGAAAAGGAGACGCACGGTCGTGACTTGAGTTTCACTTGCGTTGTCCAGGGAGCAGTCAGTTCCTCTCTTATTAAGTATCGACGTCTCATTTGGTTTTGTTTAGTCACTGCCATGACATTGAGACAGAGCAGATTTTAAAACAAAATGGTCCCCCGGAATTCATTGAGTGGATAATGTTCCTCTATGTATGTCAATGAACCACTTTCATCAGTGTCGACCAAGAGTAAATTAGGACTGCACGATATTAAATAACAAAATATTCTCTGCATGTGGCACAACCCACTTGTCGAGATACAGTATAGCATCTCAATAATAGTACCTCAATTATTACAGGTATATATACTGCTTTACCTATAGGAGACCGGTCTATGGTGTCAGTACTATGACGTCATATTGATGACTTACAGAATATCTATGGGCATAGAAGAAAATCACACCTAGTGTGAAGTGAGCGGTGCTATATATGAGTTAATTTCATTAATCATCTCGCAAAGCTTGGCCAATGTGACCCTGGGCGTACAACAGACTTTGGGCGCTTTGTGCAAAGATGTAGGCCAGATGTAGGCCAACGCGAAGCTTGACCATATACAGTATGGGCATAGAAGGGACCCTGAGAGACAAACTGACCTATACAGAGCTATTTCGATTGTCGGTTCTGAACCAGCGCCAGTCCGACTGACGTCTCACTCATCGCACCCTCATGTCCTCGACAACAGACATGCCAAGTTTGAGTCGATCAGTCGGACGGTGCTCGAGTTATGCGGGGGACAGGCAAACAGACACACACACAAACACACAGATTCCAAGCATTTACCGTGTAGATAGGTGTATGCATTTGTCCTACTAGGAGTTGCCCCGCTAAAGCGGATGGCAAGATATTATCGGAACTAGTACAGGAATTGCGCTTTAAATCGCTTTACATTGTGCTTAACATTGACACACATTCACTCACCGATGGCAGCGGAAACCTTGCAAGGCGTCACCAACCTGCTCATCGGGAGCGGTTAGCTTGCTCAAAGACCGTCCAATTCCCATGTGGCCCCCTGTGCCACTGCCTGTAACAATGTAATGCACTGTAATGCATATTACAACACACTGTGATGTGATATGCTGTAGAGCAGAGCAACACACTTTGTCAGAACAGCCCTTCACTCCGGAATCCCCCCCCCCGCCCCAAGTAATCTAATGCACGATGCAGCTCGTGGCCACTCCAATGCAGCAGTTCATTTCACCTATTTACTCACAGCTGATCTCACACACACTGTGGTGCTGCTACACTCACTTCTATAGTGCTTCTCCTATCTACACTACCAGAGGAGAAATGTGCCGTCACCCTCTCTCTTTAAGCCTGATTTGCTTTGTCATATGAAGATGTCGTGCTCTGAAAACACCCGGTCTACGAGCTCGATGCACCGTGATCGGCTATTTTCAGCATGCGTCACACAACAGGCTATACAGCAAATTAAGAATGACCTGACAACCTTTTTTACTCACTCTCCTCTCATCATCTCCTCTTCTGTTTTCTCCAGACTTCTACCAGAGGACGTCCAACTGACGCTGTCCGTTCTTGCCCGGCCCGCCCGATGCCCCAGCCCTGTGCGTCCAAAAGGCTGACACATGGTAGTTCTTCACTGGCGAGCTTTATGTTACCGTACGCACGCTAAAGCTGCCAGCAGAAGAACTGCTATGGCCAGCCCTGCCTGTCAGAAAGGAGGAGTAGCTGGTAGGAGAGGTGATGAAGAGAATTGTTTACTGAAGGTTTGGACTGTTACTGGATTCAACTTAACCACATGAACCCTAGTGTCCCTATTCTGAAGCAAACCTTGGGTGAAAATAGACCATCTTCTCACAATGTGTCCCGTTGTGAGTGAGGTGTTGTGATATTGGTTATTTATATTGGCTATTTTCGACAAAGATATTTGGTTAAGATGGGAAAAAAGGAGCGGGGACCTATTAGCCCTGGGGGACCTTGGTTAACTTAGTACAAAGGGTACAGAAGTCCAACGTCAAAACCACGCCAACGGGATCAAGTAGAATTGGAAAACCACATTGCCCAAGAGGAAATCACTGTACCCACTGAAGCCAATCACGCTCCGTCAATTGTATTCCTGAGATTCCTTAGATTTTATATTGTTAACAGTGTATTACCATTTAGTTTGTTTGAAGAAACAACTGAAAATGTTACTGTCCTAGAAACACGAAACAAATGCAACATGATGCTTATTGTGCACCGGCTGCTTGTGTAATTGGAGATGTCGTTATCATTCTAACACTGAGAATTGTAGTCTATTAATATAGGATGCATTTTTTTTTTCTTACTGTTTCGATAAAGTTTTACCGTTTCTCTGTCAGTTGATGCTTTGTAATTGTTATTTTCTGGACACAGTTCTTATATTACATTATTTAACCACCACTCTAGACTTTGTAAACCAGACCTGAGTTGGCTTTGTACCTGCTGGACGGCTACCCCAGACCTCTAGCTGATCTACAAGCTCACAGTCTGAACTTGTAGTTCAGCTAATTTTGGTTTATAACTTCCCACAGAATATGGATGCTGGATGTTCAAGTGGTAAAAAGAATTGCTCAATGGGAAAGATCTTCATGATCTGGCTATCAATTTATTTAAGTCAGCTTTAGATGCAAATACAGGTTAAGTGTGCAACCTGTGCAAGTGTGTGGCTTAATAGAGCGAAAAGCAATCACCACTAATATATTAACTAACTTTCAACTGTAGATGACTTTTGGTATCAAACAATGAATGAACCAACAAAATGAATTGATTAATGAACGTATGCCTTTTCAAGTGATCATGAAAATAAAGAACAGAGTTTGTTTGTGTACCAGCATGGTCAGATCTGGAGTGTTGACTCGGTCCATGTTTTACACGTTCAGAATTAAAATATCTCTCCAGATTTCTTGGTGCAGTATAAAGAGTTTGCTGGGGTTGTGGTTCTGATTAAATGAGTGCAGTGCACCATTTAGCAACAGGTATAAACATTGAGTTTGGGATAGCAAAGATGAAAAATTGTGGGTGTTCTCTTTCTGTCCAAGCTTAAGCTTTAGTTTCTAAACAAGTATAGACGTATGTTATGCTTGAGGTTGTGCTGGATTTTAGTTATTGCATGTTTTGTTTCTGTGCAAGAAGAAATAAATAAATTATTTTGATATAATACTGTTTATTGTTTGTCCTATATTGTGATGCACTTTGTTAACACCTTTTCTTAAAGTATGATATTAAATTAATAATTTACCAGTAAGACTCCCTAATCGGGAGATAAGCGACCGTCAGGTCGCAGCGTGATTTTAGGGCAAAATGTGTAGGAGCAGTGTCCAAAAATGTGTTTGAAAAAATCGGCCTGATGCCACCATCAGAGGGCCATGTGAGAATTGATGGGTGGAGGTTGTGGTTTGGCAGGAGTGTGTGTGCAAAATTTGGCATGGATCGGGGCAACGCTTGCGGAGATATAAGCAGGGCAAAAGTGTGACGTGTGACAGACAGACTGATGGACGGACTGACTGACGGACAGCTGGTCGGAGTTTTATAGTAAGTAGTAACTGCGACAAATAACACAACATTTTAAACATGTTTAGATGGAAAGTGCATTGAACAAACACACACACACACACACACACACACACACACACACAAACAGAGTTTTGCAGGAATGCAATAATGTCTTGATTATATTAAAATATCAAAAAAAACAGATCTGCAAGCTCATAATGCGTCACATTGAGCTTGTAGTTCCGTTAGGGTTAGGGTCGATTATTAAAATCACTTTGATTTTATATAAAATGCTTAAAAAGCACTTTGATTATTCAATTAATCAAAAATAGTAATCGGTTATGCAATCCTATTGGTAATCAATCATTGCAGCCTTAATAATATCTTGTTCTTCTATGCTCTCATCTGTCTCATTTTCAGTGACTAAAGGGGAACAAGCTAATAGAAAAAATACATGAAAAATACATATCAACTATAAAATTTGATATATTTCATGTAAAATGCACTCCTTGGTTTTTTTGGTGACCTGCACCTCTATTGCCTTTTGGTAATGCTGCTAATATAATCTTCAAACATGAAATAAAATAAAATGATTCTCATCCTTATTTTCCATTGTGTGCATTCTTCATCTTTCCTCGCAAATCTCACAGATCTTGTTATAACAACAAAAACAACGAGAGGTTGTGCAAAACAACATTTGAACACAATGCAATCATTGGTCTATTTAGCAGAGAACACCCACAGAGAAACATGAGTTGGAGGACTGGCCTGGTAATGCAGACTCCTCCAATACCAGGCTGTACTGGTATTAGAACCAGATATAAACTGTCTGAAAACATGCATGTTGTTGGGCTTTAATATCAAGTGCTAGTAACTTCTCACTTCACAGTTTATATGTCTATCTATCCATGACCAAGAGGACACAATGCGATGAGACAGTAAATGATTGAAACTAGTTGAGATCATGATTCATGAAGATAAATACAATATCAGACCGTCCGATTACATGGACTGACATATGTTACGTGCATTTCCTCAACAGCACCAATAGATGGCACAATACACTAGGCTAGGGTCACAACGCTATAGGCCTACACTATATATTGTGCGCCTGCCTGTCTGTGCCTACCTACTGTCTGTGCCTATACCTACAGAGTGAATCTTTGTGTTAATGTGTGTGTGTCAATCCACAATTTGGTCACTACTGCATCCAATTTGGTACTTGTGTAAATACCGGTACCTTTGACTAGTAATAGTCACTCACTCACTCAAACAAACAAACAAACAAACAAACAAACAAACACAAATCATTTAGGCTACTGGCCATTTGGTAATAATAACATATTTGACCTGGCCAGGCGTTTGCCTATAATCAGTCAGATTTAGGATATCACTATCACAAAACGTTTTGAATTGTCAGTCGGGTTCTCTCAGTTGGTTAATTCACATAGCATTACATTCAGACTGTGCACAGTTTAGATGGAAATCTAATCTAATTTCATAGTGACTGGACAGAATGTCCCACATGGGCATGTTTAAAGGGCCTTAATGGAAGCTATCATTTCAAGGTAAAGGGGAGTTATGGGGAGGGGGGGTAGCTAATATCAACAGTGTACTCAAATACATGGTTATGAACTTATTATTATTGTAGTATAAGCACAATTGGGGGTTGGCTCCTGATAGAGCTCGAGTAGGCTAACTATGACTTGGCACAAAACATAAATGCAAAAGCATGGGCTAATGTAATCCCATAATGCATTGGCAAAGAGTAATATAAAGCTTCTGTCTGCATGGTCATTAAATCCGCAGGGTGTGTACAGCGTGTACAGTACAGGCTCATATGGTTCATGTTACACACTACCTGCTCTCTCACTCTCTATACACACTCTCTCTCACATTATCATACACACGGACTCTGTGGTGTAGGCTACACCATGCTGATCCAGCTGATGCCTGACAACCGCGCGTAAATGGAAAGCTTTTACGCACGGCTTGTGTTGACTCAAAAAGAGATTTAACTGTCGTTTTTTTCCCTTTCTCGTATTGTCACAGCTCACAGACTCGTATAAACGGGCATATATGCCATGGAGATGTAAGAGATGATGCGCTAATAGCTTACTACACAGCTGAGGGTGGGGGTGTGCGGGAAAGGCGTGCGTTCGAGAGCGCTTAGTCCAAACTGAACCCGGGAGAGACCGAGACGTCGATAACACCGCGCTCATCAATATAAGGACGTTGCGTAATTAAATAGTTGTGCCTTAAAGGAATTAGACTGGCGAATTTATGAGACTTAATCTGATGACCACTCGATGGAGAGCATCTAAAGGAAGACCCTGGAGCCAAGGAAAAGCAGCCTAGTTCATTAGAAATTCTCCGGATTTGAGGAGAAAGAAAAATCAGATCTTCCAAGCAAAATCAGATCTTCTAACGCAATGGCGATCAACACCGACACCGCCTACGGGAAAAGCGGCCTGGGGGAGCGGGAGGTGTCCCATCACAGCGACTTCCACGACACGGAGAAACTACTGAGCTCCACCGTGACCGAGCCCACCGTGGGGGAGAGTAACATGAATCCCTCCGACACCTTCACCCTCAACATAAGAGGCAGCGTCCGTTCTCTGGACGCGGAGCAGACAGGACACAGGGCGCCGCTCAAGTCGGGCTCCGTGGGGCAGCTCGCGGCCACACCCAGGTCCGCCTCGCGGCTCAGCCTGGGTCCGCCTCTGTCCCCGCTGCCCCCCGGGACGGAGCCCCCTCCCAGCTACCTCTGGCTGGCCGTGCTGGCTTGCATCTGCATCGGCGGCATGCCGTTCAACATCTGTGCGCTGTGGTACGCGCACGTGGTGAGTTCCATCACCAAACACCACCAAAATGTTGCTAAACAAGAAATGACACAGTCCTTGTCCTTTTATACCTGCTTGCGACTTGTGTGGACTACCCTTCTGGAGCAGTTTAGCTTTTAGCCTTGTGGAGCCGTTTCACTTGGAACTGAATTACGTCTTAACATTTACATTATAATAATAGGCTATAAATGTTATGATTGTAGGTAGGCCTATATTATTCATTCAATGTTAGGCCCTATATGAGATACTTTAATGATTTCCTTTGGAAATAAGCTTAGTCTTTTCATGGATCTCCTTTTAGTAGACCTTGTACCAGTGAACTGTACCGTCATGAAACTGTACCTTTTCCTATGCAAACTTCTAATAAAGTCTTCAATCAATCAATCAATAACAACTCTCGAATTCTGACATCATTTCGCAGGATTTTGACTTAATTGGCTGTGTATCTATTGAACATTTTTGTTTTATTACTTAGCCTACCGGTACTTCCATAGCTATTTGATGGTGAAGTTTGATTTATCCAATAACAATAAAATAATGTGCATGCGTTTGTTAAATCCATGCATCCACGACCATGTGCACTGCACATGGATTCTGCAGTGCACCCCTGCATCTCCATCATGTAGGCTATTCTTGTGTCTACACAGTCGAGGTCAATCCTGCTCACCGGAGACGTGCAAGCAGCGACCAAGTTCGGCCGTAGATCTATGCTGTTGAGTTGTATCGCCATACTGGTTGGCGTGGCCGTCATCATCTTCATCGTGCTCGGATTAGGTAGATTATGCGCATGCCCCCCCCCCCCCACACACACACACACTTTTGAAGTAGCCCTGAAATATGACGGTCGTATTTCTTGACCGCCATGCATCCACCTTATTGACCTTAACCTGGTTTGGAACAGGTAAGCCAATTTGCGACAGATTTCAGAAATAATAAATAATAAATAAAGTTCCACAGTTAAAAGCGTCATTGGCCATATTCACACCACGGCCATCTTGGATCACATGACCACATGGGGTGGTAACGCAGCCAATCAGAAGCTTCTGCGGGCGGGCCTTACACAGCAGCTTCTGATTGGCTGCGTCGCCACCCCATGTGGTCAAGATGGCCGCGGTGTGAATAAGGTCAATTAGCCTGTAACTATGCCCCTCCCAAGCCTTGGCAAGCAGGAAGTTATTCTAAGCTAGCATTGGACAAAAGCTTTTTGGGAGGGGCATATTCTAAGCTAGCATTGGACAAAAGCTTTTTGGGAGGGGCATAGCTACAGGCTAATTGGGGCATGATTCACAGTGACTTCTGACAAATCACAGCAGGGTTTGCCTAGACGACGTGGGATCCATAATGACGCGTCATCAGGGAAAACGAGGAAATAGGCAGGAAATACAAGGAAAACAGGTTGTGAGATACAACCGTCATGTTTCAGTGCTACGTTTGAGGTAGCCTACTTTTAATTCAGTTCTATTTTAGGGATACTTTGCGTACCGGTATCTTATTAAATAAAAAACGCATTAATGCATTACAATCCATTAATATGATTGTGAAACGAGCCATTCTGCTCAATGACTAATTATATATTTGCCAATGTCATGCCAATGCTTTTGTACTTTTTTCTCAATTAAAATATTGAATACAGGACTTTTACTTAAAGAGTATATCTACATTGTGGTACTGCTCTCTCCAGACTATTCAAGTTCCTCATTGTAAGGTTGATCGTCTGTCTACCTGTCCTTTTTGCAGAGATGCAGTGAATGGAAGCAGATGCCACCAGAGATTGAGTTGGTACACATAAAGCTTCAATTGATCTCAGAAATGTTCAAGACTAGACAATGTCGTCTGAAGATCGCAACATGAAGAAAACAAGAAGCAGCACAAAACCAAAGAGAAAACCGATAATGATAAAATGCCTACAGCCAGAGACTATAAAACTTATGCCTATAAATTACTCTTCCCATTTCTGTTCTGAACTGAGGAGAGAAAAAGTCGCATTTGCTGTTTCTCAGGAAAAAGTGAACAAGTGGACCATGATAAACAAAGGCTTTGCTTAGGGACTGAGTGGATCATCAAAGAGAGTTGGTTGGAGGCAATTATCCCCAGTCACAAATAGCGGTGCATTGTTGTTGGCATGGGTCTGGCACCAAGGCCTGATCTATGCCATTGATGAAGGGCAGACACCAAGAACTAAATTTGAGCATAATTCTACTTCATGTTTATTTATTTGAAAAGGGACAATGTGTACAAATGTATTGCACCAGAGACAGCTAAGAGCTCATTTACATCTGTAGTCCCTGGGTGAACGCCATCAGCGACACACAGTGTGCGATCATATTACAGAAAACAAGCTTCCTTCTATTTTTGACATTATTTCTACAGAAACATGCAGCATGGACAAAAAAACTAGGATCTTTACTTTGTATCCATGCACACACAGAATTAAGTCTGCACACATGCATGTCCTACAAAAAAAAAGAAAAAAAAAGAAGAAAACAATATCTTCTCTAAGGACAAATAAATACCTACAGATATTACCATGCACTTCCAGGACCTGCCTGTTCTGTGTCATTTGCACATTTTCCATATACTCAAAAGTTTGAAGGTAGGGTAAGTGATTTCATTTAATTCAAATAATAACAAAATGGGTCTATGTTCTGAGGCAGTTTCAGTTGCTCCACCAAAACTGTTGGGTGACAAGCTTTCCTCCAATCAGGATAGAGTGGGGCCTTCCTCCAATCATTGTCGAGTGGGGGCGGACCTTACACGCACCAAGGCCTGCCCCCACTTGATCATGATTGAAGGCCCCCGCCTGTCCCCTACGTGAAAACTGAAACCTAAGTGAAATCACTTACCCTACCTTTAAATTCTCCTCTGATAATGGTAAAGAATGTTAAATAACTACAGTACGCTATGTGGCTGTGGGAGGCTGTCAAAGTTGACATAAGGTTTACATCCAACTTCAAAACCGTATGCAATTATAATGGCAGTTCTAGTTATGTGCCTGACAGTTTTTCTTTTTGCAGTAAATCGCTTGTACAATTGTTGTACTTAACAGTACGTTTCTAGAAGATCTCTATTCTACTCTGTCTGAACTGCCTGGATGTCCAATCGCCGTTAGTTTACGCTGCTTACATTTATGAAGTGTCCCTTTTGTGCACTGATTGTTGTTGGCACTTACTGTATGTTGTTTCTACATTTATACTGTATGAATGGTTTCCTGTGCCATAGTTTTGCATGTGTGAAATAAACTTGAACTAGCATGAGGAGATTGAGTCAACCATTCTTTTATTATTATTCTTATATAAAAGTATAATATCAACATTAAACATACATATTAAAATGGTTTCTTCACACATCCTGAAAGAGTAAAAAAAATGCAATTGAACAATATGCAGCACAACAGAAATTGTCATTAAAGTATTAGTATAACTCACTGAATAAATAATTCTTTCTCTTTTATGATATATCTTGACACATTTAGGGCCAGTTGCAAGAAGACAGTTACACTTACAGTAAATCCAACTTAGCTACTCACAGCTACTCTGAATGCATAGAATGAACATTTAAGTGGCTAATTTGAGACTGATTTGCAGACATGCAATAAATTGTGGGTACAGTAACATAGCAGAAGGGAAAATGGTCTTAATGGCTGACTTAATACAATTTGAAGCAAAATAAAGCTAGGAATTGCCATAGTGCACATTAGGCTTGTGAGAGAAAAAAAAAATCTTCATAGAGGAAATGCATATCAAAGAAAAATAGCTTATTGAGATCTACAATTATGTTAGCCAATTTACAAATATTCTAAACCTGAACCTTGTAGGGTCAGATATCTTCATTTTTTTGCACCTGGCCTCAGAACGTGATTGCTTTTGGTCCAAACTCTTTAAAGGGACTACACCATGAATTTCACCTTTTTTTTCTTCTTTTTTTTGGGTCTTCCCATTGTCTCCAATTCATTAACTCCTAGCCTTGCCTTTCATTTCAGTGATTTTCTGAATGGGCGTGTCTGAACGGTACTCTTTTGAAATCGGCCCAATTCTATGTCACAGGGGGCTCATTTCCTATTGGGCCCCCTGGAGAAGGGGGCGGTACTTTTTGCGAGGCTATATTCTATTGAGACTATATATGAGGTGGAACCATGAGGTAAAGTGGTGCTAAAATTGGAACGATACAGAGAAGATTGACTCTACATGGTTCTCTGATATCCTCTGTATCGTTCCAATTTTAGTCCAAAGACAGCGCCCCGTTGCCAACAAAGGGGATTTTGGTATTGCATCTGAAACCGCTTGGAATTAGAGACAGACAGAACATGAAAATTCAATATCCAAGTGGTTGTTTAGGCCAAGAAAACGTATTATGGACCAATATTTATATAAAATATATATTTTGAAAAGCATGGTGTGGCCCCTTTAAGCTTTTCTTTGATAATTCTAAGAGATAACAAGGGGTAAAAAAAAAAGTGTCAAAGTAAAAGTTTGGCAACAGTTGTAAAGTCTTGGTGGAAACTGGCACTGTGATCATTTCCATGGCATGTCAGTGGAAGGTGTAGAGTAGCAGGAGGATGGTACACACTCCAATCACACCTCCCAGTATGAGAGAGTCACGCCTCTTGCGCAAATTGATTCGCTGGATTAGACCGTTGATGGCAGGGAAACGATCTGAGCAGCATGGTGAAGGAAAAGTCTCGATTGAAAACAGGAGGGATACATTTTAAACAGATGTTACGCTGTTATGTGTTTTGCTTAGTCCTGGAAAAGACGCGCTTTGTTTGGCCAGTACAGTCACTTTGATTGATTGGCAGTTGTGTCAGATGTTCAACCCAAAACATGATTTATAAGACTGTGGCGGCTTGTGTGGGACAACCAATGCATGGATGTGTTTGTAATAACACATTCATGAAAAAGAAAAAAACACTTTTGACCTCAACCAATAGTGTAAAAGTGATAGGCTATGGGAGCTGCTGGGTTCTGCTGAGGAAACTGGACAACAGGGAAATTTCTGCCTAATTAGACCTCACGGACAGTCATTTCGGATCAATATACAGTAAGTAGGAAAATGAGCCTTGATGATATTTAGTGCGGAATTGTCCTTTAACATGGGAGCGCAAAATAGTGGTCTCTGCTCCCTTGCGTGCCCTGTGGGTTTCAAGCGTTACTGTATGTTTTGCCTGTTCTGTGTATCAGTTGTCTGAATGTTGATGTACAGCATATGCCTGCATATACAAATAAAGCAATCAACCAACCAACCAACCAAATTCTACTGTCCATTTCTTCACACAAACACTTCTGCCAACATTTTGAATAGTCATTCACTCACCAAGAATAGCCTGGAATTTAATGCCGCACCTTCATCAACATTTGCATCTTCGTGTTGTAATTACAAAGGGCACAGGACAGGATTTGTGCTTGTTTCAATAACCAATGTCACAATGTGACAACATTAAAGGAGTAGTTCACCCTCAAATGACTTTTTTTATATTGATTACTCACGCCATGGAGACTTGATTTTTTTTTGTAATTGTCACATTCCTAAGACAAAAAAAATTATTATAGTAAATTTACCCCCATTGGTTCCAGATGGGGACCCAAATGCATTTGGAATCCCATCCAGAATCAATGGGGATACATTTATTGTAATCACAATAATCACTACACAGGGAAAGAAATATATATATATTATTGGGGTCATCAATTTGGGGTTGAACTACTCCTATAATCCAATTTGACTATTTTATGCAGAAATAATGCAGGGTAAATATAGTGGTCAAATTACCAAAAATTACAAAGCAATTATAGTGGAGGTGAGGGTATTGCTTGAATGCATGTTAATTCGTCCTGAAGGGACTAAAACAGGGTTGCCATGTCCACTTATTATAAGTGACTTTGTTCTACTTGTTTTTCCAGTAAAGTCGTAAATATTGTTAATATTGGTAGTTGCAAGTTGAGTTTTTTTTCTTCTTCTAAAGTGTAGTTATTTGGGCGTTATTCCTAATGCTGTTTAAAACAGTGGTCCTCAAAAAAATGTATGTCAAGGACCCCCAAATTAATATGCAACTGTCTGCATATCCCCATTTGAAAACATTTTGTGCCAGGGACCCCCAGTATCAGATTCCGCACTTTTTTTCTAGATAAAAAAAACAAAAACAAAACCTGGTTCCTTATTTCTCTCACAAAATCTGGCAACACTGGACTAAAACCTGATTAACACATGGGATGCCTAACGTGTTTGGGAACGTGTTAATGAGTGAAGTGCCGCGGCCCCGTTAACACGCACAACGGAGCCATCAAAAATCTGGTAAATAAACTAGGAAAAAGCCTTGGCAGTTAATCTACATTAATTATGGCAAAACTATGGCAGTCTAAGTGTTAAAAATATATATATTTTTTTTTTTTTTTTTTTTTTTTTAAATATTTTTGGACCTACTTCTATCTAGTAGGCATGATCGCGATCGCGAAATTGCATGTTTGACCCCCATACCAACCCCATCTTTCAAACATGCCAGCCATGTTTGTTTACACAACATGAAAACATAATGGCTGCTATCTCACAGATTTCCAAGCGGATTTCTTTGTTTGAAAGCTGTGAAACACGTGCACAAACGTGGTGCATGATCTGTGCATGGGTGCATGATCCGTGCACTATAGATGACATGGACGTCTATGGAGACTTCTGACGGTGAAGCCTGAAAGACGCCATTTTTAAATGGCGGCTAATGAGTTAATAGGTGTCATGGACTGAAGATAGGATACTGGCCAGGGTGGTGACTCTTGTCTGAATGGACTTCAGCATCCCTCTCTGAAATGTCATGCCCTCTTTGGTAGCCATGGCAATACTGTGGATGGAATACGTCTGATTAGTTTTAAAAAGAAACATCGGATGAAAACATTCACTGAATCACAGCAAGTCAACTTTGGTTTATTCTTTGCAGGATACTATAGCCCCTTTTCGACTGCAGTTTTAGCACCACACCACACTACACCACACCACACCGCACCACATAAAAATATCTACATTTTCCATTACAAAAAAGTACCCCTATCGGTAAGAAACAAATTGACCGTTTTAACTGATTATAATACAATATAAATTTGTATTACAACTATCCTAATTATAATGCACTAACCTCGCCCACCAGGCTTTCTGAGAGAAAGCCTGGTGTTCGTTCACAACAGGCTGTTTGGTTTCCGCCTAAAGCGCGGAAACCACTAGAAGAAGCGGCGTCGCTTTGATTTGGTTCCCTCTGTTTGTTTCCCCAATCCCTTTTAAAATGCTGGAGTAGCCTAGTGTAGTCTTGCCAGTCGCTAACAGTTGGACTAAAAGATGCATATGTCATAGTATATTGGAGAAACAGCACATTCGAGACGCGGAGCACTCGTGATGCGGCACGGGGCGGAGCAAGCGGTCGCCACAACAACGTATTCCAGGCGGTGCGCCGCTCTATTGTCCACGACACTGCGAGCGGCTACCGAAGCCCCCCTGTATCCACGAAGCCCAAACGAGTTACGAGGCCCCCCTGGGTCCACGAAGCCCCAAGCGGCGCGAAGGCCAGCGGACCTTGGTCCTGCTCTTCGCCCCCGAGCGCCGCAGGCGCGAGTGGCCGCGAAGAGCGGGCCAGGGCCGCGCGGCCGGCGGAGCGCCGCGCGAGTTACGAAGCCGTGGTGAATGCAATCGTTATATTTATGCCCAGGCCGTAAGGCCTGGGCAAGCGCACGTTAAACGCCCTGTCCAAGTGACTACAATGGAGCTAATGGCTAGGCTAGGCTAGGCTAGGCTAGGCTAGGCTAGGCTAGGCTAGGCTAGGCTAGTAAATAAAGAGTAAACACTTCCGGTCTGCGGCGAGTTCAAAGCGTGACGTAACTCTCTTATCCAGTGGCTGACGTCGCCATCTGGTGGTGATTAGTGTGTGGTGAACGTCAAAACGAGTGCTCCTTGAC
Organism: Nannobrachium achirus; assembly: GCF_963921795.1. NCBI lineage: Eukaryota > Metazoa > Chordata > Actinopteri > Myctophiformes > Myctophidae > Nannobrachium > Nannobrachium achirus. The sequence continues at coordinate 24,213,756 of NC_137826.1, read as the reverse complement.
AACTTTTACTGGTTTCTTGAACATACTGTAACACATATACCAAACACATTTTTCAAAAGCAAAACTACTCCGCATCAAGGAGTTTATTAGGTAGGCCCTAAAAGTATGTCCTTGAGCGCAGGGGAATATTTTGGATTAAAACTGATTCCGGTGGATAGTTCCGGCCAAATTGTAGTCCTTTGAGTACTACAACATGACGTTTTGTGGTTTCCGCTCCAGACCGGTTACAAGCACGAAAAGTGAAGTGATCCCAGACTAATAATGCACTGTAATGGATTATAACTGTGCTTATAATACATTATAAAGTATTAATGTATTACTATGATATTTAAAATACACTATAATAGATTATAATAGTGGTTATAACACAATAGAATCTATTATCATGTATTACAACTATATCCTGGTGGTCTAAATGAAAAGTCAGTGAGTGATCAGTCATTATGAAGTGTTTGGCCCTATTTGGCCTAGCTCAGACCTACAGATACGTTTTAGTACCCTGTTTAGTACCACTTTAACACCACTCTACCCAGGTCCTTGTAGTGGAAAACCTGGCACAAGTGGGCGGTGTGGTGTGGAGTGGTGTGGAGTTGGGCCAGTGGAAAATGGGCTTATAAGTGCGTTTTGAAGGCAAAATAAATAAGAAAACATTGACAAATTCACTGAAACGATTTATCTCCAAGACAGCAGAGCATAATAGCCTTTGTTATGACATGTATATTCAGCTGTGCAGAACAAAGAATGGCCTAATGAAGGACTATCATTCTATTTACAATAAGCCAATGGCAGGTATCTATTACTACTATACGGATTGCCCCGCCCCCCAGCTATTCATTTCAAAGAATGTTGCTCAGTGGCGTTTGAAGCGTGCACGTGTGTGTGTGTGTGTGTGTGTGTGTGTGTGTGTGTGTGTATGTGTGTGTGTCAGAGAGAGGGAGGGGGAGACAGTGAGGGGAGACAACAAAATAATATAGCTTACCTTATGGCACTGTCGATTAACCGATCTGAACTGTGATGAGAAAAATAAAAGTTATTCCTTTAAAAGGAGCCACATATAAGAATGTTTCATTCATTACCAAAACACACAAATTAAGTTAATCTTTCAATTAAAAAAAAATCCACTCATTGAGGATGTACACTACAGTGGCCAAGGATTTAGACACCAACAGGTGAGTTCAATTATATTCTTCTTTTTTTATGTCCATAAGAGCTATTGACACTTTTTTTAATGTGGTTATTGCGTTTTGAAGTGAAAACAAAAGCAAAGATTTGAAAATGTCAAAATACATAGCCTAAACACAAGGCTTTCATACAAAGATCATTCAAGGGAATGTCATTCTTTGATAATTATAAAAAGAAGAAAAGCAGACAGTTCAAGTATGGATTTCAAACCACACAGCTCTTTGGTTCTATTATCATAAAACGAGCACTTCCTGTGATTCCAGCGACACAGCACTCAAGAGTGCTTAATGGAATTTTGGGGGGAAAAGCGTAGCCCTGTTTGGTCACGGCTCCCACTGGCCACCGTATTGTAATGGCAGCTAATTAATCTCTATTGTACAATGAGGTTTGTGCACCATGTGGGAGAAATGACGGTTTTCTTCCTGAAGCTCTTCTTTGTTTGAGCTTAAAAAACACACGCTTTTCCTAAACACACAATTTGTGCATGATTTTAAATGACAAATTCAAGCTCATTTCAATTACCTTCCAGCACCTGATAGTTTCCATCAAGTGCAGACTATTTCCAAGGCCATTCGTTAATCTACATTTCACTTCAGCATTTTGTGACGCCAATTTGAATGATTCTAATAAACAGTGCGCAAGCCTATTAAATAAATTAAGGCATCTTTCCCGGATTTGATTCGAAACGGAGCGACAAAAGCTGGTAGCACAACTCAATTCCCAGCCAGTGTTGCATGCCAATGAATGCAAGGCGGGGGCGCAGTGACGTCATGCCATATACACCGTCTAAACATTATGTGGATGAGATTTCCAGCAGCTGCCATTAGCTGTTGAGATAAATGATAGACAGACAGACAGTGCCTTCAGTCCAGGGAGCTGAGCACTACATCCTGACAGACTCCACCGGAGACCAGAAATCAATACTGGTCTCTCTACTACCTTCATCCATCACACCATCTATCTCCCTGCTTTGCTTTCACTGAGCCCAGCCCACCCGATCATCCACACTGCTTCTCGTCCGCTCCACCCCGGTTCCCTTCCTCCTCTCTCTGTGCTTTCATTTGGTTTTCCTTCTCAGTATATCTCAGCAGCACGTTTACAGGAAACATGCAGAATTCACTAGCCACAGGCTGAGGTGAGTAATGAGATGTCCATTAAATCACACGTGCGTGCACGCACTACTGTAATAAATGTAAATGGCTTCTGTGTGTTCTTCGGAGGCACACACTCACAATATGGCTTGAGTCGGATCATGTATGAACCACTGGGGGCTTTTAAATTGAAACAACAGATACAGGAAGTGACAACACTTGGCGGCTGGCGCATTTAGGATCAACTACTGTACATCCTACTACTACTGCTAGTATTGGCTTGTTGTTAGCCCAACCAGTCATCACATATTAGCCAGGAGGGAGGATGAGGAGGGCTAGTCTTGTTAGGCCAAACAGCAATGTAACTTCCATCACTCAGTAGTCCCCCCCAAGAGTACATAGAGAAAAAGTCTTGATTCCGCAGCAAACAATCCTTAATTTCACAGCTTGAAAGTTAATATTAGACACAAGCTCAAATAGATTTAGTTTTAATAATAAAGTAGCCTAACTTAACTGTAATACCATTCTAAAACACTGTGGAAGCTAGTAATTTAGACTACAGTATGCTGCTGGTTATGAAATAATCAACATTTTCTTTGTCCCTCTTGGGCAAATTTATATTGCAGCTTAAGTTCAGACAACAAAACCATAAAATTATATATTTTTTTACACACACACACACACACACACACATTATGACTGATTTTAAATCAGCGCCATCCACTTTAGAACCCACTTCTCCAAAACCACACACACACACACACACACACACACACACACACACACACACACACACACACACACACACACACACACACACACACACACACACACACACACACACACACACACACACACACACACACACACACACACACACACCTAGCTTCAATATCCGTTGTCTATCTGACCGCGACCGGAATGAAAACTACAAGGATCTGCTTGTTTTCTTCACCGCGCCTATGTCTGGTCATTAATGACAACAGGTAGCATTAGTTAGTAAAATGTGGGATGATGTTTGATTTTCAACAGGGAACACTTGTCCCTCTGGAGACTCTGCCTCAACTCCATCTTACACATAAGAGTAAGACACATATTTGAATGGAACAGGAGAGAATTGAGGAGAGAAATTGGAAATTGGAAATAAACTTAATGGACATGTGTTAAAAGAAACACAATGACGGGCTTGTATTTCCACTGCAGTATGTGTGGTGTATAACTGGGTTTCTTACTTCCTCAGATGTTCATGTTCCTTCAGGAAGAGCTCCATCCTCCTGTTATTCACTGCTGAACCACTCTTATAGGACCTGCAAACAGAGACACAGAGACAGAGAGAGAGAGAGACAGACACACAGATACAGGATACACATTAAAGTTCATTTGAACTCTTTTTTTTTTTGTTATCAATTATTTTTATTTTCCATAACATAAAATTAGAGACATACATATGAATAGAACAAGAAAAAGTAAAACATTAATCAAAAGAAAAATGCAATTAACAGACAAACACAAACAATAGCAAAACAAGAAAAGGAAAAGAAAACCCACCCACCCCCTTTCCCCGGACCAACACGGAATGTACAATAGTGCATGCCTGTGCTAGGCTGTTACCACTATATAGTGATTTCTTGAATCATAGCCTTAAGCTTATCTGCAATGTCCGACCACATATTAATGTTTTCTTCTTTTGCTCCGTGTAACCTTGCTATCGACTGCTCTAAATATACTATATCTAGAAAGGTTAAGGCCCACTGGCGAAACGTTAACGTATGAGGAGGTTTCCACCGCGTAGCTACCATCTTCTTCGCCGCCGTTAATCCAGCAAAGAAGATGCGCTTGCGTATATTGTTTAGTTGCAACTGTGAGACGTCATTTAATAAAAATAAAGAAGGAGAAGATATGATATTAATACTAAAAATAGTTGAAAGTTTTGAGGCAACCATATTCCAGAATGACGACACATTTGGACATTCCCAAACCATGTGAAGGAAGGTACCAATACTATTTGAGGCGCAGAGAGTGCAGTTGGGATTATTCAAAATCCTCATAGCACATAGTCTGCGGGGAGTTAAATAAGTCCGATGAACAAAATTTAAATGAATTTGTTGATGGTCTGGATTTCTAGAAGATAGCCTAATGTTAGACCACACTGTGTCCCAACAAAAGTCAGGGTCCAAATTTGGTACATCATTCCTCCAAACAGTATCAACAGATAGGGGCCCATAACTACAGTCTAATAAAAAACCATAGAGGGTGGAAACCAAACCTCTTGTTCTGTTACCATCACAGATAAACTCATGGAAGGGGTGCAATCTAAGGGGAGCTTGCCATGGGACCCCATAGGTCCTCATGGACAATCTCAGTTGGAAGTAGAAAAAAAGGGTATTTCCAGGCAGATTGAAGATGTCACACAAATCTCGAAAAGGTCGTAAACCATTTCTATCAAATAAGTCCCCTAATGTACGAATCCCCTTAGCCCTCCACCTTGGAAAGCGAATGGGGCGATCCTCGATTAAAAGTCTTTGATTATTGAACACTGGGGAAAATAAGTTCCATTTACAATCAATCTTACACATCTTTTCAGCTGCTCTCCATACTGCCACTAAATGAGAAATGATAGGTCCAAAGCGAACTTTGCATTGATGTGTAGTTATGTTTGAATAGATAAGATCTCTCAATTCAACAGGCTGCACTAAACTCTCCTCAAGCTCTCTCCAAGAAACCTTATTTGCTGGGTTAAACCAATTTAAAAGGGGGCGGAGCGTGAAGGCCCAATAATAAAATTTAAAGTTGGGCAATGAAAGGCCGCCATCATCTCTAGCACGCTGTAATAGAGAAAGTTTAAGACGAGGGCGTTTCCCTTTCCACACAAACTTAGATATCGAAGAGTGAAGCTTATTCCAGTATTGCGGCGGTGGTGGCAAAGGGAGCATAGAGCTTACAAAGTTAACCCTAGGAAGAACATTCATCTTTATGATTGAAACTCGAGCTTGGAGAGAGTTGGGCAAAGATGACCATCTATCTAAATCAAGACAAATCTTATTTAGAGTGTCACCATAGTTGTTCTTAACAATAGCCTGAAGAGAGGGGAAAATATCTATGCCAAGATATTTGAATTGGCTTACTACTGGGATTATGGGCGGCAGGATAGCAGATCTCATCTGATCATTTAGAGGTAGAAGGGCTGACTTCGTCCAATTAATTTTGTAGCCGGAAATGGAACTGAACTGATCAAAGATTTGAAGGACATGAGTAATTGACTGTGGTGCATTCTCAATGAACAGTAGAATATCGTCAGCATATAGGGAAATGCGATGCTGTGTGTTGTTAATCGAAACAGGAGTAATATCTGCAGACTGACGCACTGTCTGAGCCAAGGGTTCGAGTGAAAGTGCGAAAAGGAGAGGACTAAGGGGACAACCCTGCCTCGAAGATCTGCCAATCGTGAATAGCGGCGAACAGATCTTACCGGTTAGGACCATCGCTGACGGATTAGAATAAAGTACTTTAACAAAATGTATGAATGAAGCACCAAATCCCATTTTATCTAGTACAGCCCACAGGTAAGACCATTCCAGACGATCAAATGCCTTCAACGCATCGAGCGACAACACTGCGGCGGGGGTCCTCAGCTCCTTAGCCCTATCGATGATATGCAATAGTCGTCTAGCATTATCAGAGGCTAGTCTAGTTCCTATGAAACCTGTCTGATCACAGTGTACTAAGGTGGTCATAAAACCCTGCAAGCGACGCGCAAGCACCTTAGCAAAAACTTTTAGATCAGAATTCAAAAGTGAAAGCGGTCTATAGCTTGCGCAATCTGTGGGATCCTTGTTCTTCTTCAACAATAATGATATAATAGCTACATTCACATCCCTGGAGAAAGAGCCACTTTCAATTGCATATCGAAACATGTCTAGCATCAGCTGACCTAGATCTTCCCAAAAGATGGCATAAAGTTCAGGGGGTATCCCATCCAAACCAGGCGACTTGCCCCTACGCATTGCGAGCACAGCTTCCTGTAATTCCGCCAGATGGAGCGGTCTATCTAAGGCTTCCGCATCCGCCTCGCTAAGGGTTGGTAACTGTATGTTGGATAAAAAATTATTGCATACTGCATCATCGTGAATGACCTCGGAGGTGTAGAGCTCATCATAAAAAGCACGAAACGTGGCATTGACCTCTTTGGGTTCTGTAACCATGGCTCCCGTTGTTGATTTGACACTAACAATATCAGCAAAATGCTCATTGGATCTAAGACGTAAAGCCAGTAAGTGACTGGGTCTTGCACTATTAAAATAGTAGTTTTGCCTTGTGCGTTTCATTTGAAATTCTGAGCGGCGCTTGAGAATGGAGTTAATTTCTTTCTTAACTAGCTCCCTCTGAGTTGCTGTACTAACATCAAAGTTATTTTGGAGAGAATTATCCAAAGTAGAAAACCGAGATTCCAATTCCACCAGTTTGGCTGACCTTAATTTTCTCTGAGTGGACGCATAGAGGGTTGTATTACTCCTGATAAAGCCTTTAATTGCATCCCAAAGAATTCTGGGATCCTCAACTGAGCCTGTATTGATATTTATAAATTCACGCAAACCAGTTTGAAACTGAGCTACAAATGCCGCATCGCGCAGCAGTGTGGTGTTAAACCGCCATCTAGGAGCTCTATCTATAACCTGTTTCAGTGAAGCAACACACAGCACCGCCTTGTGATCCGAGAGTGACATTGGGAGCAACTCTACCTTGGCAATTTTATGAAACAAGCTAACAGGGGCAAAAACGTAATCGATCCTAGAGAATGAAGCATGCCTACCCGACAGAAAAGAAAAATCTCTAACCGTTGGGTTCATTAAACGCCAGATGTCGAGTAAGCCAGTTGAGTTTGCCCAAGCACGTAGTTCTGCAGACGCTAGTGCTTGTTCTCTGCTTTCTACCCCAGTGGATCTATCTAGGTTATGTTGCCATGTTGCATTGAAGTCAGCACCAACAATGATTTTGAAATCCGTCAGTTCCAATAAGGTTTTAGTTAGTAATTTGTAAAACTCTTTGTCTAAAACATTTGGAGCATACACAGAGACTAGTGCTAGCATTTTACCCTCCAAGCGGATTTTAGCAACAGCTATCCTCCCGTCACTGTCAGACCAATCACCCAAAGAATCCAACCTAAGGTTACGTCTAGCCAATATGGCTACTCCCTTGGTTTTGGAAGAAGCAGCTGAAAAGGCTAAAACACGATAATGTTTATTAGCCAATCGGTTGGAATGCTCTTTTAAAAGATGAGACTCCTGTATAAATGCAAAGTCAATTGATTTAGATCGCAAAACCCCCAAAATGCTGGTTCGCTTATGCGGTATATTCGCTCCCCTTACATTGAAACTTAGAAATTTATATTCTGTCATAATTGTGGTTCAAACCATACGCACAGCAAGCACAGTAGAACATTTTAGAATTTCCTAGTTGGTCCCTCACAACAAACCTTCCCAACAGAAAAACAAAACAACCCCAAAAGGAACAGAAAGGAAAAAGCAACATCAAACGAACATAAAAAAACACATAACATTGAAGCTTGAGGGGGAAAACCCCATTAGCATCAGAGTGCACAAAAACAGTTCCCCACCCCATCAACCTATTAGTCAACCTTCATTTCACTCTGTCAGAGAGTGCAAACAAGTAACTGCCCAAAAGTAACCATACATTGCCCTCTGGTGGTTATGTAAATATATAACAGATCACCAAAGTAAAAACAACAACAACAAAAAAGTGCCTTCTTGTGGCTGAATAGCTCTCAAACATTCCATCAGCTCAAATTATGATCAATCTCCCCACTTCATATCACTTAAATAAATGAGAATGGTATGTTAACATTTCTAGTAAAGAAGGGGGAGAGAAAAAAGAAAAGAATAAAGGGGAAAAAAAAAATTGAGGGGACTATAACAACTGTAATAATAATAATCAGTCCAGCATTAGGCCCACTTAGAATGTGATAAAGCCCTATAAGCCACGCTAATGCAAATAACCAAACACTTGTGACAGATAAGTGGAAATAAGGCTGTCACCACGACAAGGCACTAATATAATATTAATAATAAAAATAAATAAAAAAGGAAATCAGTGTATATGATATAAAAATATATGCACTTACATATGTAGTTAGAAATAGAAATTAAAAGCACATCCGGGGGGCCATATGCAGCAAAGCACACACAGTGTTAATGCATACTGCGCCACATACAGCCCCCCCATGCATCCATGCATACAAACCACAATTACTAATTAGAAGGGGGAAAAAAAGGAAAGAAAAGAAAAGTCTGTATACATAAGTATTTACATAAAACACAGTTATGTATGATCAGGAAACCATATACAACACAGCACACATAATGCATACTGCGCCATATACAGCTCCCTGTACATGCCCAAAAGGCCAGTGCAAACTTAGATAAATGTCAATCATATTAGTTAAGTCTGTTTCCGTCTTAAACAGTAAACTACCATACTTCAAACAGTGAACCTACCCAATCACGACTACAAAATAAATATCCCAATACAGAGCTCCCCTCTCCCCCCATCAAGAAATTAACATTTTAACAAGTAAATTAACATTTTAACAAGTAAAGTAGGTAAATAACTACCCCCCCCCCCCCCCCCCAGACAGCGGATCCACAAGCACGTAGAGCCAACGCGCCACGAGATCGTACATCCGCCAGCTATTGAGATTAGAAAAAAAAGGAAAAAAAAGAACGAGTCAATGAGCCAGGGAGAGAGAGAGAGAGAGAGAGAGAGAGAGAGAGAGAGAGAGAGAGAGAGGAGAAGCAGAGATAGGTAGAGAGACATAGAGAAAGGGCGGGAGAGCGAGTGGTCTCTGGAACCGCGGAGCCTTCACAATTTAGACCATATTATTTATATCTGTTTCACCTTAAACAGTAGGCTACATTACTCAATACAAAGGCCAAAGCCCAGTCTCGCCCTCCTACCCGAAAAAGTAGCGTTTTAGGCGGCATAAACGAACCATAAACTAACAACCAACATAGCCGCCATTACCTAACAGAAAGAGAGAGAGAGAGAGAGAGAGAGAGAGAGAGAGAGAAAGACACACACACACACACACACACACACACACACACACACACACACACAGCGAGAGAGAGAGCCAGAGAGAGAGAGAGAGAGAGAGAGAGAGAGAGAGAGAGAGAGAGGGAAAGCCGAGATAGATAGAGAGACATAGAGGGAAGACGATAGAGAGAGCAGGCTCCGTCCGAACCGCGACACGGAACACGTTAGACAAAGCCTAACAGAGAGAGATAAAACCCTCTAGACCTATATAGTAAGCAGCACAACGCTCAATAAGAGCAAAGAAAAGGAATACAATAATAACAAGAACAATGTCCATTATATTCAAACAAAAAAAGACAGTGAATTATGCTTATAGCTTTAGCAGCCCTAAATCCTCTCTCCTTGCGGTAACCTAAATTAAAACGAGTAACACCCATCTGCTTACAGATCTTGTTAAAAAATAAAACAAATAAAATAGGTATTATGAAACGAAACACTTGAAAACACAACGTCAAGTCAGATGATGAGTCCAAAACAATAAGTAGGCTTACATTAACAACTCACCCTTTGGGGAGGAGGAGGAGGAGAGAGTGAGGAAAGAAAGACGCTGCGTAAAAGTCATCTCCAAAGTCCCAGCCAGCTTACCAACAGTCCATTAAAGGCAAAAGGATATCACATCGGCAGAATGTGTTTGAAAGCACGCGATCACGAAAGCAAAAGTGTCCCTGGTAAAAGTTAGTTCTCTGTAACTGTCGTCTCATCATCCTGCGTAGCTAGAGTCTCGTCCGCAGCACCTGGAGTCTTGAACTTATCCTTGCAAAAGGCCAGAGCTTCCTTGGGTGAGTTGAAAGTAGAAGTCGCCTCATCCACGGTTATCCAGAATTTGCTCGGGTGCCTTATTCCGTATTTAACCCCTTCCGCGGTGATGGAACGTAGGAATTCCTTTACTGGCCCGAAAGCTGCCCTTCTCTTTGATGTTTCAGCAGACCAGTCGGGGAAAATATACACCTTTTTGCCATTGTATGTCAGTTGGCCTGCTTTCCTGGAGAGCTGGAGTATGCGTTCCTTTACCCGGAAAAAATGGATCCTTGCCAGGAAAGCCCTTGGCTTATCAGAACGTGGATTGCCGGTCCGATGAGCACGATCCACCTCCGGGGGGGAGTCGGGAAACTCGTCGGGGAATGTTTTCTGCAAAAAAGACTGGATAAAGGCCACTGGGTCAGCCTTTTCTAGCCCAGGAGAGATCCCAATCACTCTTATGTTGTTCCTACGACTCCGGTCTTCTGCTATGACGAGCTTCTCCTCCAGATTAGCACATCTTCTCTCCAATTCAGTGATACACATCTGCAAACTGTCCATGGAGGAACCAAAGTTCTCAATGGCCTCCCCCTGTTCAGCCACGGTCGTGTTCAGCGTGGCGACTGCAGGACGCAGCTCCTTTCCGAAGTCATCAATCTTCTTCAGTAATTTCTTCTCCAAGCCAAGCATCATGGGTTGAATAAAACCATCCATAAACTCTTTCAGTGATTCCTTGAGGACCTCGCGCAGCATGCTTTTTGTAACCGGAGCGTCAGCGTCGCCCTGCATTGCGCCGGCCATGTTGTCGGCGTTTGCGGTCGGAGACCTGGTACTCCTCGACCTCGTGTTAATCGTATTCGGCATGAAACACGAAACAACTGCAAAAACAGACGCTCACCAGTGTTTTGGGCGTTTAAAGTCTCAAAAGAACTATAAAGGCAGTAAAAAATGGGCTTAAAAAATGTGAAAACTATGCACCTCCACAGAGCTCAACAAACGCGTCCTACTCGGTCGCCATCTTGTCGGAACTCCTTCAAGTTCATTTGAACTCTTGAGTTAAAATAACACTATGGATTTTACTGTGTAGCACTGCAATATGCACAGACGTAACCTTCAGTCTTATTAAATTAAGTGATGTAATTAATCTGCTGAAAATGTGTGTGTTCAGTCAGGGACCGGTGGGTGGGTTTCCGTGCAGTTCTCCAAGTGCAGAACCCTCTGTGTTAACTGGGCATGAATGAATGAATGAAACTTTCTACCTTCATAAACAGCATGACAAAAACGTTTCTTTTAATCGTTCGTTCCATTTAAGCCGGCGGTTGGGCAGTGATTACGGGGCTTCCTGCATTAAAGGCTGTTAAATCATTAGGACGGTCTAACAATTCCCAGCCACTCTGTGCAGCACGGAGGCGTCATCTCTTCCTCGTGTCAGATCAAGTCTGGGGGAGGGCGGGTGGGGATTCTGCTGTCCTCCCCCTGTCCAACAGTTAACAATGATCTGGGCTTATATTCTCTTCACTACCCCGCTCCCTTGATGCGCTTATCACCCGTCTCTCTCTGCCTCTCACCCACTCCGGTATACGCCCTTTCTAATTCTTTCTCTCACTTTTGCAACCTCTGTCTCTCTCTCTAGAATCAATCTGTATCTATATCTATATACATATACTAATTATCCCTCAAATAAATGCCCCTTTCTAGTTCTAGACACCCCCATTTCTCTTTCTCTCCCACACTCTATAATGCTCTCTCTCTTTCCCTCTCTCAAATAAAAGCCTTGCGGTTTGATTTACTGTAGGAGGCACTTAGGAAAAATATCCCCAGAGAGAGAGAGAGAGAGAGAGAGAGAGAGAGATAGACAGAGAGAGATAGACAGTCAGACCCAGAGAGAGAGAGAGAGAGAGAGAGAGCGCTAGCGAGCGAGCGAGCGAGAGAGAGAGGCAAGGATAATTAATAATACAGATAGGGTGGGGATGTAAAGCAACAAACAGGACGTGTCTGCCTCCTGCTGTTGAAGAACAATAATAGCAGAGACAAATACTCAAACATATTGTCATTCAACTGCTCTGCATAGGTCTAGGAATCTATTAAAGGGTCTGTGTCTCTTGTCTGTGTGTCTGAAACAAATTCCGTAATCTGCTGGGCCATTCAGGGGCAAATGTCTTGTGCACATTGCCAGTAGGCCACAGAAGTACCTCCAAAAAACTTTAACCTTGACCAAATTTTGAGTAATATGTCAACGAGTGAGGTTGCAGGTTGGCCACATGAAAGTCCGAGATCCAAATTGGAGCAACGCTATTCCCATGCGGGGGTCCCATGAGCATTATGATTCAATTGTTTATGTTCTACAATGGACAAGTCAACTACCTTTATTAACTACAATCCTTAAAAAGACATTTCCTTTCGTTTGAATACTGTAAATACGATTTAGTTTCTAGACATTTTAGCCAGTTCCACAAATCGGAGGAAAGACCATATGGAAAAGACACCGTCTTGGTGGAGTTGCCTTGGTTTTAAATCTGAGCCTTCTACTAATGTTGTTTAACCTCAACCATCGAAGATAAATAAATCTGTTTAAGCTTGATTTAAGATTTTGGCAGGAAGGGATGTTTCCAGAGAAACAATAAAATATACAAAAACACTTACAGTGTCCAATCAATACTAGAATCCCTGAAATGTTCAGTTAAAAAGTGAGTGACATTAGATTTGTATTATTATCATCTACTGGTTCCAGACATTCTGGCATCAAAGACACACCCCATTCTCTCAATTTCCAGGATGGAAATAAATAAATAAGGAATTAGGGAGGGAATGAATTTATGTAGGAAGTATTAAAGAAGTGAGGAAGGAAGGAAGTAACAGGGAAGTAAGGATGCAAGGTATAAAAGGAAGGAAGGAGCAAAGGGAGGAAGCAAGTAAAGAAGAAAGTAAAAGATGTGTATACAGTATTTTAGTAAAAGTGATAAATTAGGATATGGGCCGGTATCCAAGCCCAATGAACAACACATAACGACAACACTCACTCGATGTCCCTGTGAACTGATCCAAGCAGGTCCTCTCTCGCTCGCAGACTGAGGAAGTTGCCTTTGGTTTTGTGGAACTCGTGAGTGTAATCCTAAAGGAGACATGGGTACCATCATAATTATTATCAAATATGCAGGATTAAAGAGACAACATTGCAAGCACACTTCACAGCAGCAACAGCCTGTTGCTTCTGGAGTATCCGAGCTAAAGCATAATCAAAAATGTAAAAGCATACATGTTCATAATATAGAAAGCGTCTTAGTCTGTTTTCCTCTACGACTTAAACAAGTAAAGAGACATCATTTTGGGACAGATGGGATTTTTTTTTTTGGCTGAAGGAAAGTACAATATCCTTCTGAAAGGATGCCATCATCATTACTTTAATTGCTGTTTGCTTTGCTTGCAAATGGGTTTGTTGATATCCTTAGTATTTCATTGTTAATTTGATTGAACTGCAATGCATTTCCAAACAGTGCTAATGATGTTTTCTGGCCATTAAGAACAAAATATCAAACCAAACTGGCAGTCTGGCACTACAGAGAGATTGAAAGAGGAAACACACTATTCATTTACTTTTGTCCAGAACACCATCTCATGTTTCTCTATCAAAACTGTTCATGACCACAGCTGGTGAATGCTAACCTGATTTTGGAATGGAGAACTGCCCCCAGTGTCATGCTAGGTGGTATAGTGCAAATAAAAGAACTGGGACAAGAGTTCAATTGGAGAGTTGAGGGAAGATTTTTATGTGAACGTCATGTATTTACCTGTAAAATGTCTCTGTGTCTCTGCAAGGTGTGCATAAGTGCTGAGTTGTGCGATGTCACTCCAGGGTTCTGTGTGTGTTCTGCCATCTTGTCGTTCACAGCATTTAACTGAGATAAAGAGAAATACAGACCTCAATGACATAATTGTTAGCCTTGAGGCTAAAACAATAAATAATAATAAAATAAGTTTAGTTATTGCCAATTCCCCAATGTCATGAGTCCTTGTTGTTACTGCCAACACCTATGCTTGTACTGGGGTCTTTGTTGAGTTTTTTTATTTTAATTCAGGTTAATATGCTATACAAAACAAAAGTCTGAATTAACTTTAGTCATTTTATTGGCATTTTGCATCATGGTCACGCTAGGGATGTCATTAAACGGTTAGTTTACCAGCCGGTTATCCGTCAGCATTATCCGGTTAATTAACGGTTATTAATTATTATTAGGATCCTTTCTTTTTAACCCAAAATTGTATATGCACGTAAACAGTATTAGGTGAATGGTAAACATTTAGTTATTCTCCTTTATATGACAAACAAAAAAGCAGCATTTAACATTTGCCTACTGCCTGTCTAACTACCGAGCTCTAGCCGTATCCGCTTAGGCTGAGCATTTTTATTAAGAACCATCAACATGACGACGTGTTCTGTTGTGAATCTAGTGAGTCTGTTGACTCGCTGCCAAGAAAACTCTCCGAGGGGTTGACTGGTCCACCGAGATGAAAATGGCAGATCTGCAAGCTCACAGCTTGTGATTGAGCATCGTTGCTCATGCCACTGTTGTATTTGAGAAAAATACTGCAAACAACTTTGTCGTCTCCACTCCTTTCCTTTTGAGATGCTCCCAGACCAAAATACCTCTGTTGGCTACGTTCTGTTTTGTGTACTCTGGGGCTCGTCTCACCTCGATGTTCTAGCCCCCGGACCCCGGTGTGCAACACCAAAACAGCTTTCTCTCATTCAAGTGTTCCATTGGACATAACAGAAGACTACTTACTCTCTTGCTCCTCCCGGAGTCTGTTTAACAAAATGACATCTCCCCATAGCAAAACAACACTGCACCTCTAGGACAATGCAATGTTAAAACTAACCCTTGAAGCCGTTAAGCAGAGCCGGATATTTTTTAAAGAGTGGCTAACCGGTTAACCGCTGACATCCCTAGTTCACGCATCACAACGTCTATGGAAGAAGGCCCGATTGAAAGTGAGAGGAAGTGTATGGAGGTGAGCCGTTGAACTCACACTGGCCAGCAGCTGCTCCAGTTCAGCGGTCAAAGCCTCAAGCATGTTGTCCTGAGAGGAGCTCACAGATCCAGACCTGTTTGCAACGGTGTGACAACATGAGCCTTCAAAGACAGTTCACAATTAGACAAAAAAAAAAAAAGAAAAGAAAAAAAAGACATCTCTGGGAATTAATGTGTGCTTTGATACAAACGTAAAAGGTATGTGTTGTAACAACATAAAAGTAAAATTAGTTAAGGACTTTTGGCTATGGAGAGGGGACAAATCTGGCTTTTAGTATGAACGTGATATTCTTAACAGTGGGTCTCATCTTGGATAGTGATAGAGTGCGTTATCTTTTGAAGCAAAAATCTTCAATTTACTCGTCCGTCTGCATACGTCTACCTACGCAATATTAATCTTCTTCATCTTTGCCCGTCGCTTACACTAAACGGCACCGTCATTCTCATTCACAAGTCTGATTACATCTGGTATCGATTACGGCAATTCTATCCACTTTGGTCTTCCTCTCATGTATCATCATAAACTTCAGTTGGTCCAGAATTTAGCTGCCCATATCAGTACCAGATCTCCTTCCATAAATCATATCACTCCTGCTCTTCAGCAATTTCATTGGCTACTTCCTTGTTAAATATCGTATTGATTTCAAGATGCAGCATTTCACCTTTAAAGGTGATACAACATGAAATGTCACTTTTCCTATTTTAAAACTTTTTTTGGGGGTCCCACTAGCACCTTCTATCCTCACAAAGTCCCATTTCTGACCGTTGTGTCTTTCTCTGGTTTTGAGAAGGCGAAGGTTAAAAGTATCCCACAGGTTCTCAAAACAGGCTGTCCAGATTTGCTGCCGATTGTGACGTCATCACAAAAAAATACTAGAAATTAATTCTCTCTCCACTTTCAAATCCTGAATCAAAACCCTTTTTCAAACTTGCATATTTAGTGCAATCCTGATTCCAATCCTGACTAATTGTTACACTCACATTGGGCTTTGCACGAGGATTATTTTACACTTTTACATTTTATTCTATGATGTGATGATATTTTGCTGCTGGTTGTTGTGTCATTGACTAGTGCTTTGAAAGGTGCCCAATAAACAAAATGGATTATTGCGATCAAAGGTTGCAGTTTACTATGAGAAATGGCACAGCTTGTCTGTGTCCATCTGTCTGGACATTATTTGTTTGCCGCTCTGACATCATGCTCTGATGTCACTGTGATGTCAGGGGAACCACTCTTAACAGAATGGGTTTGCCGCTCTGACATCACGCTCTGGCTTCACTGTGATGTCACACTAACAGAATCCCTTTATGCCCATACATGGAGTTCCCCGATGTACTCAATATTAAGCCCATAACCAACAGGACTTCATATGGGAATTCCCATATATGGAGGCCACTTCGGCTACATACCACACTAACAAGCATGTTAGTGTGGTAAGACAGATGGCCAAGACAGCCCCATATCTGTGTGGCCATGTATGGGCATAAAAGGGTATGATGTCAGATGTTATAGACGTCATAGGACTTTCACATAACGAATAACTGAGTAAGCATGTTTGGGCTCTCACAGCATATCTCCATTTACAGTACATGGATCTCCATTTATGGGTACCGGGGTCTCCATATATGGGTAACTGGTCCGATATACATCACTGGCCAGATGGCCAAGAATTGGCGCGAGGTCGCATGTCGCCCTGAGGCGTCTTAGTAGTTATTATAATTCAGCAGCATACTGTATTATGGAGAATGTGTAGCTGCAGCTACAGTACCTTTGCCGCTGGTCACGGCTGCTGCTGCTGGTACAGAGCTTACTGAAAGATACCAGCTTCAGGTCCAGTTCATTCTCCATCTGCCTGGCCTGCTTACGCAGATCTGTACACAGAAGAGGACAAACTATTAGTGAGAAACAGTGACGTGTAGAAGACACAAGATTGCATTGACATCAGTGAGAAACAGTGATGTGTAGAAGACACACGGGTGCATTTACAGCAGTGAGAAACAGCAGATCTGGAGACACAAAAGGACAAATAATACATCAGCAACACAGCAGAAGTACTGACACACAAGGTCAATAAATCAGTGAGAAACACTGTGACACAGACAGATAACAGCAGGCGGAGGAGCTAATGTAGGTGAGCTAATTGTTAGGTACCAACATTCTACACAAAAGTCCATACAGAACCAGCTAATTGGGGCCATTGTACATAGATATCAGTCCAAAAATATTATGAATTCGCGTTGGCACTCACACAGATGTGACCATCTAGGGTGGAAAAGTAACTAAGTACAATTGAGTTATTTGTACTTTACTTGAGTATTTCCAATACTTTTACTCCACTACAATTCGGATACAAATATTGTACTTTTACTCCACTAGTACATCATGTATTTGAAAACTTTAATAGTTACTAGTTACTTTGTAGATTGATTATTATTACAAAACATACAGTAACCACTTCAGCCCTATTAAACATTTTGGCCATTTGAAAATAGATCTGCTATTTTCAAAGATTTGTATACATTTGAAAACTTGACCACTGCTAATAGGCTGCGAAGCTGAGCATCAGCCTGACAGTGACACTAGCGTGAGCGTCCCCCTCCTCAGGACACACATGACGTTTAATTCACGGTATAATTGCGATATGTGCCAGTGTGAGAGGAAAGGTTAATGTCTGTGTAGTGCAGCTGATAGTTTTAAACTAAACAACGACTATTTACCTTCCCAATAGTTGTTGCTATCGGCCGCCGCCATGTCGGTTGTTGACATGTCACCATCAGCCGTCAAGAAGAAACAACTGTCGCAAACTCGTGTGTGTGTGTGTGTGTGTGTGTGTGACGCAAAGAGTTATATAAAAGTCATAGTGTGTGTGTGTGTGTGTGTGTGTGTGTGTGTGTGTGTGTGTGTGTGTGTGTGTGTGTGTGTGTGTGTGTGTGCGCGCGCGCGCGCGTGCATGGAGATTTGCATAAAGATTACATACAAATAGGCTATTTCACCCAACACAATCATGTCCAGCTGTGATGGATCAGTGTTCCATCTGGACTGGCCGTCACACGTCACATGTGTGCCTGTGCCATCAGTCGATTGACAGATTTGACACTTGTTAAAGGAGTTCACCCCCAAAATGACTTTTTTTCTATTGATTAGTCACGCCATGGAGACTTGAGTTCAATAATATTTTTAGTTTTTTGTCACATTCCTAAGACAAAAATGTGATTCGAGTAAATTTACCCCCATTGATTCCGGATGGGGACACGTTTCTCCGGAACAAATGGGGGTAGGCCTACATTTATTGTTATCACATTTTTGTCTTAGGAATGCGACAAAAAACTAAAAATATTATTGAACTCAAGTCTCCATGGCGTGACTAATCAATAGAAAAAAAGTAATTTCCAATAGGCAGGTAAAATATTGTGTGCCAGGGACCCACAAGCAAAGATTTGAGTTAAAGAATGTTGACTTTAAAAAATATAAAGATTTGCACAGGTTTTTTTTTTTAGCGAGGACTGATTTAATATACTTTATTAGGCCTACCAGGACTAGTTTGCTAAACAAATAGATTAGGGTCCTGCTTGCTTTTTTCTTTTTGTTATTGATGATATCCTATGCATAGTACTGTGTTCTATATGAGATACATAAAGGTGTTGTATGTTAGTAAGCTTGTACCAGAACTGTACTGTACCTTTTCCTATGCAACCTTCTAATAAAGTCTTCAATCAATCAATAGGGAAAAGTACAGGACATAAAGTTCACTGATGGCGATGATGAGTCCACAGTCCTTCAGCTACAGAGAATTTGTCTCTATCTTTTAGCCTCAATAGGACACTGACTGGACCCTAAACCAGTGGTTCCCAACCTTTTCTGGATCAGGGCCCGACAAATCTCAGACACGTTCGTTGCATAACAGGTCAGCAACTTGATAGATATTAAACTCAGTTGTACTCTTACTCGACTACATTTTGAACCCTTCTACTTGTACCAGAGTATTTCTACATTGTGGTATTTATACTTTTACTTAGGTAAAAAATGTCAGTACTTCTTCCACCACTGCTGAAGAACTGAGGAAGCATGTGGAGCAGAATTGTTGCTGTTTGTTGAGCTGGTTGCAGTTGGAGCACCAGGCATGTGTGCACATAGACATCAAAGATGGCTTGAGCCCCTGCCCTTTTATCTGTCTGTAAAAAGTGCCTTCTCCATTCATGCAGTTTTCACTATGGTGAATTTAAAGAAATGCAAATGCCCTCTTTCCATGCCATACTTGAATGCAGCATTCAAGAGAATTGCTTTGTCCCAAACTCTCCTGAACTTGAATGCAAGGTCTTATGTTGAAAGACCCTCTCTGTGTAGAAATCCATGACATACACTGTACGCCACATCTCCAGTATTGAATTGAGTATGCTTAGTTTAGTGTGGTATCAAGCACTGAAAATAGCCGACCTCCAAGCTCACAACGTGTCGCGCGTTGTGAGCTTGGAGGTCTGCTATTTGCGATATTTTCACCAAAAGGCCCTTTTAGAAATTTCAGCCCCCATGCCTCTCTAACATTCTCTGCATGTCCCTGTGGAGCACGCAGAGGATCACATCCATTTTCTACACAGTTACACCTCGCTTTCAACAGGATCAGTGAATCTACACACCCAGTCAGCAGCAATGTCCATTTGTCCATCCCCTGAGCTACTTTGAAGATGTGACCGTGGCTGTTTGAGAGGCAAACTAAAAGGCATTCTTAAAAACCCATTTTTAGAATCTGCCTCAGGTCTAAATGGATTAAAGATGAAGGGACCTGTCGGTGCGTCTGTGACCCTTTCTAACCTCTGCTGAACGGGAGGCTGACTTTCTCTTCTGCCATAAAGTCCCAGGTTAGTGCTACTAAAGCATCTATATAATCACCCTAAAAGCTGACCCAGTACAACATGTCCACAAAAACATGAGTGTCTATGGGAATTAAATAAATTAGGCTTTAGGAATAGATGTTTTCACCAAATATAGTTTTTGTGATGTATTGCATTATTTACGGTGTCTGATTGTATTGGTGTTTTTTATGTTTCTAGGTTGGGGACAACAGATGAAAATTACCATCTCTTGCTAAATCCTGTGTATTTACAGTACTTTATATGTGTTTTTCATTAACACATGCTGTTGCTGTCTCTCTCAAATAAACAAATACATGAAATGAAACCAAGATAGAAATGTGATCGTGTAATGTGATCGTGTACAGTACAGAGAACGTGAAAATGAATCAGCGCTGATTAATGTTGTATGTAATATACATTAACGTAGTTAGGCCTGGCCAATTGTATTTTCATGAAAATCATGTCTTCACCCAACTCTAATGCCCCCCAACCCTCTATTTTCTGTATGCACAACTGCTTCACGATTCAATACCTAATCATGCAAATTAATATGTAGTAGCCAAATGCAATACTGTAATTGTCAAATGTAAAGTGGACTTTTTTGTAATTTAACATGTCTGAATTTATACTGGCTGTTGAAACCATCTCTACGAGTACCTTAGTTGAGAGAGTCAGCAGGGAACATGTCAGATCTGTGAGGTTTGACTAGGGAGAGACAAGACACGGGTGTTATAGAGACACATGCCATCCACTGTGTTCGGAATCTCTCTCTTTCTTTGCTCATTCATCTTTATTCATCAGGCTTACACAAAAGTGATCATTAGAACCACAGTAACAGAGACTGCATGGTGGTGATGCTGCTGCTGATGAAGAAAACAATGACGATGACATCGTTGGCATCGATGAAGAGGCTCAAATAGTCGTGAGGTGTTTCACCGCCTTGCGGCCGGGCAGGAAGTCTCTGAAGTCGAGGGCTTTCTCTCATTACCGGTTCACTCTTTCTCTAGGTTCTGTGTCAATCCCATGTTCAGTCTTTCTTACAATTCATTTGATTGTATAGATGGTTTCTCTCTCATTCTTGTTGTTGTTTATGTTTATTTGGGTTTTTTTAGAAAACAAAAAAGGCCATGAACAACACATGACACTGGTAAAGCACCTGAAACCCGACCGGGGCTCCTGCTTGGGCTATGGCCGGGCCAGCAGAGCCGGGGTGATGTGGGATAGAGGAGGAGGGATAGAATAGAAGGAGAATAGGGTATAGAAGTTAGAGGGAGAAAAGGAAGAGGAGGAGGAGGAGAAGAGGAGGTGCGAAGAAGACGTCTCCGTCTCAGTGCTGAATCCTCCTGATGGACTGGATCTGGGGAGTCTGGGAGTGGGAGCCGAACTCGCGGTAGCACTTGTACTCGCCGGAGTGACAGTCACACTCCATGATGTACTGGTAACCACGGTAGCCAGGGTACTGGTAGCACACAAAGCTACAGGGATAGAGGAGAACAGGCCAGTTTTAGACCGTTAAAAGCAGGGGACGTTTAATTGCACAGCACATTTCAAACACTAAGGCACAAAAAGGCATTTAAAGGTGGTCCTGAAAAGGTGACATCCCCAAGTTAGTGACAGGATACTCAAGCCACTAGTCTACCAGAGGCCACTGAGGCTCATTCATTGCTGTACACTGTACAGTATTGTAATCAGGGGTGATGGGCTGATCTTTTCACTCCCTTACATGATTTTTACATTCACCAAACACTATTTTATAGTTTGGCTATTTTTGAAAGATCTTGAAATTGTGAAAAATGTGTAATAATAAAATATCTTATCTTTTTTTTTTTTCAGATAGGCTGCATGGCCAATTTGGGGTTCCTTGCCAATAAAACAATTAGGTTAACGATACTGTTGGTATCTTATTTCTTTTTAAAGAAGGCAAACTTACGCTCCACACTGGATGTGCATGGATCCGACCTCATTGTCCATCCAGCCCATGGCCTGCAGGGAGGGGTAGTCGTCACACAGCTCAAACTGACGGCCCATCATGTTCTCCTTCTCGAAGATGGTCATGCGGGACTCCTTGTGGCTCTGCAATCACGAATGTGTCATGTTATGTTATATGGAGAATATAATGTGCTTGTAACAATATATGTCATTTTAATCATTTCAATAAAAAACAAATCAACTATTCTACAGTTATGTGAGATCTGGTGTTGTACAGTAGATGACGTGTAATGTGTCATGTTGCGTGTTGTGGGCAGGTGGTGTTTTGGGACGTACGGCACAGCAGATAGGTCTGAAGGAGATCATTCTCTCAATGTGATAGGAGTTACTGCCACTGTAGGCCTCGAAGCGAGGATAGTCTCCCTTCTCCAGGACAAACTGCTGGCCACAGAAGCTGGAGTGCTCATAGCCCACCCAGCTACGCAGAGAGAGAAAGAGAGACAGAGACCGAGAGAGAGAAAGAGAGAGGGATGGAGGTAGATGAAAAGGGAGAGAGACAACAAAAGAAAGAGTCAGTGTATTTGTGGCCTCTTAGTCCTTAGTCCTCCATCCAGGGTCACATCTAGGTCCATCCACTCCCTTAATCTAAAGCAGTGGTTCTCAACCTGAGGTACGTGTACCACTGGTGGTACTTGAGCCCCCCTTTGGTGGTACTCAGAGGGGTCTCCCAAAAATAATAAGTGGAGTGAATGGTTGAAATAGGCTCTCCAGCTGCTGAACTGAGCATGAGCCGTTAATAGAAGACTTGAGAATGGATGAATCACATTAGAAATATCATCAGTTTGCACGGGAAGTTCACAGACGTAGTAGCTAAATTGGCTTAGAAATGCATCAAAAACTAAAAAAGTCTCCATGAATTCAAGGAATAGATTTGCCTCCTGTGTTAACTGTGCATAGCTGCATAGGATGGGTTAGGTCTACACACTATTATCATTTTATTGTGGTACTTGGAGAGGTGATAGTTGGTGTAAAAAGGTTGAGAACCACTGATCTAAAGGAAATAAATTGTTTCTGTGTACTTACGCGCCACACTCGACCTTCAGGGAGCGGATGTTCTCCATTCCACACTCCATGATGTTCTGGCAGCAGGCGGTGAACTCCATGCGTCTTCCCTGGAAGTGCTCCTGATCGTACACGGTGATCTGGGAAGAACACAAAAGAACCATTGAATGGAACTGCGTGACACAAGAGGTGAACAGTGACTGGCCAATGCCAGTTATGTGCAGGATGTTCTTCTTCTCGTTGTTCTTGGTACAATCATCAGTAACTGCATGCTAAATATGCATCCTAGCTTTGCAGTGTACCCTGTGCTCATGTGTATTGTAGTGTTCGGCAGCATGTCTCCATTGTGCTTACCTTCCAGGGGCCCATAGGCATCATTGGGTTTGTCTGAGCCATGTTATTGTTCCTAACTTCAGTAGTACCTGTTTGAGAAAGAGAGCGACACAATCAGGACAGGGATGGACACAAGGACCCACAAACAGCACCGACCAAATGACATGTCATGGAGTGGATGAATGTGTGCAAAAAATAAGAAAAGTAGGCAAACGATTTTCTCTCTCAAACAGCAGGCAGGTACATTTTGAAGGTCCTTTAGATTTTGTCAAAATCTTGGTTCAAAATATTTGGCTCCAGTCACAATAGGCTTACCTTCTGGAGCCTGTTAAAACTTCCCTGCAAATTAATTTAGTCATTGTTGTTGTTGTAATAATTGCTTTAAAATTAAACACATGTACAAAAGTACAAAGTGTATTCTGGCATCAATCTGACCTAAAATTGTTCAAACTGGTAACTGAAAGACCCGTTATGTACAAGGTGGCCCCCTTTCTGCATCATGGTTCACAGCTTGGGAAACAGTAGACGGCCCTGTGCCATAATATAATATTGACTACTAACTAACTACTAGGACATTGAACACCTACCCAAAAACCGTGAGCTGTGTGTCGCAGGGTGCAGAATGTGTGTGTGTGGGGGTATATATACAAGCCCCGGGAGTTCAGGGGCCCAGCAGGGCGGCACGCCTGGACTCGTGTCAGCACTTTGCTTTGGACTCCATTGCTTTGTTGTCTGAGCCACGGAGGGGTTAACGCACATACAGAGAGATGCACACATTACAGAGAGGAGTAACGCCCCCATACTGCGCTGTATTGTCTACCTAAAACCTATAGGTTAGGTCATTGGTTCTCAAAGTGGGGTCCGGGGACCCCCAGGGGTCCTTGAGGGAGTTCCAGTGGGTCCCCAGATACGTAAATGATAGTTTGGAACCAAGTGGACCCTTATGGGTATGTAACTCAGAGAGTGTACAAATGAAACCATTTTGTACACTCTCAGAGTTAAATTAACATTGTTTTTCTCAGAGATAAAATGCCATTAAATCAGAGGCTGTAGTCTAAAGCATGTCAAAATGGGGGTCCTTGAAATTAAAATGGTTGAGAATCACTGCTAGAGCTGTAAAAATCACACTCTGAGTAAACATTGAACACATGATGTCGGCGGGAGAGGAGATATTGTGTGTGGCTCCCTGGCATATCTTTTCAAATGGGGGTCCTTGTTAAATAAATTATGAAGTTAAATAAATATGGATATGGATAAATCCATAACCAAAATAAGACAGAGACAAGCCAAAGGACTATCAATACATTGCTGTATTTGAAGAGAGTCAGACAAAGAGACAAACAGTGAGCTTACCATCCTAGTGGCAGCCTCCTAATTCTCTCTCTTCCAAAGATGGAAGTTAACATACAGTATATAAAGAGTACAGTATATGACAGTAAGATCGTGGGACTCATGTATTCGTTCCCATATCATAACAAGAAGACAGAGATACAGTATAACCAAAACATGATCTCGTAGTCATGGTAACCACAGTCACCATGACCTGTAATCCAATAGCCTGAACTTACAGTACAACCAAAACATGGTCTCCTATACTGTAAGTTCAGACAGTAGTTCATAATATAACCTTATATGGTCATATGAGCCTCATACACAAATCATACAATTATGTATCATAATTCATATCTATCAGTCCTTGACATGAAAAAGTTTGAGAACCACTGGGTTAAGCCAGAGACGACAAATACACACTGAGATGCAGGCCGCAATCGCTGACACAGACCCCAAATAATGATATGATCTGTTTAGAAATGTTAGTCATAAATTCTATAATGCGTTATAATACTTATAATGATTTATAGTTATAACACCATATAATTATACTCATAAATACTCTTCAAACTGTTTAACAATCATTTTATAATGACATACAGTATGTTAAACATATGAAATGCATTATAATCCGCTTTAAGGGGGTATTTCTTTTAACCTCTACTCAGGCTTTTGTGTGTGCATCCCGGACAGTTTTTAAGTTGCTTGATTCAGTATTTAGATATTTTAATATTCATTTTATCTTTTTTGCAAGGTTAATCATACTGGAGTACATGGGAACGACAGAGGGGACAACTTTAAAGTGAAGTGTTATGGTTTTTGGTGGTAGCATGCTAACTGGCAAACTAACTACAGCCTCCACCCTCCTCTAACATCTCCCCATGAACAATGGATATAGGGACAGCTTACTGAGGTCAGCACATTGACTAGACACTCTCTGTGCAGTGTGTGTGTGTGTGTGTGTGTGTGTGTGTGTGTGTGTGTGTGTGTGTGTGTGTGTGTGTGTGTGTGTGTGTAGTGCACTTGTGACAATGAGAGTGTCTGTGTGCTTTACGAAGTGCTTTACCGGTTTAAAAGCATAAAAGCATTTGAGTAAAACGACCAATAAACAAACAATCAATGAAAAGAAACATGACAAAGTGTGTGTGTGTGTGTGTGTGTGTGTGTGTGTGTGTGTGTGTGTGTGTGTGTGTGTGTGTGTGTGTGTGTGTGTGAGAGAGAGAGAGATTCCCTGTAATTGTCTCCACCAGCCGAAGGCTGAGGGAGAGTATGTTTTCCCCTCCGTCCGTGTGTCCGTCCGTCCGTGCGTGCGTCCGTCCGTGCGTCCTCGCAGTTTGTGAACGCCAAATCTCAGTCGCCGTTGGCCCGGTCGCTGCCAAAGTGAGCACACACATTCCCTGGATGCCAATCTAGAACCTCTGCCCTAAATTTTTCAAATTTCTAGCGCCAACTAGTGGCCGATGTTTGCTAAACACATTTCTGTGCACTACTCTTACAGATTTTGTCCAAAAATCCTACAAATCGGTAGGCAATATCTCGACAGTCATGTGATCGACACGGATCTGTCCGATTTTGCATATTCCATCCTGATTGGCTAAGATTGGCTTCCAAAGTTTGTGGGATTGAGCCGTTTTGAACAAAATGCCTCAAATCACAAACGCAAAGTGCAATTATCATGAAATCGCGCACACACGTTCCCACAAGGCCGAGGAAGAAATGCCACTTAATTTTTTTTTTATCAGCCTCATGGTGGCGCTATAACAGCCCGATTTGTGGTTTTACCTATAACTCCACCGATCAGTTTCAAACTTTGTAAGCGCACTCCCTAGAGGCTAAGGATAAACCTTTGCCCTGCATTTTTCACATCAGCCTTTTATAGCGCCACCTTTGGGCCGACTTATGTAAAACACATTTTTGGATATTACTCCTTGAGATTTTATCCAAAAATCATGCAAATCGGTACACAGTATCTCTATAGTCATGTGATCAAGTCCGATCCGTGTGTGTGTGTGTGTGTGAGAGAGAGAGAGAGAGAGAGAGAGAGAGAGAGAGTGTGCGTGCATGCGTATGCATGTTCTGCTGATGACAGCGTCAGTTCAGAAGTGACAAAGGGATCAGCCAACTCAGCAGGCCTATGTCAAGAGCCCACTGTCACCATACCTAACCCTATGCACACACATAGGCCCTAACAGAGAACACACACAGACACACACAGACACACACACAGACACACACACACACACACACACACACACACACACACACACACACACACACACACACACACACACACACGCTACAAAATACATGTAGCCGTCACTCGTTGACTGTATAAAGGTAACAAACAATTACACTGTAATATTCTATTGTGGCTGTTTGGTTCCCCTTACTGATTCTGGGAACAACAAATTAGTACTATAAATGTTTTGTTTGCTATCATCCTGCAGCAGTTTTAATCACACTGACAGTGGAGTCTTTATCCACTTGCCATCTGTTGTTATATGACATGTTGTGTTAGCAAATAAACCAAAGCCTAAATTATTAATCTGAGTTTCATTTAATGCTAATATTGTTTATCCTTATGTACATACCTGTGCTATTGATATGTACAGTACAGATATATATATATTTGATGATTATTTGACCTGGCTGCTTGCCCTGTTCTATATGTATTCTGAAGGAGTGTGCCAAAAGTTCACCCATTTCTTTAAACATATACAACATGTCATGTGATAATAAACTTGATACTGTTTGTAGTTCAAATAACACCAGTAAGACACCTCAGGGCGACATGCGACATCGCCAAATTCTTGGCCATCTGGCCAGTGATGTATATCGGACCAGTTACCCATATATGGAGACCCCTGCATGATAGTCAACAATGTTTATATCATTCCGATACCATTCGGATAAGTCTGAGTCACAGTGATGTGGCACAGAGTGACAGTGATGGGATCTCCATAATATATGGGCAGTAAAGGGATTCTGTTCACAACATACAATATATGTTATGCCCATACATGGAGATCCCTATCTGAACCAGCCTCACAGATATGGGCCATGGCTTAGCCATCTGGCCAGTGATATATATCGATGACATCAGGGATCTTCATATGGCCTTCTGGGGAATACCCATGGACTTTTACATAGGTGATGTACTGTGATATCACCTGTGATGTCACAGTGATGTGTTAAAGGAACCAACCCATAAAATGTGTACACACACGTCTACAAGGAGACAAGCTGTGACATTTCTCATGGTAAAATTTATACCATTCTGATGAGTCTGTGATGTGGCACAGAGTGACAGTGCATGGGATCTCCATATGGGCATAAAAGGGATTCTGTTAGAGTGGTTCCCATTACATCACAACATACAATATATTTTATGCCCATACATGAGATCCCTATCTGAACCAGCCACATAGATATGGGCCATGTCT
Organism: Nannobrachium achirus; assembly: GCF_963921795.1. Lineage (NCBI taxonomy): Eukaryota > Metazoa > Chordata > Actinopteri > Myctophiformes > Myctophidae > Nannobrachium > Nannobrachium achirus. Next base: position 24,185,655 of record NC_137826.1, on the reverse strand, counting down.
TGGCCATCTGTGACATTTCCCATGGTAAACTGCGATTTTTGGTCGCAATTAGCTTAATGTTTGCTTTTTTTTGTTTGATAATCTTCAAATCAATATTCAATCAATATTAGCTGTGGGTTTGCAGTAACTCTAGATTGCCTCTAGGGTGCAACATTAACACACAAAAAAGACATCGGGCTGGAGAGGTTGACATATAAAGTGTGGGGTAGACAGAGTGATTTTGAACAGCTGTGGGAGATGTATATGAATGCCATGGAAATAAATACCTAATGTATATATATTTAAAGAATATTAAAGGTTAAAGAATATTTTTGTAAACAATGTATGGGAATTATGTATTAATTACTTTAAATAGGCATGTGCAGGTGGTATGTGTGTGAATGTGAATGTCTTTGTCTTTATGTATTTTATGTAAAAAAAAACTATAAAAATATATACTAAAAAAACACAAAAAAAAGAAACACCTGTTAAATACATTTTATGATAAAAAGGTTATATGAATCATTATGTATTCTGGGAATCAGTTGAATTCTCTCGACTGATTAACACATTAATGAATGCGAATGTGATTGCTGTGAATATTAATGAGTGACACTGTTTAAATGAACTAGCCTAGCCTATAGATTGCCACTAATTAAACTGACAAGTTGGGCTCGCCCCCTAGTGGCCTGTTTGTAATGAATCCTTATCCAATAGCCTATTAAATAGGTCAGTATAAGGTTGAAACCCCAAATAATTGATGGAATTGATTTTTCAATGGATTCTGTTACTATTGGTAATGCTAAATAACATAGGCCTACTAATAGTTTGGGAAAAACGAACTACTGGAAAGGCATCATTTTAACGATGGTGTCCACGGGAGCTTAAAATGCATCTAGGCTATAAATTGGGAGGGAATATGTGCCATCTTGCCTTTCCAGGAGTTAGTTTTTACTTATTTTTAGGGTGTAATTTAGCATACCCAATAGTAACAGAATCTATTGAAAAATCTCTTCCATCAATTATTTGGGGTTTCAACCATATACTGACCTATTCAATTGGATTAATTGCAAACAGACTACTAGGGGGCGAGCCCAACTTGTTTGCGATGATTTTTGAGAACCGTATACCCATACCTAACATCATGCCAAAAATCTAAATCTTATCACCAAGTGCACAATTGTTATGAATTTTTATATATTAAATCCCAGTTTATAGGCATTTTAAGCTCCCGGCAGCCATCGTAGACGCCATCTTGAAAATGATGCCTTTACAGAAGTTTGTTTTTCTTAATTATTTAGGGTGTTATTTAGCATACCCAATAGTACCAGAATCCATTGAAAATCACTTCCATCAATTATTTGAGGTTTCAACCATATACTAACCAATTGGATTCATTGCAAACAGACTATAGGCCGTATTGCGTTATAAGGAAAAGTGCTTAGAAAATGAATTTCGTTCCCACGTCTGGGCACTACTCATTCAATGCATTTTTGCATAGACAATACCCCTGTGGACTTTGGGTTAAAAGTTCTCCGCACGAAACATGCACGACTTTTGTCACCAGCCAGAATTGTATATAAAAGTGAATAACAAAAAAACGAAAATCTTGTGCTGCTGTTTTTGCTTGTAAAATGTACTATATTGATTTTGGCAACACAAAATCTTTCTCAAATGTCATAAATACATCTACTTAACATCTGAAACAAGTATTGGTGCCTTTGTATTCTCATATGTGAATTTAGATCGTGAAATATAGCAAATTTGTTGAAGAAAACGCCTCAATGTACAGTATGTGATTGGCACCCAGCAAAATGAAACATACACATAGTAAATTTAGCTAAAAGCTTATGTCTCATACATAACACATCTCACAGCCAACTGTGTAATGAAAGGTACCTTGGCCAGAAATGGATGAAAATCAATCAAACTGCTGCACACCCCCCTAAATTGGAAAAAATCCCAAAATGGACAAGACTATAATAAATGCACAAAAGGTCATGTCAGGTATAAAATATGTATTTAAGTACCACAGAGTGTCCCAACATCTGTCATTTGTAGGCTACATCAAGACATCCCCCAACTAGTCTCGCGAGGCCAGACTGTTGCCTCCGCGATTTGGGCAAAGGCTCCAGGCATACAGTCTGGCAAACGGAAATAGAAACGATGAGTGCGAGATAAAACGGATGTGACGCAACCACTCCCTTGGTGCAGTAGCAATAACATGTCCTACTGGAAGCCTTATGTCTCCTTTCAATATTTCTGGGGGCGTTATTTCGTTTTTCTCTGGTGTTGTTGGTGTTATACCTCCATGATGTTTTCAAATGTTTTCTTAAACTATACACCCATAACAAGAATAGCCGCTCGAATGACTTTGTCTGAGCTATTGTGTTTCTGTTATGTTTCCAATGGGACTACAGTTCAGTGCAGCACTGGCTACTTCCGATACTCGCCGTTCGGGAGCTGCCGTTCCAGACTCTATATAGCATTCGGAGATTGTGGAATAGTTGTCTGGCTACGCGAGACTACTCCCCAACCAAAACAAAAACGCATACAAATGTTGGCAGCATAAGTAAACGTAAGGCTGTGCTGTGACAAAATACAGCAAATGTTAAGCTTTTTCCTCCCACATGTATGTATTGCATAAGCAAATCTTGAAATAAAACAAGTATTTAACTAATTTTACATGCTGACATGGTGCGTATATTACTCATCCCTATCACGTTCATCCAGGTGTCATCAATATGTCTGTACTACGGACAAAATGTGTCAGTGGCTGATTGTATATCTTATGTCTTGTTTTTGATCATAAGACCCAATTTATGACATTGTGAAATTTTGACATATTAGGAGTCCAACCAGTACTAGTACGCCCTTAACTCTGAGATTGTACAAATGGAACCAATGGTTCTCAGAGTTACACACATGTTATGGTAATTCAGGGCTTGCTCTTCTATGTGTTTCTGGTAGATATTATTGTCCATTCAGGGCTTGCTCTTCTATGTGTTTCTGGTAGATATTATTGTCCACTCACTGTGTAAAAAAAACATCACAAGGATGCAACTGGGACGTATCATCAGTGATGTAGCCTGGGGTCGACGGGTGTTTCGGGTCTCGCAACATCATACACCCTCGCCCAGGTGACCCAGCCGGGGTTGATCAAGTCCCGACTTACGTCCCAGTAGCTATCCACGATCAGTCCTATTAGGGAAAGACAGGGTCACTCAATGTGCTGCACCGGAACTACTCTGCCGGGACTGGGGGCACTATTCTGGCGCGTGGAAGAACTAGGCTCTATGGGTTGACTCCTGGCCGGACTCCTCCTACGTCTCACCAGGTCCTCTCCTGCTCTCACCAGGTTCAGAACCTGTGCGTTGCACCAGACCCCAATCCAAACATTCCATTCAGCTGCTGCAGTTGAATGGCCCTCCTAAAGGCCTCACCGTGGATTTGTTGGGCTTCTTCCTCACGGAAGACACAGGCTGGGGCGCTAACCCAACCTGCTCCCGGGTGCCGTCTAAATTCCGGCCGTCAACCGAGTCTCCGGTGGTCACCAAACTATTCCTGGTTGTCACATAGTCTATTCCTATGAGCCACTATAAATAGAACTAATAGTGTAAAAAAACATCACAAGGATGCAACTGGGACGTATCATCAGTGATGTAGCCTGGGGTCGATGGGTGTTTCGGGTCTCGCAACATCATACACCCTCGCCCAGGTGACCCAGCCGGGGTTGATCAAGTCCCGACTTACGTCCCAGTAGCTATCCACGATCAGTCCTATTAGGGAAAGACAGGGTCACTCAATGTGCTGCACCGGAACTACTCTGCCGGGACTGGGGGCACTATTCTGGCGCGTGGAAGAACTAGGCTCTATGGGTTGACTCCTGGCCGGGCTCCTCCTACGTCTCACCAGGTCCTCTCCTGCTCTCACCAGGTTCAGAACCTGTGCGTTGCACCAGACCCCAATCCAAACATTCCATTCAGCTGCTGCAGTTGAATGGCCCTCCTAAAGGCCTCACCGTGGATTTGTTGGGCTTCTTCCTCACGGAAGACACAGGCTGGGGCGCTAACCCAACCTGCTCCCGGGTGCCGTCTAAATTCCGGCCGTCAACCGAGTCTCCGGTGGTCACCAAACTATTCCTGGTTGTCACATAGTCTATTCCTATGAGCCACTATAAATAGAACTAATAGTGTAAAAAAACATCACAAGGATGCAACTGGGACGTATCATCAGTGATCAGTGACTTAGTATGTCCGTGGCAAAAAAGATATTTCGACATAAATCTCCACCAAAAGCCAGCTTGGTGATGAATGACCCTTGCTTAATCAGAGTCATCATCCCATAAAGCTTGTTTCTTTTGAAACATTCTCACAGTTCTGGCACTCCGTTTCCAACCTGTTCTGGCACTGAAATAAATCAGTACAAGACAGTCTTGCAGACATACTGTACAGGTTTGCTTGTCTTCAACTATAGTGAACACCATGCAAAACACTTGACTGTGGAATCAGCACACTGTCCTGTAGATATGTTGAGCAAGGATGATGTGGTCACTGTAGATGGGTTAGTGTCCACTGCTGACATTGTGTGGGTTGGAGGGGTGGAGGTGGAGCATAGACTTGAGCTCTGCAGAGACAGGGCTGAGTGTAATGCCATCCAGAACGCTTGCTTCCTTGGCATCAGCATTATATCTGTTCCAGTAGCATGTCAAAAGAAATGAAAAAAGAATATCTGACACTCCAGGAAGTTTGCCCAGAGGACTGCAGTTGATTGCCCATTGAATGATTCCTGAAAAGCAGCAGCTGATCTCCTAAGACTGCCATCTCTGGATGCCTCGTCATTTCTAACTTCTGCCAGTTATCTCTTTTTCAAACAGGACTTTGAGGGCATGTAAAGTTTGGTAGTATTATGTCTTTTCAACAAACATCTTCTTGACAGTTCCTTCTCGACAAAGACTTGCTGCAACAAGCAGATCATCTGCCCCTGCATCCTTGATAATCTTGCAAATAGCCTTCATGTTCAGTAGTTGTGAGCTTGGTGGAAGCATCCCAGCAACAGGACTACATTGCCAAACTCATTTTGGTGATAATGGTGTACTTATGTAGTGAAGAGTCGTTTCATCTCTTTTCTGAGGACAGAAGGATCAGTTGGCGATGCTGGGATGAGTGGAAGGTAGCCAATAATGCTAGCCTGTAGGTGAAAGTTTACACAGAATGCTGAAAAGCCAGGTAAACCAGCTTCTGCATCTGGAGGAGAATTCGGCAACTGTGATGTTGGAAGCTATTCTACCTACAGTAGGTGCCACACAAGTAAAAGGTCTTCAGCCAGGCCATCTGATGACGTCTCTAGAATCTCCAACTTCCCAGAGATCAGGAGACCTGGACTTCTGTCTGTCTTTGCTTGCTGACAAGAAACACTTGGGAGTAGGTGGTTCAGCAATGTGATGAATTAAAATGTCATCTTTAAGATACATTTAGCTGTATGTACATTTTCTCTGATTTTTCTCCGCAATCATCCTCACAACTCTTGATAGAATCTGAGGTAAAACTGACCAAAATGTGTTCATATTGCTTTTGTCATAACAGCCAGCTGTCATGGTAAAAGTCATAGTAAAGCTCATTTTCGGGTGGCGTCCATCTTGGAAATATGTAAATGAAAGATCCAGACACACCCAATCATGAAGATAAGTATTCCATTGAGTTTCTCTTGATGTGAAACCATGAAATAGACACCAAGTTTACTTGTCATTATAACAAAATTACAGTCACTGACAATCACTTACATTGAAGCTTCCTTCAACAAATTTGCTACATTACATGATCTAAATTTGCATATGAGTATACTAAGGCACCAATACTTGTTTCAGATGTTAGGTAGATGTATTTATGACATTTGAGAAAGATTTTGTGTTGCCAAAATCAATATAGCAAATTCTACAAGCAAAAACAGCAGCACAAGATTTTCGTTTTTTTTGTTATTCCCATTAAACACATTTCTGGCTGGTGACAAAGATTGTGCAAGTGACACACGGAGACATTTTTGTTACTTACTTACTATCAATAGATCTTTCTAATGAAGCAAAGTTTATGTAGTGCCCATGGGGCGGGAACGAAACCGAACGATACCAGCCACGCTATACAGCCTATAGGGGGCGAGCCCAACTTGTTTGCGATGGTTTTTGAAAACCTTATACCCATACCTAACATCATGCCAAAAATCAAAATCTTATCACAAAGTGCACAATTGTTATGATTTTTTATATATTAAATCCCAGTTTATAGGCATTTTAAGCTCCCGGCAGCCATTGTGGACGCCATCTTGAAAATGATGCCTTTACAGAAGTCATTTTGTCCTACATTTTTAGTATGTTATTTAGCATACCCAATTGAGGTTGAGGACTGGCCGTGGCCTTGCAAAAATCGGCCACTTCCGCCCGCCATGTTCGTTGCTATAGCCTATCTTTCTTGTGAGACTCTTGGATAAAAGGGAGCACCGGAGCAGAGCGATCACAGTTCGCTGGTTGTTGACAGACGGAAGATGGATCGTGCAATGCGTGGGAGAGATGTAGATAAGCTGAACACGGATGCAAAGGCACGCTACCTGGTTAAAACGACTCAACTGGATGGATTTGATCCATATGAACACAAAGTTTGGGAGATAGTGACACTACCGGAGGAGTTTGGTCTGCTACCACCGCTGACAGACTTCAGCATCTATCAGTACCTTGTTTGTGGAATGAATTATTGCACCCTTGATGACTTCAACAACCGCAAATCTATGGAATATATTATATGTTATGTGGAGTAAAAGTCCAATATTTCCATCTTGGATGTAGTGGAGTAGAAGTAAAAATATGGACAAAGATAGACAAAGATAGAATCTAGAAAGATGGGAGATACACACCACCGTCACTGCTAGACAAAGATATAATAGATGGAAGATACGCTGTCTGCACACCACCGTCGCAAGTAAGTAGTTAGCTCAACAAGTAGAACTACAGACTGACTGATCTTGATGCATCCAAGACCTAGCAATGTATATGGCCGCCAAAGTGGGCAGAGTTAAGCCGCGAATCTTACGGTGATGTCATAACTGACAGCCTCTATAGTACCAGAATCCATTGCCAAATTTCTTCCATCAATTATTTGGGGTTTCATACTGACCTATTTAATATTTGATTCATCACAAACAGACCACTAGGGGGCGAGCCCAACTTGTTTGCGATGGTTTTTGTAAACCTTAAAACCATACCTAACACCAGGAAAGAAGCATTTCTTCGACTCAGACCTTATCGCCAGGGTTGGCTTATAGCAGCTGTCGGTAGGACCATATATGGATTCTGTTAGTGTGGATCTCCTAAAAGGGCATCATCTGGGATACAATCCCTTTTATGCCCATATATGGAGATCCCTAACAGAATCCCTTTCATGCCCATATATGGAGAGCCCTAACAGAATCCCTTTTATGCCCATATATGGAGATCCCTAACAGCATCCCTTTTATGCCCATATATGGAGATCACTAACAGCTAACAGAATCCCCTTTATGCCCATATATGGAGATCCCTAACATAATCCCTTTTATGCCCATATATGGAGATCCCTAACAGAATCCCTTTTATGCCCATATATGGAGATCCCTAACAGAATCCCTTTTATGCCCATATATGGAGATCCCTAACAGAATCCCTTGTATGCCCATATATGGAGATCCCTAACAGAATCCCTTTTATGCCCATATATGGAGATCCCTAACAGAATCCCTTTTATGCCCATATATTATGGAGAAATCCCTGCTCTGAGTATCTGACATCAGTGTGATGTCACCTGTTTATGCCCATATATGGAGATCCCTGCTCTGCGTATCTGGTTGCTATGGTAAACAGTTGGTTGCTAGGGTAAAAAAAACATGGTTGCTATGGTAAACAGTTGGTTGCTAGGGTAAACAGTTGGTTGCTAGGGTAAAACCATGGTTGCTAAGGTGGTTGCTAACGTACACTAACAGACCAGCAACAACAGACTGTTGCCACAGCAACGTACACAAAGGTTTGTGTACACATGTGGTGTGATGTCATACTGATGCGGAGATATGAGCAGGGCAAAGGTGTGACGTGTGACGTGTGACGGACGGACGGCCGGTGGAGGTTTTCATAGTAAACTGCTCCCTGACGGTCGCAACCATGCCAAAAATCTAAAACTTGTCACCAAGTGCCCAATATTTACGAATTCCCTCCCAGCTACATAGTGTTTTGTATTTGTTGATGACACAGACCACTTGTGTTGAACTGTTCGCAACTGGTAAAAACAAACCTAGCCCAGCCCAGCCCTACCCTCCCCTGCCCCTTCAAACAAACCTAGCCCAGCCCAGCCCTGCCCTCCCCTGCCCAGCCCTGCCCTCCCCTGCCCCTTCTTTGTATATACTTACTGTTTGTATTGACTTACTGTATTTTGTTCTTTCATTTTTTTTACTGACTATATCTACTGCATAGTACTGTGTTCTATTCGTCTGTCATTCAATGTTATATGAGATACTTTAATGGTTTCCTGTGGAAATAAGCTTAGTCTTTTCTAGGATCTCCTTTTAGTAGACCTTGTGAGACCTTGTACCAGTGAACTGTACCGTCATGAAACTCCTATGCAAACTTCTAATAAAGTCTTCAATCAATCAATCAATGTACTTTCCTGGGCTTTTTTCTGCAAACTGCTAATTTAAGTATTCAATCAATCAACTGTGACAAACAGAGAACTAGTTAAGCTGGTAGAACTTGATGCTCCTGTCCTCAAGTAACACTGTTCCTCTGAAAAGCCAGCAATCCCTAAACATAATAGCCATATAAAAGTAGACATATCTTATGTGAGATTTCATGAGGTGAGAGTTGGCATGTTTTGAAACAAACAAAAACAATTTGATAATTATTGTATTTATTTTGAACAAAACCAGGAAGACGTTTTAAATGAACAACACTTCATAAATGTATTAGAGGATAAAGATAGTCACACAGTAAATACAGATTACAGGAAAGATTTACTGCTAAAGACCAGTCTATCGACAAAAACGACATTATCGATTTAAAGAAGAACACTTATTATCCATCTATACATAGTTACAAACCACACACCAGTTTATATGATAAAAGTAATGGCAGATCTGAGAAGTTTAGATCCACGTTAACATATTGCTGACATTAATCAACCATAATTAATTAAGAATAAATCATAAAATCAAACTATTAAGAATATGATAAAACAAACAGAAATTGTCAAGTCTACTTTAGTAATAAAAGTAATAAAACATATTATCCATACTCATTATCCAAATAAGCGGTTTCAAATATTTTTATTGTTAAGCACAGCATAAAGGTATAGATTTTCAAATCAGACATTTTAGTGCTTCCTTATTTTCTTAAACAGACAGATCCAAAAACACACACACACCCCAAAAAAAAAAAAAAAAAGGAAAGACATTTCTAAATGTACATATGGGGCGATTTCTCAAATTAGGGCTTTATATAAGCTTTACTTAACCAAGGGTGTACATTCAAAACCAAGTAAAGTAAAATCTTTTTTTTTTTTTTTATCTTGCAATTCATCTTGCAGTTTCTGTCATCTCATTGAGCCAAAGCTTGACCATGAGGACCGCTTTCTTTTTCCAAGAAACCAGTGATAAGACCGTATGACAGCAGACGCTGTTGAGTCATCCAAATAAGCTGAATTCAGTGACCTCATCAATCATCATCATAACTTTTATTTCAGCTCAGAGTGCATGTGTCACTCGCAACTGTACGATGAGTTTTGGTTCTGGTTCTGGTTCCCTGTTCTTAATCTGAATCCGATTCTGGTTCTGGATGTTCTGAATCCGAGACCTCTTGGATCAGGATGCCGTAGGGTCGAATGGCAGCTTTCACAATCTCTCTCTCCTGCTGAGAGGAGAGATGTTTTGCAATAGGAATCAGCCAATACTTCTTCTTCTGACTCGCTAACTCTCTCATTAGTGGGTTTATCCGGTTCTGCATGACGACTCTGTATCTTTTGCCATTCTTCTTGGATGTGAACATCTTGGTGTACTTGGAAGCTGTGTCGAGACATGGTGTCACGTAAACCCCCCGTCCGTACTTCTGCCCGTCTCCTGCCTTATAGTGAGAGTGGAGGATACCTTTGGCTGCATCCATGCTGGTCCCGTGATAGGCGACAGGCCATTCTCCAGGAGAAGAATGACCCCTCAAGCCAGCCGGACCCAGCCAGGTGTTGCCATCTGGGTACTTGTCCTTGACTTTCAGGGCAATTCTGTACCAGCCTATAGGCCGGTTGTAGGATTCCCCACCTCTGTTGAACTGCTGAGATGACGAGTTGGTGAAATCATAATCGTACTTGGAATCAAAAAATGAGTCAATGTCCACAAAAAACTCACTCTGTGACCCATCAGCAGCGATGGCAGCAGAGATGTATTGCTCCAAAGTTATCGCTGTCTGCCTAGATCGTTTGTCCCGAGGTTTAACATTAGCTCCCAAAAGGACAGACATAGCTTCAAATCGGACGTCTTTATCAACCATGGCTAAAAGAGGTCTGGATCTTCAAATGCAGTTGTTGTGTGGATGTACTGTAATGTAGTGTAGCTGTCAATGCTGACTGAGTGATGCTTTATTTTCAATGCATGTCCTTTTATCTACAGTCACACCACACCCTTTCCATAATATTTAGCCCTTTAGGCATTTGCATATTTTCTGTGTGGTTAACACAGTGTTGTGTTATTGGTAAGTACTAGCCTGATTTCAGAGTCCACTCTGAGAGTGGGCGGGGTCTATGGTCTGGAACCAGGCAAGGTAAGTACAGTAAAGGTGCAGTAATCTGTAGCACATAGAAGTGGTGGTGGAGATTTCTTCTTCAGAATTGTTTAGTGTGTAAAATAGAAATGTTTTTAGCAAAATGTATACAAATATAATAAAGGGGTAATAGTCAAATTAAATCATACATACATTATATGACAGTAGGATGAACATTAACAATGAAGTAGTTTAAGAGTATAGAGGGTGCACATTTCTAAAGTGACAATTTAAGGACTTTTTAAATACCTCTAAAATGTCAAATTAAACATTGTCCAAATTGTCAAATATTAGAGCCAGAAATTGTGAAAATAGCCGATCTACAGCTCACAACGCTAGGCATTATTGTGAGCATGTAGATCTGCTACTTTCACAATAGAACCATGTTATACAAAATGTAATGCCTCAACTTGTAGTGCTCGTCAGGGTGGGGGGTGACAGTTAAAATATGATCATTTTGGGGGTCACGGCCTGAAAAGGTTGAGAACCACTGCTTTAGAAAACCTGGAGACTGTGAAGTCGTCCTCTGTATACTGGCAGCTAGGGAGCAGTCCTGAGACAGGCATTAAAGTATATTCCATGTTTGGGATTTCAATAATTGGGTCTTCCCCAATCAGTACAGACAGTGCTTCTGTCTTACATTGCAGGAGCAAAAGGGACACTTACAGTACCTGCAAAGTGGTTGCGTATTATACTTCTTATGCTATCATATAGACAGATGGCTTTTCAGAGGACAGTGTTTTTGAGGACAGGAGGAGATAGAAGTTCTACCAGCTAGACTTGTTTGTCAAGGTAGCTTTAATATGTTGTTGAGTCTAAGGTATGCCAACAATGTAAAAAGACGTGAGAGTCAAAACACATTATTATGAGTGATGAATGAAGGGCATGACAGGCATGACATGACATGACATGACATGACATGACATGACATGACATGACATTTAAAGCTATTCAGTGTCGCAATAGTTTGATGGAAAGGTGCATCATTTTGATCAGAGGTGAGGAGGAGGTAAATCAGCGGATCAAGGGTTTCCATGATTCCAACACACTTTGTTAGACTGGAATGGCTCAGAGTCAAAGACAGGGTAAATCAAATAAAAATGGGATTGGTATTTAAGATAGTCAAAGGGGCAGTGCCCTCAATACCCTCATACCTGACTAACTACTTCTCAAAAAGTAAGTGACACCCACAGCCACAATACTACAGGGAGCAACAACCATTTGGTACCAGCCAAATATCTATAGAACTCATTCTACTGCTCTGCCACCAAAGTGTGGAATGCCCAGACACCATCCATTAAAAAATGTAATCACCCGAGTCTTTAAAAACTACTGGAATCTTTTAATAGCCTAGACCACTGGTGTAGCGGTCCGGGGACCTAGGCTCTAAAGTAGCCCGACAGTATTCTGCAGGTTCTAGTCCCGTTCCCAACGACCTTAACTGTCTCTCCCAGTCTCTCTTGAGCTCTCTTTTTTGTTCATCTTCACTTAGGCACAGTGCAAATCTATCAACAAAGGTAACACAGCTACGTTGCAGCAGTGATCCAACTGATATGGCCATATGGAGATCTGTATCTGTCGGTCCTTGCACAATTTCACACATGTCCCTAGTGCCCAGTTGTCCAGGTGCCCACCTCTCCAAGTGCCCAGATGTCCCTAGTGCCCAGTTGTCCAGGTGCCCACATCTCCAAGTGCCCACTTGTCCCAATTGCCCAGTTGTCCCGGTACCCACCTCTCCAAGTGCCCACATGTCCCTAGTTCCCAGTTGTGCATCATTTGCAAAAGGGCCCCCATCCCCCTCCTTGCAGGGGTGCCCCGCGATTTTCAGGGACTATAGAGACTGTCGGTTATGACATCACCGTAAGATTCGGGGCTTAACTCCGCCCACTTTGGCGGCCATATACATTGCTAGGTCTTGGATGCATCAAGATCAGTCAGTCTGTAGTTGTCTCCACCAGCCGAAGGCTGAGGGAGAGTATGTTTTCCCCTCCGTCCGTCCGTCCGTGCGTGCGTCCGTGCGTCCGTCCGTCCGTTTGTCCGTTACCAGCTAATCTCCGGCGCCGTTGGCCCGGTCGCTGCCAAACTGTGCACACACACTCCCTCGATACCAATTCAGAACCTCTGCCCCAAATATTTCACATGGGCCTGTTCTAGCGCCACCAGGAGGCCGACTTTTGCGAAACTAACTTTTGCCAGTACTCCTACAGATTTTGTCCAAAAATCACGTAAATCAGTAGACAGTATCTCTACAGTCATGTGATCGACATGGATGTGTCAGATTTTCCATATTCCATCCTGATTGGCTAAAACTGGCTTTCAAAGTTTGCAGGATTGGTCAGTTTTGAATAAAATGCCTGAAATCCTGAACGCAGTGTGCGATTTTGGTGAAATTGTGCATGCACATTCCCAATAGGCAGAGGAATAAATGCCACTTAAGAAAAATCAAATCAGCCTCATGGTGGCGCTATAACAGGCCGATTCATGTTTTCACCTATAACTCCACCGATTAGTGTCAAACTTTGTATGCGCACTCTTTAGAGGCCAAGGTAAAACCTTTTCCCTGCATTTTTTACATCAGCCTTTTATAGCGCCATCAGGACACCACAATAACATGCCTGATAGAGGAGGAAAAAACCCTAAAAAAGAGCCTTAGTTTTCGAGGTACCCCTACCCGGGGTAGAACAAAGCGCGACATAGTTTTTTCATATCTTTAGGATGTCCCCTTCATGAAATGGATTGTCCCAAGTTTTACTTTGACTGCAAAAGTCATGAAATTGATCCATGAAGGGACTCATCACATAGGCAAAAAAACGCCTATCCTGAAAGATGGAGTTCCAAGTCAATCCTTTGTCATTTTCTACCTGCAGGTTGTTTTTACCTCATACTTGCACAGATGGTCTACAGGTAGTGTCCTTACATCCCAGAACAATCAGAATGCAAAAATATGGTTCTGTTTTGAATCTGCAGCCTTTTAAATAAGGACTTTCTATAGGCGGAAATTACATTTCTAAGGAATGTTCCCCTGTAAGTCTGGTGATAATCTTCTATAAGGGGTAGAACAAAACGCGACATAGTTCTTTCAAATCTTTAGGATGTCCCCTTCATGAAATGCACTGTCCCGAGTTTTACTTTTACTGCCAAAGTCATGAAATTGATCCATGAAGGGACTCACCACATAGGCAAAAAACGCCTACCCTGAAAGATGGGGTTCCAATTCAATCCTTTGTCATTTTCTACCTGCAGGTTGTTTTTACCTCATACTTGCACATATGGTCTACAGGTAGTGTCCTTACATCCCAGAACAATCAGAATGCAAAAATATGGTTCTGTTTTGAATCTGCAGCCTTTAATATAAGGACTTTCTATAGGCGGAAATGACATTCCTAAGGAAGAATCCCCTGTGATCCTGGAGATAATCTTCTATAAGGGGTAGTACAAACCCTGACAGTGTTTTTACTTGTCCTCTTCATGAAATGGATGGTCAGTAGTTTTACTTTTACTGCAGAGGTCATGAAATTGATCCATAAAGGTACTCACCATAAAAAAGCCTACCCTGAAAGATGGAGTTCCAAGTCAATCCTTTGTCATTTTCTACCTGCTGGTTGTTTTATCTCATATTGCACAGATGGTCTACAGGTAGTGTCCCTACATCCCAAGGCCTAATTCTCTTCACCTCAAAAGCAGCAAACATATTGTTCTATAAGCAGTCTATGGTATTCAGACTTAGATGCAGTACAGTATGTACGTATGTAAGCCTATATTCAGTAGAATACACTACACTTTGTGCGCCATTCTTAATGCCAAATAATCAGCAGCCTTTTCTCATTTTCATCTATTTCTTTTTCAATCAACAACTATTTTGAGCAGTGTAAGGGAGACTGACCAATATTTGATTATTTGGCATGCAGTAAGCCAAAGATTCTCAGATCCCGAAGTTCATGAATGTGCTTCGCCAGCTTGTTGAAAGCTGTATTATTGCTTATTCTGAACAGGCTGCTCATTGCATTGCATCCAGTCAATGCGTGCCATGCTAGAAGACTCTCACACAAAGCCACTCCCAATGTATTTGTAATATCAGACATTGGGATGTATCGTTGTCTATCCCATGACCAGCATGCATGAAAATGGCAGCTATTCCAAGCAACACAAGTATATCCATAGTACTGTACATATAAATTAGGTCAGGGTCTGAGAACCTTTGGCTTGACAGATAGTCTACCAGAGGCTTCAGGATGTTCAAGACAATATGCCCTCACTCTCTATGGCCTAAAACAGAAGGCAAAGGGCCAGGTGTGTTCTAGTCTTGATGAGCTCCGTTGTATTCTTGCATCAACGACAGACATGCCAGTCTCACATCTGCCTCCCACTGAGGATAGTTTTGAATGTTCAACAGGCTATGTACCAAACTGGTACAGTATATGGTGCATCATGTCCCCAAACCCCTTCTGTGGAATCCAGTTGGGAAGGGTTGGATGCTAAAGGATACATCACTAAAGCCTGTCCTGTTCAAAAAATAGCCTGCTCCAAGCAGTAAGAGACCTCACCCAACTCTACTGCTATGATAAGGATTGTTGCAGTCAAAGTAGTACGTGCCTCAATGTCTCTGTGGGATTGTGTTGTACATAATATTGCTCCTGTATTTACAGTACATTGCCTGTAAACTAAAATAAACAAGAAATTACACAATCCTTTTATACCAGCTTGTGCCTTGTGGACCAGCCTTGACTGTAGAGCATTGTAGTGGCCCTTGGTTGTAATCCACTGGGAACTGAATTCCTTCTTACCGTTTATATTATAATAATATATACCATCATACCATATTTATTACCATAACATAAATAGTAAGACGGAATTCAATTAATCCATTGACCAGCCATTGACCAATAGATACACAGCCAATTACGTCACGAAATCTCCTGACAAAATTATGTCCGAATTTGGGAGATCACAGCTTTGTATCCATTGACCAGCTTTGCAAATTGGTCAGTCCCCCTCACACTCAAATTAGTTGTTGATATGAAAATATTGAAAAAGAAATAAACAAAATAAATTAAAATGAGAAAAAGCTGCTGTTTGATTATTTGGCATGCAGTAAGAATGGCACACATATATAGAAAACTCCTGATTCACAATACAAGCATATTATGACATTATTCTTCTGGTTTCTTTTGTTTTGGTTGTTGGTGTATTCCCTATTGACAATCTGAATGGAGTTCGTTAATTTGTATTGATAATGAGCACCTTATCGATCCTGCTTATTGACCCATGGGCTTTTATCGAGCCCACTGTTGAGCGCTTTATAATATTTTGTGGGAAGATGTGAGATGTGAGATTCTGAACAGAACTGGTATCT
This sequence comes from Nannobrachium achirus, assembly GCF_963921795.1. Taxonomy (NCBI): domain Eukaryota; kingdom Metazoa; phylum Chordata; class Actinopteri; order Myctophiformes; family Myctophidae; genus Nannobrachium; species Nannobrachium achirus. The sequence goes on along the minus strand of NC_137826.1, from coordinate 24,169,504 downwards.
TTTTGTATTGGCCAGTTGTTGTGAGTCTGAGTTTGTCTATGAGGATGAGAATTGACAAAAGTAAAAAATATTGTCATTTAATATCTTTAGAAAATCATTCATTAGTGTGCAGTAAGTGTTAAATGGCTATATATTATGAATAGTACTGTAACAATGTATTGATCGCCTCTTGTCTTGATTATTTAAACATGATGTCATGGGCCGCTATGCTTAATAACAACCTTGATAAGCCCAAAGCTTATTGATACCGGGATATCAAGTTTGTAGTAGGCCCTTGTTTCCAGCTCCTTCCCTACCAGTAAGTGGAAATGGTGTATGATTAACTTGTGGGGATATTTCTGCACTTTCTTGGTAAATCACTTTTTTGCATTCTGATTATTTTGGGATTTAAGGACGCTACCTGTAGACCATCTGTGCAAGAATGAGGTAAAAACAACCAGCAATAGAAAATGACAAAGGATTGACTTGGAACTCCATCTTTCAGGGTAGGCGTTTTTTTGCCTATGTGGTGAGTCCCTTCATGGATCAATTTCATGACTTTTGCAGTAAAAGCAAAACTACTGACCATCCATTTCATGAAGAGGACAAGTAAAAGTTATGAAAAAACTTTGTCATAGTTTGTACTACCCCTTATAGAAGGATTACAGGGGAATTTTCCTTAGGAATGTCATTTCCGCCTATAGAAAGTCCTTATATAAAAGGCAGCAGATTCAAAACAGAACCATATTTTTGCATTCTGATTGTTCTGGGATGTAAGGACACTACCTGTAGACCATCTGTGCAAGTATGAGGTAAAAACAACCTGCAGGTAGAAAATGACAAAGGTTTGACTTGGAACTCCATCTTTCAGGATAGGCGTTTTTTTGCTTATGTGGTGAGTCCCTTCATGGATCAATTTCATGACTTTTGCAGTAAAAGTAAAACTCGGGACAATCCATTTCATGAAAGGGACATCCTAAAGATATGAAAAAACTATGTCGCGTTTTGTTCTACCCCGGGTAGGGGTATGGTCAACTTCTGGCCTATTTTTTCCTCTACTATGACCTGGTGGAGACCTGTGCTCGGAAGAGCACTGCTTCTAGTTCTACCTGTTGAGCTACTACTTACTTGCGACGGTGGTGTGCAGACAGCGTATCTTCCATCTATTATATCTTTGTCTAGCAGTGACGGTGGTGTGTATCTTCCATCTTTCTAGATTCTATCTTTGTCTAGTAATGGTAAGTAAGTGCTGCGTTGTCGGGATGTGAAGTCAGCGATAAAAACGGCGGAGTTAAAATGTTCACATTTCCAGCTTGGGCGAACAGCTGGATGATATAACCAAGAGACGTCGTATGGCTTGGGTGTCTGCTGTAAGAAGAAATAAAATAACCTTTGAAGGTATTCCCACACACTTGGTTGTGTGTCCACGGCACTTCCATAAGGCACTTAGTTACAATCATAACACAGCAACGCTAAATGCCACAATTTTACCAAACGCTCTGCAGTGTTGTTACTTTGTTGTTGTTGTTTGCACATGTATGACAGCTCATCTGTCCGCTTTACTTACTCAATGGTTAATTCATTATATAAATTATCAGTTGGGGTGAACCTGCCGATTTTAAAGTGTTTCACGTTTCACTCTTTTACTCTGAAGATCCTTTAGCCTGTAGGCATAATGTGTTTAAGCCAAGCGACCTGCCATGAGTTATTAAACCTCAATCTGATTTGCATGCTTGTAGGTTGTTTATTTTCAAATAGTCAGCCAGCATTACAAAAAGTTAGGTGTGGACACTCCCTGGTACTTGTCAGATAGTTGACTGACAATGGAATGCATGAACAGGTGATCAGTGTGGTATTCAGCATCAGCATCACAATGCCTGGTTGCTACACACATCATCAGTTGCAGCCATGTGCTTTGAATGACACAATCGGAACTTCTGACCAGTGATGTAAAGTAACTAAGTACATTTACTCTAGTACATTACTTAAGTACAATTTCCAATATTTTTTACTTCTACTCCACTACATCCAAGATGGAAATATTGTACTTTTACTCCACTACATTTTACTAAGTTTCTAGTTACTTACATAACATAACACACACACACACACACACACACACACACACACACACACACACACACACACACACACACACACACACACACACATATATATATTTACATTTTAATGTTAGACACCACTTTCAGTGTTAACAGTGTCAAGGTTATTTTGTTTTGATCTGATAACTAATGCACGGGATGAGATGTCTCCACTGCAGGTCTGTACAAAGGATGTTGACCAGAGAAATGATATGTCAATAAATGTCAGACTGCCCAGGACATTGGATAGCGCCAAGACATATCTGGCATTTGTCCTTCTTGCTACTGGGCCCAACGACACGAAAACATCTGATATCCATTATGTTATAATGTTATAATCCAATCAGAATGTGACTAATGCCTTCTGTAACTCCATATATCTGTGAAATTATGTTTTGTATGGGCAGAAAGCAACTATGGGTGAACTATTGACTTGCCTTACTGTACGTTGAACTCTGACTAGACTTATTGGTGTGCTGCCTCTTTCTTGGACTCTGACTCTAACTGTGGGTGGAAGCCAAGTCACTCTGGGAAAGGATTACTTTCTAAAGGAATTAATACATGGGAATTAATCTAAAACGCTCAACTACTAGGTAGTCGACGGTTTCACAAGGTGCCCTTTTTTTCACTTGAGCACCTCCCCCCCCCCCTCCAAAATGTCTCTGCACGCCCGCCCCTGCTGTTACATTTACTGGTTTGCTGGGAATAGGCTTTCAATTCATGGCTCCATGGCCTCGCTCACCAATAATAGTATTTAGCTGAGGTCGAGGACCACCTAGAAGCACCTCAACTCATCAAGGACCACTTTGAGAACCAATTATTAAAGTGTAGGTCTATTGTTTGCCAGTCAATCAAGTTCAACCACCAATTTTGCATCGGCAACTGAGACTGTGACAGTTCCTTCAGATAGGGCCTACAATTTTGCAGCATAGACCTACCACTTGGCTGTGTGGTGGTCCTAGCGGGGAGAACTCGATCATTCTAACGGGCCCGGCTATATGGACCAGAGCTACATAGCCTGACTGGTTCTCAACGTGAGATGGTTCCAGGGGGTCGGGGTCCCATCTAATGTCGATAGGCTACAATTTACAAATGGAACCAAATGGACCAGTAGGCTAGATTATTTTAGGGCCTCAATTAAGAGATACAAAATGTAAAAGGATTAATACTCATTGGCCACCTGTTACACCTAGACCTACAGCAGGCTGAGCAGAGATAGGCTACACATATTAGGCTACACATGTCATGTCAAGTTGCAGAGGGCTGATTTCTCCCTCCTGCTATAGCCTACACAAAACCGGACCATACCATGATTGAAAGAGAGGGGCGACATATAGACACCACGGCTGAAGATGGCACCAGTGAGCGTTCTAGTGAACACAAACACGCCCCCCTCGGCCCTCTCTTTAACCGCACGACCATCTGCTGCCCCCCCCCTCCCCATCAACTGCCAGTCCTTGTGTTGAATATTATTTTCATACAAATTCCGACCGACCAAACATGCGCGCACGGCATAAGCCCACTGCACTAGCAACAGGCTGTGATCACGGAGTCTGACGGAGACCAGGCGCGTAGAAGCAGAGGCGTAATATCAGAAAGCCATACATAGGGGGTGGCAAAACATAAGTTTGCCGTAGCCTCATTTCTAAAATAGTGCATCTACAAGCTTATAGATCAACTATTTTCGGGTTTGGGGAGCGAAAAGAGAAAATATTTGAATGACATTCCCAAATGCCAGTCATGCCACGTTTAAAGTAATAAATGAATGGTTGCATTACAATAAAATGTCTAAATTTAAATTATAACAATTGTCGAAAAAAGGGGGGGAAAATAAAGAAAAGAAAATGTCTTTGGGAACAATAGCCTATGCATAAAATAACTGAATTTGAGCTTAATGTGAACACTAGGGGGTGGCAATTGCCATCCCCTAATGCCCCAAATGACGCCCCTGGTAGAGCGGAGGAGAGGGGATTTGAATGAAGCACACACTTGATAATAGCCTACAATAAATAGACAGTCAGTGCATCTTTGGGTGAAGAAGGGAGGGTGGGAGGGAGGAAGGAGGGAGGCGGCTGTTTTGTATCTCTAAAGGCCGGGGTTTAGGAGGGGGAGGAGGGACAGTGGAGAATGAGCTATTCTTGTACCAGCAGCGAGCCATCATCCAGCGCTAAGAAGCCCGCCGCTATTAATCCAGGCAGTTGCGGTGGCGGCGTCGGAGAGACCGGAGGAAACAGCAACAACAGCAGCAGCAGCAGCAGCACCACCACCGGAGGAGGCAGCGAGACGGGTCCGATCAGCCACAGCCAAACGTCTGAGGAGATGAAAGTGAAGAAAGGCTGCAACTCGGCCGGGGTGGGGGTCCCCTCGACCACGGAGGAAGAACTGCTCGCCAACACCATCATCACTCCGGAGGATGTGCTGGGCTTACAGAAGATCACACAGAGTAAGTTGTTTAATGATGATGAGGAGAGGTCCTCCCCGAGTCATTGTTATTAAACGTTATTGCTGTGGATGATGATGAGCCATTTGTCGCGCGTTAGATCGCCCCCCTCAGTCAATAATACACATTTAAAATACGGATAACAGTGCATAAAATGCATCATTGTATCAAGTCAGGCCGTGATGTTTACCACCGTCTAGCTACTGTACAGTAGCCAGATTGTTGTCAACGAGTTAGAGGACGTGATATATATTTATGGCCCTTTGTGCTTTCATAATAGTTAGGCTATCATTTCCATTTAACCCGCGTGGAAGTGACACACAGCCTATACGCACTATTGTGTTTGATTTATCTAATTTGTTGGAGACTGACATTGTCTCCAACAATCCGCTATTTTCGCCATAGCTTTAGTCTAGCTGCTGTGAAGAAGTGAGCTTTAAAGCCGATTTATACTTTGCCATATGACTGCGTTGCTCTCCAAAATGATCTGATTCTCAGTTCAGATATCAGAGAATATCTAGTATTCTTATTAGGCCTATTATATAGAATTTTTCAAGTAGAAGTAGGCTAAAACATATTGTTTATAATTTTATGTTTTATTACCAGCAGAGGTCTTTTGAACTATATTGTTTGCTTCAGTCTTCTAAAATCTCTTTACAACAAAAGCTTATTTTGTTATAGCCTAGCCATTTTGTGTGTCAGACGTTACTTTTATGATTGTAACGTGCCTTCAAGGAGAGCATATTTGAGTTCACCTCAGAATTAAGTTCCATTCAGAGGTGCACAGCAGTGGCTGAGTTTTTCTCTTTCATGACATCAAAGTAATTCCACAAATCTGCCTGTTGTTGCAATTACTTAAACAGTTAAGCTGTGAAGTAGTGGTGAGTGATGTGTATCTACCCAGAGTTTGAGGTCATGAACATTCTAAACTTGACTCATGTCATACCTTGACAATGTGAAGTACTTTTAAGGCCCCCATCGACAGGTCATAGCTTGTTTGTATGGTGTCAACTGTGTTAACAAAACTCAACGAGAAGTAATAGGCCTATATCTCAGCTAGCTAGACTCTCCAATTTATTTTGTATTTCTTACACAGGGGGGTTGTATAAATGCAAAAATATATATACAAATATCAACGTTCACATTCACATCCAGGATTTTGTGTTGTCTCATAAGAGTTTGTACTTTCCTCAGTTGTATTGGCCACAGCTTTGGATTGTGGAATATACACGTTATATATAACCCAGAGATTCTAAAGTTCTCCATTAGGTACTACATGGTCATAATGATAAATAGTGCCTCGTCCTGATTATTGACACCAGCTGAACAGAATATAATGGAGAAAGATTAGATGTCATTACAGACAGTGCAGTATTGATATTGTTATTATTATGTTTGTATTCAGTGGCCACAGCAAGGTTAATAACCACATTAGCCATGGCATCCCTATTTAAATCCTCAAAATGTTCATACACTTTTAAGAAATAAATATATATATATATAACATATTTTCAAGCATACAGTATTAAACCAGCTGATCTACTGTGAGCTTGTAGATCAGCTGTGAACTTGTAGACCGGCTTTTATTTTCATAACATTTTTTATATGATGAAGTATATAGGGCTTATGTGGCTAAATTCTCTTCTGCCAGAGAGAGCTCTTCTATACAGGAACACCTACATCCTTGCCTGATGTCTTAACCCAGCTCAACTCTCACAGCTAATAGGTAGGCAGCAGGACACCTGTCTATTTAAAGGCAAGCCTAACACCTTACACAACACCTCATCTGTGGCAGTTATAACATTTAGTCTATAATAGTACAGTAAACACATGCAGATATTTGTGTGTTTTTGTTTTTGGTTCTTGGAAACCATTGGTCCAACCGAATACCCGCTCAGCACTGCACACAGGTCATATGGTTTGAGTTTGAGGTTGTTTGGTCAGATGGCACCCGAGTTATGCCCGGGACAGACAGACAGGCAGACAGACAGGCAGACAGACAGACAGACAGACAGACAGACGCAGACACAGACATTCATATATTGAAAATGCATAGAAGTCTGTTTTATGTGAGATAAATGTGTTTCACAACACAGAAGACGGCGACTGTACATGAATATGCCGCAGGCCTAATCACTTTCAAAGGGATATGTCCCTGTTTTGGCCATGTCATTACCGTCCGAGTTTTTCATAAATTTTCAAAAATGAATAATGAATGAAAGAGGGAAAAAAACCTCAAAAACCTTCAAAAGTAGCAATATTGCGTTGTGACCTTGTAGATTCACTATTTTTGCTATTTGCCACACAATGAAATATGCAGGGTTATGGTTCACCGAAATAGCTTCGATCTAGGGATGGGACGATATCGTTTATCGCGAACACACGAAATAATCGTATCGTGAAGATTTAATTTATCGTGATATCGTCCTCCGTCATGCACTGGGATCAATTCACCTTTTATTTTCCAAGCTGCATATCCGGTACCACTTAAACCCTCGAGAATTGGTAAAAGGTACTTACTTGATACAGTCTTTTTTTCACTCTCTATCAAATGTCTTTGACAAAAAAATATCAGATCTACAAGCTCACAGCGTGTCGCAATGTGACGCGTTGTGAGCTTGTAGATCTGATATTTTTTTGGCAAATGTTCCGCCCCAGGATAATGGATTTTGATTATCGCGATAATATCGTAAATCGCGATTTCTTTTGTCACAATTATCGTGATATGAAATTTTCATATCATCCCCTCCCTACTTCCATCAGATTCTTCCTGAGCCTCACACCTGTTAAGATGTCCTAAATATACATTTCACAAAGGTGTCCTAAATACCAAAAGCACGTCTCAATTTCATCCCACATCCTCTGAGTTCCATGTAGGACAAGTTAATCCTCGGAATCAAGGAAGTCTACGGTCAAAGTGGAGAATCATATCTCACTTGTCCTCTCTTCAATAGTCTATCTCCACAGCCTATCTCCTCGCTAATTGTCTTTTCATCTGATCCTCCCCTGCCCCCTCCTCTTCTGACATGTGGTTGTTTATCCTAAGTACCTTAAGTTAGTAAAACAGTTGCCTGTTACAGATCAGGGGGAGTGTAAAGCGCTGTGTGTCGTTGTGTGTGTGCACGTTTTCTGGGATCAGCCCAGCTGCAGAGAGCTTGGTTATGGATGATGTACCATAATGACTCTTGGTGAACATTAATACACCAGACACACCAGACCAATATTTACATGTATCACACATTTTGCCACATTAAAGGGGAACACACACGTGACGCAGGCGGTTGCGCAGTGCCATATCGCGGTATTGGCACTCGTGCAGTGCCGCGTGCTGCCGCGCAGCGCATCCATTTCCCTCGGTGGGGAGAACATTTTCACCGCGTGGCAACGCTGGAAAAATAGAACAGCATCGTATATCGGTGCGGCAGGTGGGTTAGTTCATTGAAAACATTGGGGGCGTATGTTTTGACGCGGCATCTCTGCGTCCGGTGTGTGTTTCCTTAATGATTTGATTTGATTCAGGGGCCTATGGTGGATATGATTGGTTATTTTTAATATGTTTGCTGAATAAGTGTGTTTCACAATAAAGTCACAATCTGAATTGAAACGTTCCATTGATTAGGCAATACAGTATATATTGAATAATTTCCTGTGGAATTAATGGATCAATGGAATGCGGAAGTGCCATTCTCACTCCCAAGTCCCCACTTACTAACTTGCGTTTGGTAAGAAAAAAAAAGACAGGTGTACTCTGTACCGTCGAAAGAGGACTTGAGCCTTGTGAGGCATATCTGAACGAGGTGTTAGCCGAGCAGGTGGCCATGCCAGGTGGTGTGATGTCCATTCTGCCGTTCGAGTTGCATACCGATAGGCTTGAGCCTTGGAATAGTAAATCATTCGTCCTCATCAACATGCAACGCAACAGGACAGCCCGACATTTGACGCAGGGGCTACCGTTGTGTCAAAGGGGTGACGCATTGTCACATCCTGTCCACCCACCATGTCGCCTGTTTCACACAGCAGGTGTGAGAGTTGCGTTGCCTTAAGACGTCCAACTTTCCTGGGTGATGTCTGCATCGCGTGGAGGTGAGAAGAGGTCTGTATGTGTGTGTGTGAATCACTATGGCAACGTGGTGGGTGCATGCTTAAGTTACAGAGGCAAAGTGAAGCATCTTCACATGGTTATGGTCAGCAGAGTGTGCATCTCTGGGTTCACATCCGGCGTTCATCCTCCTCCACTCTGGGCTCCTCCAACATGCAACTCCAAACCTCACCCACGCGTTCTGTCATGACGTGAAAAACACAGACCGATTAGAAACACAAACAGTACAGTGCCCGGCAGATACAGCACACAATGCAATCCTCAATTTCACCTCCAAGACTGTACTAACCAAACGGAACAGTTTGGTTACATTTGTACACACTCAGATTTTACTGTGTATAGGAGCTAAAGGAGCAGCCATAGCTGAGTGTGTAGAGAGGCTGTCCAGGAATCAGACGGTTCAGTTTGAGCTCAACTGTGTCTTTCCTGAGCAAGACACTTAGGGGCCAAGTGCGCTCATCTGAGCCATTTGAGCAGCCATCAGCTGGGTGAAGCTGTAAAAGCTTCTGGTCCACTCGCTTGGAGACCAGAAAATACTCCCTTTCCCTTTGATCATTAGGAAGACTCTAGCAGCTCTCAAATGACGGGAGATGATGATGATGATGATGATGATGATGATGATGTAATTTATATATTTTATTGGGTCCAGTGTGTCATGCTGTCACAACTGTTGGAACAGAATCTTTTTGCAACCGTCCCTTGGGGAAAAAAGAAATAACACTGAGAAGAACCAGACTAATATCCATGCAGTGATATTGTCTGGCTATGTGGGGCTAGAACACATGTACGCAGACACAATCACTCACACATGCAGGCAGGAACGCACGCACGCACACCAGTGTCAGATGGAGAAGAGACATTTTGTTTGCTGACTTGTTTTCCTCTCTTCTGGGGATGAAACCTCTGTCTCTGCCATGAAGGCTGACACCATTTCTCGCTGCGACAGAAAGCGTGAGGCAACTTGAGCTATCTCCTGAGGACAGGCACCATTGAAGGCTCTGTCTTGTTTTTAGCCATGTGTCCCTGTGTTTTCAGAGCCGATGGTGTCTCGTGTGGCTAGAAATGTGGTGTCACACACAACGGTTGACAATAGTACAGCGCAGCTCAGCCCTGAGGGCGCACTAGATTTAACAACACACCTGGGCTGAACAGTACATTCACAGCTCTTTGTAGATCCTCAACTAGTGTTGATTGCGTTGTTGTTGTTTTATTTGACCTGGAGCGCCAGATGGGTGGGGTTGATCACATGCTGTTGAGAGAAGGCATCCTTGCATGCACTCTGAGAGAGGGCTCCAGAAAGGCATACTGAAAACTGAACGTGAACCAACTAAAGAGCTGGCCTACAGTATATGTTCTCCAGTTGGGTTTGATAACCCTCATATAACCTCAGTTTTCTTTAGGTCACATGAGTTTTACCTTTAGATACCAACCAAATTATCAAATGATGAATGAACGGGCGCCCACTGGCCTACTGGTCCATGCGCATACCGCATGGATGCCTGGCGGCGTCGCCAGTTCGATTCCCGATCTGGACGATCTTTGCCGTGTGTCGCTCCCCATGTCGCTCCCCATTTCCTGTCAGTCTACTATAAAAGCCCCGATATCAATAAAAGCCCCCCTCCAAAAAAATAAATAAAAAAAGAACAACAGAACAACAGATGACGCATTCTTGCAAGGTAATTGTGGATGGACGTTCTATTGATGATCTTTTTTTGTAGAAATATGTGTTAAAGCTATACTGTGTAAGTTGCTCAACTAGTGGTCAGTAGTGGTAGAGCAAACCGTGGTCGCGTCTGCTTTTTTTGGCCGTTTTTCGCCGCGTCCGCCTCGCCTCGCCGAGACGCATCCATAGAGGTCTCTCGTGTACCTCTACGAGCAGCGGTTGGGGAGTTACATGCTAGACTCCTAGACCAGTGTAAACACTGCAGTGTACTTCCTGAAGAGCCCAGCAGTGTATGATCTGCGCTGTGATTGGCCGGTAGTGTATCATTTGTGTATGATCCGCAATGTGATTGGCCAACCGAACAACGTCTCGTGTACCTCTACGAGCAGCGGTTGGGGAGTTACATGCTAGACTCCTAGACCAGTGTAAACACTGCAGTGTACTTCCTGAAGAGCCCGGCAGTGTATGATCTGCGCTGTGATTGGCCGGTAGTGTATCATTTGTGTATGATCCGCAATGTGATTGGCCAACGTATACACAACGTATACGGATGATGCAGATGACGTCATTTTGCCGGGAAATCCCGCCCCTGTCAAGGCTAAGTAGAAAACATATAAAGAAAAGGCTTTTGGGGCTTAAATTAACGGAGTGGGGGTTCTAAAACTTTAGCGATTTAATAGTTAGGACAATTTTAAGATATGTTTTATAAAAAAAGTTACATGGTATAACTTTAAATAGCTTTTTCCTCAGTTTTTGAGCGGTGGTCACAACGCTCCTATACGTGGCCGACTGGCCGTGTGTGTGGGTCTGTCTGTCTGTCTGTCTGTCTGTCTGTCTGTCTGTCTGCGTGTCTGTCTGTATGTAGCCTCAAGTCTGCAGTACCTTTTCTGACCACACATGTTAAGGGAGGGGCGCTGTTCTTCAGCCTCAGGCCAGGCACACTCACACTCACATTCACACACACACACATACACACGCACGCACGCACACACACACACACACACACACACACACACACACACACACACACACACACACACTCACGCAGCTTCCACCGCTCAGTTCACACGAGTGTGATTTTTTTTACTTGTGCACCAACTTAAAAAATCACGCTGATCCCATTCCCTCTGTCCCCCACTCCTCATTATTCTTCTTCTCTTAAGCCTGCTTTACATCTACAGTACCTAGGTCAAATTAGTCAATTACTGACAAATTACTGACAATTACTTTGTTACACAGTGCTCTACTTCAGCAGACTCTGGTTAGGCTAAATGAATGGGTCCCGTGCCTCCCTGCTACCCTAATCTTCTCATCTCATCTGCTTTCTTTACTATTTGTTATCCCCTCATCATCACTGTGTTCCAGAATCCTGCCCTCCCTTGAGTCCCCTACATCCACATATGCCCCATTCACACCTGGCATTAACACATATTTCATATCTGGATAGCATCGGCCAAGGAGGTCATTTTGATGCTGATGTCGTCCCGAACTAGAACAGGGTTTTGTCTGTATTTATGTCTCTATTACATGAACCCACAACTTGCAGTCAGGCTGCATTAGAGCCCATATGTGGCAGGCGCCTTAACCACCAGGCCATTGGCGCCCCTGAAAACCGAAACTTAATAGCATTCTGTGGCTTGCTGTTATAGAGGACGGACATAGCCTACACTACACAGTCACACCACAACACGGCACTGAAGTTGACAATTTGTTCGCCAACTGAACTTCGCATTGTGATTTGTGCGGATTGGTTCATGCACAACTGCACACCTAGCAAGTTATTGATAGCTGAATATTGGACAGGGAGGCCACACCATTATTGCCAGGGTTTTTCTTTTGTGTTAAAAATATTTTGAGAGAGAGAGTATAGACACAATTTTGAGAATAAACCAAAAATACAAGCATGGTAATGTCAAAGGTATTGTTAAAACCAGCCCCAGAAGATATAAGAAAGCTACACCACTCTCGGTTTGCCTTCGAATAGAAGTGCCTTTCTAATTAACACATAGATCACAGTTGTGGTCACATCTCTTAGTATACAGAAACAGTGATGTGTAATCCTTGTTTTTAACATGTCTTCATTGGTGGCGGTTTGAATCGTGAATGGCAGGTCAGTGTGTGTGTGTGTGTGTGTGTGTGTGTGTGTGTGTGTGTGTGTGTGTGTGTGTGTGTGTGTGTGTGTGCGCATGTTGAAGGGAAAGGGGGTCAACAAGAATGAATGCATGTTCTATATCTGGATATGGCAAACAAAAACGAGAGTCAAATTTGTCTGTACAATGGGACGTATTCATTACATCTACTGTGCGAGTGAGAGGCCGTGGTCCGACTTTTAGTTTCCTTGCCAACAAGGCCTTTCCTTGCCAGACAAAGGGAGCTTGCTGTGCCTTATTGGGGGTCACTATGGCGACCACATCAGCTGACGTGACTTCTAGGAATATAGGAAGCACTCAGGAAGGCTGAATGAAAGCATTTTAGTTTGAGTGTTGATAAGCCAACTGCCACAGCTGTGAGGAATAGAATTCACAGCACTTGACTGGGAGTACCTGGGTGCACGAGGTGAGCCAGTCAGTCCAGTCAATCTGTGGTTTGACCCAAAAGAAATTGCACTAGTTATCATACAGGGTTTTTTATGATCCTTTAGGTCATCCAAATAACATATTAAAAGTTGTGAATTATATATTTAGTGGATCAAGGTAAATTCAGGGGGTTCACGTTTGGGTCCATTCAATTACTATACAAGAAAAAAATATTTAAGTGGCATGTGGGGGTCTAACTAGGGGGTTTTCATTATTCTGAATCCATTGCAAACATTTGTATACCATGAAAAACATTTCTTGGGCTAAAAACGTCCCCACAAAACCATGGTCTAGTGATGAGTCATCACTTTTCACAGGTTGGTGGGGTCCGTTTATACCCCAAGGAATGTTTTTCGTGCAAAACAAATGCTTGCAATGGATTCAGAATCATGGAAAAAAAAAACTAGTTAGACCCCTCACAACATGCTACTTAAAGAAGTTTTTTGGGGGGTCTTTTTTCCTGTATAGTAAGTGAATGGACCCAAACTTGAACCCCGCCCCTGAATTTACCTTGATCCACTAAATATATAATTCACAATGCAGGAGTGATGCAGTTTGTTTTGGGTTGGGCCTTTTTTTGGCTTAGATTGACTGGCCTATTATGACTCAGACAGAGCTACGGGTGGAAGAAGGCTTTGTCACCATGCCCAAATGAAGGGATAAAAAGGTTTCTCGCACTGTCCCTTCTCTCCGTTCTGCTGAGGAAGGAAACAGAAGGAAACATTCACACTATCCTGACCCCCTGCTATCTAATCTTAGACTCTTAGAGGATTAGCATTTAAAAATGGCTGCCTCTCTTTCACGGTGCTATGCTATGGCCCTTGCCCATCGCTGTCACGTGCCCATTATCACATGACCAACCATGGCACGCAGGACTTGGAAGCCAACCCGGTAACAAATACATAAACAGAGAAATACCAAGGCACACTGAGCACACTGATCTCTGTATTTGCACTGCACGTGAGGATCTTGGCTGTTAACGTTGCTGCTCTCAGTAGGCATGCATGGAGACATCCAGCAACCAATCAGCATATGTGAAAGGTCCTGTGTCCTACACTGTGGGGTACAATAAACTAGATCCCATTATGAGCCTTTGCTATAACTGCTAAGCCTTTAATATGGTTTCATATGGCGGCGGTCTTAACGCCCTATGCCAGGGGTCGGCAGTAAAATTGGCTTCAGGCCGATCTTTTTCTGAGCCATTATTAGATGGTGGGCCGGAACATAATTAATGGCTAATGCAAGAACTGGAACATGTGACATAAAGCCTTATAGATAATACTAAATGTATTTCTTTGAATATTAATAAACCAGTAAGATGCCCTAAGGGCATTTTGGTGCACCGTGCACATGGGCATATACCCTTCTGCTGAGCTGGTCGAGTCATCACTGTGATGTCAGAACAGGTCAGCTACAGTATATCCATATATGGTGTCCGTGAGGTCAGATGTAGAGGTATTGAGCAGCTCCATATGGAGATCTAGGTGATGATCCAGTCTTCTCCATGTATGGATATCCACCGTTTGATGAGGTCAGTGTTGTGATCTTCATATATGGAGATCTAGGTGATGATAGTCAGCAGACTTGATTTGCAAATTAATTCTGTCTTGGCCAGGGATCTCCATATATGGGCATGGCTATCCAGGTGATGATAGTCAGCAGTCTTGACAGTCAACAATGTGATGTCAGAACAGCTATAGATATTGATGCGTTACGGACGGACGGACGGACGGACGGACGGACGGACGGACGGACGGACGGACTGACTGAAGGACAGGATGTGACGGTTTTCATAGTAAACTAAGATTTTGGGTGGTACCACTGCATACGGATACAACTTAAAAAACACCTATTACGGTAGCTACATGGTTTGAGTTAGCCACTTACGTACGCCATATTTTATTCTTCGTCATGAAGTGTCTCACAGGGAAAAAAGAACCCCTGTGAGCTTGTAGATCGGCTATTTATTTAGCTGTTTTTGAGAATGTTTGAAAACTATTTGAATTTAAAAATGTAGCTGTTTGCATTTAATGTCATGCCTCAAATAGGGCCACCAGGTTGAAAGTGGTTAGTTGTGTACAGAGCATGCACAGAAACAGAGGTGTAGTGCAGATGCAAGCAGAGAGCCACAGTGCATTGAAGCAGCCAGACACTACAGATCTCATGACATGCTGAAGCTGAGACAGAAGTGTTTATTTGGGGCAAAAGTGGGTAATAGCAGTAGTCCCCAAACAATTGGTGGGGGACCCATTTTTGGTTCATGGACCTATTTGTATGGGTTGTGGGAAAAATACTAAAACAATTGGTTTCCTAAACATAACAGAATAATCCAAATACAATTTCTAAGGAAATATATTGGAAAAGACAGAGATCCTTCACTTACAGCTTCTTTTTTTTTTACCTACAATTTTATCCCATGAATTCTGTAACAAATTATTTTCACCCAGTGTCAATTGTCTAATGTAATCCTGGGCACCACACTCCCTCTGCCAACCTGGGGAGAGCAACGGATTGACCTCATGCTTCCTTCTGTGCATGAGGAGTCCAAGCCGCTTTTTTTCACCTGACAGGGGGGAGATCCTCTGGCTGGATGTAGCGTGTGGAAGGAACACGTTATTCCAACCAGTTCCTTTACCCTCCATCAGGCGCCATGGCTGAGACCAGTATTACTGCATGTTTTATGTGAGGGTAACTACCCTAGGAGACACAAGGAGAACATGCAAACTCCACACGAAGAGCCCTTTTGCCAACCCCACCTAGGGTATGGGCACTGATGACGCGGAGGAGAGAACACGCCCCCAGCTCCCACAGCGTCCCCAGCGCCTGTACCTTCTAGCTGTGAGGCCCCACACGTTTCAGTCCTTCATCAGGTATCAATTCCCGATGAAGGACTGTTGGACCGAAACGTACTTGCATTAAGAAATATGTTTTGCTGTAAGTGAAGACGGTGTAATGTATTTTTACCAAGTTTTGGTTGTTCCGGTGAGACACCAAATCATGTAATATGTTTTGGGTCTTGGACTGAAAGGTCTGTGATCAAAGTGGGTTATATTTGAACTGAATTGAGTGTATAGAGGGGACAGAGGCAGGCAGTCAGCCTCCTCCATACATGGTTGCTAGGTGATGGCAACAAGAAGGGAATATAGTGTGGCCACTGATGGATTCTGCATATTGCTGTGATAATGACAATACAAAAAAGAAAGAGAGAGAGAGAGAGAAAGGGAGAAAGTATACAGACAAGTAGCAGACTTCCGCCTGTCTGCTGCTTGTGGTTTGATGTAACAGAGGCAACGATGTAGATGTACTGTGTTATTTCTGTTGTGGGTTGTCTGTGTGTTTGATTCCTGTTCACTCATTCGCTGTCTGTCTGTCTGTCTGTCTGTCTGTCTGTCTGTCTGTCTGTCTGTCTTACTTGTTTTTTTTTTTTTTTTTTGTCTTTATTGTCCTCATAATGCCCATATTGGTAGATTCTAGTTACTTTACAGTAACTATGAGGGACATGTTAAAGAGACTCCAAACCACAACCCTTCTCACACACGCACATAGACATGCACACACACAGACAGGCATGCGGGCACCAGACATCGCTAACTAACTGGTGTTGTCACAAAACAACTTTTAACATGAAGAAACCGGGGGTCATGACCTGTGCTGCAGGCTATCAGCTCAACTGCATAACTTAAAGATAAGACCACTATTGATCCCACCAAGGGCAGTACAGCTGCTTAAGAATACAGATGGGGAAGAAAGGAAAGTACTGTAGATACAGCATGATGGGAAGACATCACAGTCAAAGTAAACTATAATTATCAGCAATAACAGACGCATGTGTTGTGCACACACGCACACAGCCACGCACGCACTTAAGTACACCCACACACACACGCGTACGCGCACACCGCGCGTTCTCGCACGTATATATACTGTACACACACTGGCTATCTTTAGGGATGTAACAGATTCACTTTACAGAAGTAGATGGATGACTCTACAGTCCTTTATTCAGGGCTCAAAATTAACTTTTTTCCTCAGTGTCCTGCTACTGTCCCAAATACTTTCAACATGTCCCAGACTTAACAGAAATTGTCCCAAATTGAAGTTCTTTTTTCCCCCCCATGCTGCATATTAAATATAGTTTAATAACTGTGTTACTTAGTGTGTTAATTCCCTGAAATCTCTATTCTTAAGCAGCTGTACTGTCCTTGGTTTGATCAATAGCGCTCTTATCTTTAAGTTATGCAGTTGGGCTCATAGCCTGCAGCACAGGTCTTGACCCCTGTTCTGTTCATCATGTTAAAAGTTGTTTTGTGACAACAGCAGTTAGCAATGTCTGGTGCCTGCATGCATACACTTGTGTGTTCGTGCACGCAAGAACATAACTTTGTTATTAAACGATGCAAGTCTACCATGGAAGTTCTAACATTATCTGAATAAAACATTTGGAATCATATAGGCGTAGCAAGTTGGTGGAGGTAAAATGAAAGCAACATTATCTGTTCATTAAGTGCCAGTTTTTGGCATCATATTTTCGTTGCTTGCTGCTGCTCATTGCTGTTGCTCGGTTCTGCTGAGTGTGAGGGCAGGCTTGCCAGATCAGATGATATCATTAATGAAGGAATGTAATTTTATTAAACCCATTTTTATTGATTGATGGGGGAGCCAATCAAAGTTGCCTGAAGCCCCAACTTAATTAAGGGCCTATCGCCCCGGTGTGTTTCTTGCTATGTGTTGAAAACAGTTATTTGTATCTTTGAGCCTAGCTCTTTCCTGCTGGCATTCTCTTTTGTGTTGTGTGTCAATTGCCCTGATCACTAATTGGAGTCACCTGCCAATCAACTAACCCCGGCACTCATCCCATGACTCTCCCTTTGTCAACACCAGAGTGAGAGTTCACAGAAATGCTAATAAACAGCTTGAATTTGGGAAAAGAGAAGAATCTGTTTTCTCACTCTCTGCATTGGCCAATGGTCATTGCCCTTGTGTAACTTGAGCTCTATTGGTCAATGTTTGTGTCCCATGTGTTATGTTTGTTTTTACCTGTGTGCATCCTTAATTATCAGTAGGCCTATGTTTACAAAGTATTATAGACATGGGCTAAATAGAAAGTGTTACCAATATTTGTAATTGGCTGACATTGCATTAGGAAGATTCCTGTGAGACCAGCAGGATTCCTGCGGTAAAGGAGAATTAATTCAGTCTGGCAGTCGCTTGTGTTGCACAGGGGTGGAATACAGAGTCTATAGGGATTTGAATCCTCCGTAGCCAAGCTATACAGCTTGGCTGAACGTCTATATACGACCCACAATTGGCTGTTTTTGCGGCAGGGAACCCAGGCAGGGAGGCGATCTTTGCTGCTGCGCTAGCAACGGGGGGCACATGTCAGTCCGATGTCTCATTACTTACACGTGCACTGTGCGGTTATGGTTAGAGATAGGTTAGTAATGGGGCCGGGAGAGTCGGACGAAGCAACGGTTAGGGTTAGAGACAGGTTAGTAATGGGGCCGGGAGAGTCGGACGAAGCAACGTTGGAGTAATGCGTGTCGGAACAATAACACGCACACGCTAGCAACTCTACGGTGGGACTACACCAAGCCGTTTCGCGCGCGTCAGTGCGTATGCGTGCGTATGCGGGGCGCGCGCGCGTATGTGCGTTTTGGATAGATCCAATGTATATCAATTCAGCCGGCTACACCAGGCGTACGGATAGCGCGAACCACGGATACGCATTCCCTAAAAATAGGATCGGTTCTATTTTTTAAGCACGCCTATGCGTTTTGTACATAGACTATCTGGTCTTCCTCACATATACTCCCTCCTTGGTGTAGCCTGGAGCGTTTACGCATACGCGAGCCTCTTCACGGACAGTACGCGCGTATGTGCACATTTCTTGGTGTAGTCCCACGTTTGGGCTGAGGCTGCGCGCGTCAGTTGGGAGGGGTGTTGAATTGGAGGAGTAGGACGGAGGTGCTACATTCTCCATGTGATGACTCCTCACTGGCAGGTGCACCAGTAGAGCAACAGCAGCAGTGGCACAAAAGGGGAAAAGGTACAGGAGTGTTAGTTCATGGGGACAGGCAGTAGAGGAGAAGTGAAAACATACATGTAGGCAGAAGTGGCCAAGAGTCATTTTACCGTATTATACAGGAGTTCAGTGACATCAACCTGACATCTTGCAACATGCAAGTATTCTTTCCTCGAATGGTTTGGTCCTCCCACATCCTTATCCTGACCTAAACCCCACTAAACCCATGTGTAAACCTAACCCACTCTTAAAGGCAGCACTAGGAAGGGATAAGGTCACCCTTTGTATACCATCTGGCTGTAGCCAGATTATACTATACTGAACTGGACCATATGCTAGTATAGAATCAAACTGTACTACAGTATATATGATCCAGCAAACTGGACCATAACTAGGACTACAAATGCAACCCATGAATATCTCAACCTGTGTCAGTTTCATGTGGTCTATGATGTCAGACATCTATGATATCAGTAGTCTCCATATTTGGGAAATGTTACATTTGTAATTTAAGTCAATGAAGAAAATTCATTCACAAATAAATGTATATAAATGGCCTCCCTGAAATTTCTGCCCTGTACTGTACAGTATGTGCAAGTTATTTTGTACAAGCAGACATCCTGGCGTTAGTCCATGGGGTCACCAAAATCAATAGTGTACTGTTCATTCTCTGTAGAGCTGAATTGAAGGTTTCAATTTCCAGTTTCCATGACAATCTAGTAGGGCTGAAAGATTATTAATTAGCGGTTATTGGTAATGATGATTTTAGGTGGAAAAGGATGTGTATACAATTGTCTCTGTAATATATATCATACAGTATGTATCAAACATAATGAATTGATTACATAATTGTGAAGACGATTTTTAACATTCTTTTCCTTTAATTGCGCAGACCCTCTCGTTTTCGAGATGTGTTGTTTGGGGACCAAAGTTGTGGACGGATTGACAGGAATCGCTGCCCTTGGAGCCCCGTCGCTAAAAACATTCAGCAGGCTAGAGCATTTCATTTACTCATACTCAAACAATAAGCCACGAGGTCGTGCATGTGCAAGTTCACATGCGCATCTGTGTGTGTGTGTTTATAAGTGTGTGACAGGACCCAGCATGAAAACAGCAGGTGCTTCCTGTGTATCAGTGAGTACTGTGTCAGAGCTGTGTGGAGACGTGGTGTTAATTGTTTTTCAGGACGCTAGCGTTGCACACACACTGACAGAGATGCATGGTGGCACACTACATCAGACACAAGAAGCAGCGCAATATACGCATGCACGGAAGGGAGCGTTTGTAAACTCCTGATGGGAGGAAGAGAGTGTGTGTTTGTGTGTGTGTGTCACACACAAACACACGCACGCGCACACACACATGCGCGCCCACACACATAACGTGTATTATTGCTGTGAAGTGTGTAATAAACCAATTTTTTTAATAAACCCATTTTCGTAACCGTTTTCCCCCAAACAATCAAGAATATTTCCATTTGCTTTCTACCATGGCAAGTAAATTGCATGATTGGTCACTAGCTTGATGTGAAGCTTCTAACTGAGACAGATTAAATCTTCAGCCTGGAACACACATCCCGATCCTGATTGGTAGAATTCACATTGGTAGACACACATGGAGACTCCCTGGTCGCTCTGCCACTGAGTGTGTATGGAGGGTATGCGTGTGACATCATCATACCGGAATATTGCGGGAACGCCTACTGAGTAGCGAAAAACTACTTTCTGGCCTTGACAGCCCATACATCCAAACAGAAAAGTCCTATCTGATCGCATTAAACAACTTTAAACGATGTTAAACTCACTTTGCCACTCGATATGCCATTCACTTTATGCATAGACACAGATGAGCCATTCACTTACAGTATGTCACAAGTCTGAATCCGGCTCATGATCAGTGTCACACATAATCCCATTTCTCTCTCTACACTCTGGTTCCCTGCCTCTTTCCAACGCCCCTGTCAGGAAACCAGAACGCCCTCAGGCGATTGAATTAAAAGTCCCCTGTCTCTCTGTTTAGGGTTAGCTTTGTTTTTCATGCAGCTGCGTTTCGTGAGCCGAGGCAGTTGCCAGGGTGAGCTGGGGTGGTGCTGCAGGTAGGGTGGTGCATGCTTTTGGCAAAGAGGTTTGGTGTAGAGGGGAAAAGGAGCAGACCAAGTAGCAAGAACAGAGTGAAAGGTCAAGTTTATAAAGTATTGACAGTGGTTAAATATCTGAAAACACAAATTGACATGAATCCAAAATACACTGATTGTGCTGACAAACAAATCACGAAACTATATGGAATCTATGAAAAGGTTGTGGGGGTCCCTGCTTAATCTCTCTCTCAACTAATAGTCCAGTCGTTATATGAAAAAACCTAAAACAAATTGCAATAGTAGCGAACTCAACTGATTTTGTATCCTCAATATGTCCTTAGTGAGGGAAAAAAAGTCCCAAGGAATCCCATCAGGGGAAAGTTTTGAAAACGACCTACCTACCTTCACTTACTATACACTACACTATAAAGGAAAAAATGACTCCCAAAAAATCTCCTTTAAGTGGGATGTGAGGGGTCAAACTAGGGGTATTTAATTATTCTGAATCCATTGCAAGCATTTGTTTTGCATGAAAAACATTCCTTGGGCTAAAAACGGACCCCAAAAGACTGTGAAAATCACTAAACCATCGTTTTGAGGGGCCATTTCTTGCCCAAGGAATGTTTTTTCGTGCAAAACAAATGCTTGCAATGGATTCAGAATAATTAAAGACCCCTAGTTTGACCCCTCACATCCCACTTAACTCATTCGTAGTTTACGGCCGAGGAGCCCGAAGATTTTTCAATGTCTTTCACTGCTGGCTTCTCCTACCTGTTAACGCGGGCACTCATCCAGTTCCCATCGTGCGTGATCGGACACTGCTATGCATCATGTGTTCGCGTATTTCCATCAGCTTCTCAAATCCTTTTAAATGTTTCCAATTGATCAATAAGTTCTCCGTCTGTAAGCCGCGGAGTTTACACAGAAAGCTAACAGGCCAAAATAGACGACGGACCATCCGCCTCCGGTTCACGGCCTCAATGTTAACTGGTCCTCTCAATAATGTGTCCGTGTAGAAACCGATCACGGAGCATTAGTTCCGGCCTATTTTGGTTCCGCTTCGATAAATTATTTCTTTTTAATTAAAGCTTATTAAATCTTCGGGTTCCTCGGGCATGGCAGGGAAGGGGTACAAAGGGGTATTTTTTTGGCAGAGGTTGAGTTAAAGCAGATTTTTTTGGGAGTCATTTATTCCTTTACTAGAGGTTCGCGGCCCTTCGGGCCGCTCACATCTAGAGTCCACGCCCGCTTCTTTACTAAAAAACGTTTTTTTTTTACAAAAAGTAAAAAAAAAAAAATAAGAAAAAAAATTTTTTTGTGAAAAAAAAAAGTAAAAAAAAAAAAAAAAAAATTGGGGGGGGGGGGGGGGGGGGGGGAACTATTGTGGCGGAACTATTGTGCCGCAGCACGTTTCCGGTTGGACATATTACTGTACTGTACTGTACTGTACTGTACCGTACTGTACTGTACTGTACCGTACCATACTGTACTGTACTGTACCGTACTGTACCATACTGTACTGTACTGTACCATACTGTACTGTACTGTACTGTACTGTACTGTACTGTACTGTACTGTACCATACTGTGCTGTACTGTACCATACTGTTCTGTACTGTACTGTACTGTACTGTACTGTACTGTACTGTACCATACTGTACTGTACTGTACCATACTGTACTGTACTGTACTGTACCATACTGTACCATACTGTACTGTACTGTACTGTACTGTACCGTAGTGTACTGTACTGTACTGTACTGTACTGTACCATACTGTACTGTACTGTACTGTACTGTACTGTACTGTACTGTAGTTTATGGTACTACTGTACTGTGCCGTACTGTACTGTAGTGTAAAAGTACTATATAAAATACAGATATTAAAGTTTGTATTATTATTATTATTACCCTTATTATTATTATTGTATTATAATATCTATCTATCTATCTATCTATCTATCTATTGATAGATGTGTGTATCTAATCTATCTTTCTGTGGCTCTCAATATAGCTATATTAATTCCATATATTATTATTGTTAATAATATGTGTTTTAATTATTATGATTGTTTTTCTTATAACTGATTCTCTATAGTACTATCTATCTATCTATCTATCTATCTATCTATCTATCTGCAGATAGATAGATACATCTATGATCGATGTATCCATCTATCTGATGGCTCTCTTTGGGGGGAACTATTGTGGCGCAGCACGTTTCCGGTTGGACATATTTTACCGGCGGACGCACTCCCTGTTAGAAACTGCGCATAAATAAAAAGCCTAACGTTATGTGCTGTAATGGGATGTACATACATGAAGATTATGGTAATGTGATCGGGACTCGTGCCTAAGTGATGGACTGTACTGGAATGTGGACAGTAGTGCTATTGACTCTGCAAACGTGAGTACATCATTTGTTTAGCTAACTGTTAGCCTTGTGTTGACTTTACGTCAGCAGCACGTTACGTCAGCAGCACGTATGGCGCTGGTGTGACGTGGGACGTCGGCACGTGTGCCACGTGATCAGTCCTAGCCAATTTTTTTTTTTTTATACTTTTTATTGCAGTAGTTTCACATTTTTACATTTCTTATTTCACATTTTATCCATATTTGCAATTGTTTTCATTTTTTTTTTTTTTTTTTTTTTAAAGTAAATTAAACCTACACCAAGTGGTAAACAGAAATACAATACACAGTCACATTTTTCAAATAAAAATACATTTTGTTTAAAAAAAAAATCCTTAATCTAATCATTTCATTATTCAGAAGAATGTGATATTACTAATATTGATTATGCTGCTAATAGTAAAAATAAAATTAATAATGTGCATGGGGGGTGGGGGGGGGGGGGGGGGGGGGGGGGGAGTGTCCTCTGTGTTGCGTACCATTATTTGTCTCTTTTTGTTGCTGGTCTCACGACCAGACCACTTTTTTATTTTTACTTAAATTGAGTACCTAGCCCGAAACACCAATTTGGTGTCAGCGCTAGGTCTCAGCAGTCATTTCTTTTAATCATTTCCTTTAGTCACACTGCCCAATAATTTGTCCATTTATTCCATCTTCTATTAAAGTCAAGCTCCTTATTTCTAATTCTAAAGGTTATTCTCTCCATTTCCAATATTTCCTGTACTGTTTCCTTCCATTTTGGGTGTGTTGGGCTTAAAGGTTTTAACCAGTTCCTGGTGATTTGTTTTAGGGCTGCAATTCGTAAAATTCTATATAAGTATTTATCTGTTTCGTGGATTAGCTCTAATGGTGATTTTCCTAGAATGATATTTATAGGACTTAGTGTATCTTTTAATTTAAAAATGTTCATTATATCTTTCGTAATTTGCTGCCAGAATGAAGTTAGAACAGGGCAGCAGAAAAAAATGTGGGAGTGGTTTGCTGTTCTCTCACCACATTTTCTCCAACATTCTGGAGAGGCTGCTTTGTTAATTTTTGAGAGTACACTTGGTGTAATAAAAAATCTAGTGTATATTTTCCATGCAAATTCTCTCCAAAATTTAGAATTTGTTGTTTTATGTATTTCTCTGCAAATTTGTTTCCAAACTTCGATCGTTTGATCTCCTATTTCCATGTTCCATTTCAATTGTATATTGTCCTCCACGTTATTGTTGTTCTGAAGAATTTTATATATTTTTGACAAAGTATTTTTGGATATTGTCTTATGGTTTTTGATCAAGAAAGTTATTAAAGGGTGCATTTCTTTACTTGCTTGTGTTCTTAGGAATGTAGCTAGATATGTCCTTACTTGAAAGTATTTGTAAAAATTCCTTTGTGATATATTATATTGCGATTTTAATGATTGGAATGAGTTTATTGTATTGTTTGTCAGCATTTGTGAAAATGTTTTTAATCCTTTGTTTGCCCATTCTTGCAATATATTGTCTGTTTTATTTGGTTCAAATTGTGGGTCATATGCCATTTCTCTAAAATAAACTAGGTCCTTATTTATTTTCTGCTGTTTACATACCTTTCCCCATATTTCTAATGTATTATCTACCCATGTATTTTTACCTTTAATTTGTAAGTAGTCTTTTTTGTCCATATAGGCTAAAGTCTTTATCGATATTGGTATAGATTCTTTCTCAATCTCTATCCATTTTGCTTCTGCTTTGTCATTTGTCCATGTCATTATTGTATTTATTTGTGTTGCATTATAGTAATTCTGTAAGTTCGGAACATCTAAGCCTCCACATTCCTTTGTTTTAGTTAGTTTGATGAATTTTATTCTTCTTCTTTTGTAATTCCATATGAAGTTTGTTACTAAGCCGTTCCACCGTTTGAAGGATATTACAGGAATTTTAATTGGTAATGTCTGAAATAGGAAGAGGAATTGTGGGAGAATCATCATTTTAATTGTATCTATTCTACCGAAGAGAGATTCTGGTATTGTTTTCCAAGTATTCAATTGACGCTTTATCTTGTCTTCCAGTACATCATAGTTGGCCTCATACATTTTATTCAAATCTTTGTGAATGAAAATACCTAAATATTTTATCTTGTCTTGGTTCCATTTTAATTTGAAATTATTTTTCACTGTCTGTGTTAATTCATTACCAATTGTAATTGATTCACATTTAGTTTCGTTTATTTTGTATCCTGAAAGTTCGCTGTATTCTTTTATGGTTTCTTTTAAGGCCGGCAGTGAGATTTCTGGTGACGTTATATACATGATGACATCATCAGCATACATTGCTAATTTATGTTCTTCATGTCCTATTTTTACTCCTTTAATGCGATTTTCCTGTCTCACTGCTTCAGCCAAGCTTTCCATACACATAGCGAAAATTGAGCCCGAGAGTGGGTCTCCCTGTCTAGTCCCTTTGTGTATATTTAAACGCCTTGATAGAGTACCGTTGACCTTCACTTGCGCTACTGGATTTTTATACATTAATTTTAGCCACTGAATAAATTTTGGATCAAAACCAAAGGCTTTCGCTGTATTAAAAATGTATGGCCAAAGGACTCTATCAAAAGCTTTTTCCGCATCTATCGTTAGTAGATGCAAGTCCTTTTTATTTTTTTGTGAATACTCCATTATGTTTAGTGTGCGTCTTATATTGTCCGCTAAGTACCTATTAGGGACAAATCCACATTGGTCTCTGTTTATTATATTTTCCATTGTTTCTTTTAACCTCTCAGCTATTATTGAGGATATTATTTTTTGATCAGTGTTTAATAACGCTATCGGTCTATATGATGCGCATTCGGTTGGGTCTTTACCCTCTTTAGGAATAACTGTTATTACGGATGAGTTCCACGTTGGTGCCCAGATGTTTGACTCTAAGGCGACATTATATACATTGTGTAGAATTGGTATTAATACATCTCGAAACTCTTGATAGAATTCATTCGTATAGCCGTCGTCCCCTGGGGTCTTACCTTTTTTAAGTTTTTTTTATTTGTCTAGCTATTTCCTCTGTTGTTATTGGTTTTGTTAATACTGTATTTTGCTGGGGGGTTACCTGTTTAAGTTTGAGTTTTCTTAAGTAGGTCTCTATTGTTGGATCTCCTTTTCCTGATTCATCTTTGTATAAGTTTTCATAAAATTTTGCAAATGTCTCTGCTATTTCCTCTTTCTCCGTTACAAATGTATTATTCTCGTTCTTTATTTTAGTAATGTGTGATCTATTGGTTTGCTTCTTCAATTTATATGCTAGGATTTTAATAGAATTCGGTCCTCCATCGTAGTGTCTTTGTTTTGTAAATATAAGTATTCTCTCTATTTCTTCTGTCAGTAGTTTATTTAACTCTGCGTGTTTCTGCTTTAATTTAATCATGTTATCGGAGCTGGGATTAAGTTTATGCTTGTCTTCAAGAAGTTTTACTTGTGTTTCAAGTTCCTTTTTGAGCTGTTCCTGTCTTCTTTTCTTTGCTGATGCGTATGCTATTATTTCTCCCCTTAATACCGCTTTTGCTCCTTCCCATACCATTATCTTGTTTACCTCTCCTGTATCATTTAGTTCAATATACTGTTTTAAGCATTTTTGAATTTTTTCTTTAAATGTAGGAGCTTGTAGGAGTGAATTATTCATTCGCCATAACTGTTTCCCTTTTTTTACTTTTAACAACACCTTTAGAGTCATTGTTGCATGATCTGATAATGTTCTTGTCCCAATTGTACATTGTTTAACTAGGGAAATATCTTTTTTAAACATGAAGAAGTAGTCTAATCTACTATAAGTAAAATATCTACCAGAGTAATATGTATAGTCTTTCGTTGTAGGATGGAGTGTTCTCCATACGTCCACTAGCCCTATCTCTGCACATATTTTTCTTAAAATTGTAGCTGTTTTCCCTGTCCTATGTGTTCCTGCTGTTGAGTCTACTTTGTTTAGAGTTAGATTGAAATCGCCACCTATTATAATAATGCCCTTCCCTTGCGTTATTATTGTCTCTATCAATTGGGTCATGAAGTCGGAACCTTCATCTGGTGGGTAGTACACGTTAACTAATGTTATTTCAAGTGTTTCAATTTTCCCTACCACCATGACAAATCTTCCTTCTTTATCCTGAATATATTTTATTTTTTCAAAAGGGATGTGGGGTTTTATTATTGTGGCAACACCTCTTCTTTTAGAATTGAAAGAGGACGAGAACACTTGTGCATTTGTTACTTTACTTAGCTTTTTATGTTCTACTTGTGTTAAGTGTGTTTCTTGTAAAAACAATATGTCTCCTTTTTCTCTCTTCAATTGTTGGAGTATTTTTTTCCTCTTGACATAATTATTAAGGCCGTTGACATTTAAGGAAATGATGTTCAAGTTATCATGAGATATCTTCCTAGATTATTATTTAGGACAAAATGGATGTACGCAACACAGAGGGGGGAAAAAACAACAACACACTGTGACAAAATAAAAACCCTAAAAGTGACCTCCTGGCTTTCTACTCCCTTATAAGAGTAGTTTGTTCTGTTCCATGCGTTCGTCATTGCATGGTTGAGTATGTGTTCTGTGATTGAACACTTTTTCATTTCTTCAGTTAATTCTACATCATGTGTCAGTCCTCCCTATTTCGTCCTAAATCTCTCTTTAGCCCCTGGACTAATAGTAATATATTCTCCAACATGCAATCAAATCCCAGTCTTAATTTGTAATTTGTCGTCGTAAACAAAATAGATTCCCAATTAAACAAAATAAATAATAATAATAATAATAATTAAATAAATAAATAAATAGTGAAATGATATTAATAGTAATCATTATCATAATGTGTTGATTATAATAATAAATGAAAAATCAATAATAGGTAAAAAACAGTAATAATCGTACTAATAATAATCATAATACTACAATCAGAACTAAATACACCGTATAGCCTGCATATAGCGAACGGTTTAATATTACTAACAATGGTGAGTAGTGTAAATTCTTAGTCTTTTTTTTTTTTTTTTTTATCCATATATCAATACTCTTATACAATAAAGCACATCTGAATCGCTCAGTGACTCCTCTTAGTTTCAAACAGCAATAAAATAATAATAAGAGGAAAAGGAAAAAAACAGAGTCATGTCCAGGCTTATCTCTTAATCATTGCCCTCTCCATCTCAAAATGCACTTCTATCATGCAACTAAAAAGAAACACTTGCTGTCCCTTTTTTTTTTTTTTTTCACTTCTTTCCTGATTCAGAGCACAATTTGTACGCACATAAAGGTAATCACTAATCTGAATATACACTGCTATAACAAAAAAAAACAAAATAAAGGAAATGCTAATAACAGGAAACCCTGCTCAGTATGTTGCAACCAAGGGAGAAGGATCTTAATTTAAAGGAGCCATAGTCAACCCCTTCCCGAAAAACGTATGCCAAAACAAAAACAATGCTTCGAAAATATTCCACAAAAAATAAGCTTCATACACGTGTCTCCACTCAAAAATGACCACAAAAAGCGCAAAACAATGACAAAACAATCACCCTGGCCATTGCCAGACCGACACCCCGCCCACATCCCAGTCTATAGACTAGGATGCAAACAAAGTGTCGGCCCTACAATGAAAAAGTCGACCACAGCTCCTTCAACCATTTAGTTTTCTATCTGTCTGTGTATTTCCACCCAATTACTTAGATCCCTCTCTGGGTGTGCCCACATGCTCCTCAACCCAGGAGAGACCCAGATGGAAGTCTACATGTGTGCACACTTCTTTATGTTCACCCTAGTGTTTCATGTGCTCCGTATTGCTTAAGATATGTTTACTTGGTCATCTGCAGGTACACATCGTCCTACTTGCATAATAGCATTCTACTGTGCATGGACCAAGCTATAACTTTACATTTACGTATTTGACCTTGACAACATATACACATCAAACACATCACCCACGCACGCGCGCACTCTCTCTCACACACACACACACGCTCGCTCGCTCACACACACACACACACACACACACACACACACACACACACACACACCCGCGTTAGTGACATTACTACCTCAGACCCCTTTCACCCTCTCCCCCCCACCCCTCTCCCACTCCCACCCGTCCACCCCCCAGCCCCCTCCCACCCCGACGCACACGCACGCGCCAGGCTCCCCCGACGCACGCCTGTGCGCCAAGGGAAAGAGAGAGAGAGAGAGAGAGAGAGAGAGAGAGAGAGAGAGACAGAGAGAGACAGAGAGACAGTCCTAGCCAATTGGAGTGCTGCATTTGGTCGTGTCGCTGAGCTCCGCTCTGTCTCTCTACTCTCTCTACTCTCCACCCCCCCATCCTCCCCCCATCTCTGTTGCTTGCAGCTTGCAGGCAGTTACTTAGTTGGAGTGCGTTGTGTTTACGCCCATTTGTGACGCAAATCGCGTCGCCGTTCAACGTTGGATCATTCCGTCAGGAGTGGCTGCTCTGCGTGAGGCAAATTTTGTTAAATTGAAATAAATGCAGTTCAAAGAGTGGCATGTTTAAAATGTGGACATTTTAAAATTTTCACGTTTGTTCGACGTGGTGGCTATGTTTGTGAGAGGTGTTTGTGGGAATATGTAGCTAAACATTCTGGTTTAGGATTGCCTCCAAGTGCTCCAATATAGATGCTTGATAGTGTAGTGTATAGTAAGTGAAGGTAGGTAGGTCGTTTTCAAAACTTTCCCCTGATGGGATTCCTTGGGACTTTTTTTCCCTCACTAAGGACATATTGAGGATACAAAATCAGTTGAGTTTGCTACTATTGCAATTTGTTTTAGGTTTAGCCTAATTTTGGCCTAAAATTACTGGACTATAAGGGGTCCTTGGCCTGAAAATGTTGAAGACCCCTGCCTTAACCTGTCTAGCATCAGGTGGAAGAGGAACCAGGAAGTGTGTGTGTGTGCTGAGCAGAGGAACGCTAATCAGCAGTGTCACCGCCTGGTGATGTCAGGAAGGATTAGAGGAGTAAAAATAACTTCCCTTGCATACCGTGTCAGTGTGTGAATGTGTTTGTGTGTGTGTGTGTGTGTGTGTGTGTGTGTGTGTGTGTGTGTGTGTGTGTGTGTGTGTGTGTGTGTGTGTGTGTGTGTGTGTGTGTGTGTGCGTGCGTGCGTGTGTGTGCAGGGCTTTGTATTGTTTGTGTGCTCACATGTTTTACTCTGGTCGCATGCACGATGATGATATTCCGGTTTATGATGGCAGAGGATTCAATGCAATCAAATTGATGTCAATATGTATACTTGAAAATGCCAACAACCAAAAGAACAACAGAACATCCGCTGTTTTGCTGGATTCAGATTTTAGGGAGCAGATTTTCACTGGAACCACAACAAGCGCAAAACAAGCTGCCCTTAAGTGTTGGGGATAAGGGTGCCACTTGTGACAGCTGTACGTTCATCCCACTTAATCTGAAGTTGAGTTCAGAAGGCACGGTAAAGGTTGCTATGGTAATTAATGTCAACAGAATACAGAGACGAACAGACTTCGTCTCAATCAATGAGACCTGTGTCACCCTTCATATCCCCCACTCCCACTCCCATCTCTTTTTCATCTCCCTCGGTACACGGTTGATTGCTAGACTGCGACACACTGCGAATCAGGTTTGAATCAGATTAAACTTGAAACGAAACAAGTTCATATTCACAACGTAGGGAATCCTTTCCCAGCAGCTGGCACATGTTAAGCGACAGACGACGACACTCAGCTGTCCACTCAACTGTGAATTGTGTGCATCCAAACTGTATGCAGACAGCATATTAAAATACCTGTGCTTGACATATCTCTCTTTCTCTCTCTCTCTCTCTCTCTCTCTCTCTCTCTCTCTCTCTCTCTCTCAGACTACCTGTGTGGACCAGATGAGAACGTATACAACATCGACTTCACCCGCTTCAAGATCAGAGACATGGAGACGGGAACGGTGCTGTTTGAGATCACCAAACCCCCATCCGCAGGTCAGACACTTCACTCTGGGAATGCTGGGAGAATATACTGAGTTCTCCAATAGGAAAGATACATATATTATTATCTTTGTGATATGAAAAATATAATATTGAGAAGAAAAAAAAATCTGCCAACTTGGATACGGGAAAATTAATCATCTCCCATTTCTCTTCAACACCTTCTCTTAGCCTTGACCCATCTCTAGTTAATTTCTGATTCTCTTTTTTGTTTTGTAAGAATTATTCAGAGATCTGATTTCAGTAGATTACGAGGAGGTGCACATTTTAATCGTTGTTAAGGAATTTTAGAACAATATTCAGTACTAAACACTATACAGTATAAACATTTCACTTTTGAATTATGTCCGATCCATAAATACTAGCGCTTTTCTTTAAATTTTTATATTGAGAATACTGTATATACTGGGCAAATATGCCTTTCTACAGCAACCGCCTGCTTCACATCCATTGTCATATTCATTAAGTTGTGTGAACAGTACTACAATCTCAATCAATCACAATCAACAGTAGGCCACTGAGAAGCTCCAATGCTCCATTCAACACACGTATTCTTATGTACTGTATACATTAATTCCTCCACATGTAGTCTTGTATTTAGTATGTATTTAGACTGAAGTGAATTGATTGGGTTGTTTATTAATAATTTACTCTCCAACTCAGAAAGACCAGGAGAGAGGAAGGATATTGATCCAAACGCCGGCCGCTTTGTCCGTTATCAGTTCACCCCAGCCTTTCTCCGACTGCGACAAGTAGGAGCCACGTAAGTGTGTGTGTTTGTGTGTACGTACTGTAATGCGTGTCCTAACCAGTAAAGTACTAGAGCTCGCCATTACAATTCATGTTGGATGGTATAAGTTCATTAGCTAAAAGGTAACCGAAGTACTTTGTCTTTTTACCACCTTGTCTCCCCCCTATCTCCTCTCTCTCTCGCTCTGTATCTGTATCTGTCTCTGTCTCTGTCTCTCTCTGCCACTTCCAGGGTTGAGTTCACTGTGGGAGACTTGCCGATTGACAACTTCAGGATGATCGAGAGGCACTATTTCAGAGAGAAACTTCTGAAGAGTTTCGACTTTGAGTTTGGCTTCTGCATGCCCAGCAGCAAGAACACCTGTGAGCACATCTACGAATTCCCCCCTCTGTCAGAAGACACCAGTGAGTGCACACACACACACACACACGCACGCACGCACGCACGCACGCACGCACGCACGCACGCACGCACGCACGCACGCACGCACGCACACACACACACACACACACACACACACACACACACACACAGACATTTACTAACAATAGTAGTACACACAAAGTAACTAGGGCGTTTAGTAAACATCTTTTGTTTAGTAAACCTATGTGCAAGCCTTTCTAAGCGTTCTTTCTCTTTGTCGCCCCCTGCAGTGAGAGAAATGATGCTGCACCCGTATGAGACGCAGTCGGACAGCTTCTACTTTGTGGACAACAAGCTGGTGATGCATAACAAGGCAGACTACTCCTACAGTGGAGGATCCTAAGGGGCCCCCGGGGGGGCCTCTGCACAGATGGACAGATGGATGTTTGGACAAACTGACAGAATACCACTTCTGTACACTGGTGGGGTTGGTGGAGTTCACCGTCCCACAAATCCCAGATTGTCTCTCTTCTATCTCCCGTTCTCTTTCTTTCTTTCTATCTCAATCCTCTCACCCGGCCCCCTCCCCCCACCTTCACCCATCCTTCACTTCTTTCTGTCTACGTCTGTCTTTTCCACTGAGCAGCAGTGGTCCTGTTGATCATGATACAATGCCATTCAGAACCCCCCCTCCCAGCAAGATATCTATAAATTGTAATGTGTGTGTGTGTGTGTGTGTGTGTGTGTGTGTGTGTGTGTGTGTGTGTGTGTGTGTGTGTGTGTGTGTGTGTGTGTGTGTGTGTGTGTGTGTGTGTGTGTGTGCGTGCGTATGCGTGTGCGTGCGCGCGCGCGCGTGTGCGTGTGCGCGTGTGCGTGTGTGTGTAGCATTTAAAATAGCACTGCCATCAATCCTATTGATTACCATTAGTGGATACCAAACTATTTGGTAGCCAGGCAAACCAGGCTACGTTATCCTATGAAGTAACGTAAACATATAATATGAAATCTTAGATTTCAGCCAAGTCACAAGGCAAATAAATCTACAAAATTCAGCAAAATAAATATGTACTGTATTTTGGTTTCATCTACTGTATGTTTAAGTTTGGCATTAGCGTTAAGTAATGTGTCAATATTTATGTATTGACCATAGATCCTTGTACATCTTTGTACATCTTTTTAAATAACATTCCTTCGATTCTGTCTATGAGTGTGTGTGTGTGTGTGTGTGTGTGTGTGTGTGTGTGTGTGTGTGTGTGTGTGTGTGTGTGTGTGTGTGTGTGTGTGTGTGTTTGCGTGTGCGTGTGCGTGTGTGTGAAAGAGAGAGAGAGAGAGAGAGAGAGAGAGAGAGACGTTTAAACACGCACTTTCCTCGTTGGGTTTTTGCGTGTGGTTTTATGGATTTGTTCAGATATTCCTTGTGTTTTGTAGGAGTGTCTGTTAGAATGCATGTCTGATAACAAATATACATTGTAGTTTTACAGGCAGACTTGGTGACACACCGTTTTACAAAGCCTTTTAGGGCATTTTGTATACAATAGGCAATAGTTTAAAATCAAGTTTATCTACCCCATGTGTGTCCTTTATCTTCTGTAGGGCATAACTGTGTGTTTTCATTCCATTTGCTCAAAGCACAACATCTCTACCGAGCCAACAATAAGGGAACTTTTAACTGTACAATTGATCTTTTGTCATCTGTGTAGCTGTCAACTTGCCCTTGCCAAGTGTTGCAGTATGTTGTGTTAGAGGAGAAAGACTGTGTTATCAACGGCATGTAATTATTCCATGTCCATAGTCAATGTTTTGGTGTTTGTCGGAAGAATGTTTGGTGATAAGCTCTTCATAAGAGAACAAAAAGGTTAGTTGGATTTGTAAACGTCAGTCTTCTATTGAGAAACATATCGCAAAAAAAGGAAACTATGAATTAACTTGAGACTTGTGGAATGTAGAAGAAATGTTATTGAGCAGAACTCTCATGCTTCTCCCTTTTATCTTCTCGCATTATTGAAGCTAGGGCTGGGTGATATGTGTAAAATCAAATATCACAATAACGTTTGACAAAATACCTCAATATCAATATAGTGACAATGTTGTGGGATGGCTATTGGTGATTTCACAAATAATATTTTGTGTAAATTATTTATTTTATTATATTCAAAACCAATTATTTAAACAATGAGTTTTTTTTTTAATAAATATAATCAGTAATGCATATATAATGACTAAGGGATGTAAGGCAAATAATAGAACAACTAGAGAACAGTAATGTAAGTTCAGAAAATCAAGGAAGACAACGTTTAAGCATGATATGATCTACAAAATCTCATATCTCAATATTGATAGATAGATATATATCTCGATATATCACCCAGCCCTAATTCAAGCTATAATTTTACGTTTAAAATGTAAAAATCCTTCAAATAGTTTTGCTTTATCTTCCTTCATGTTCCTTTATCTCCTCGTTCCTATTTATTTATTTATCTACCTACCTTTCCTCTTTGACACGTTCCAATGAATTAGGACCACTTGTGCGTGGCGTGCTCCTCCTAGCCACATTATTGCACAAACTCTTGTCTCTATTGCAGCGGTTCTCAACCTGTGAGTTGGGACCCCCAGGAGTCCATTAAGGACTTTTAAGACCTTTTTAATACCTCCAAAAGAAAGAAAGACCATTACTGCATCAAAAGTAACTATACTACCGTATATAAAAACGTGTCAAACATGGGCCAAATAGTAAAATAATAAGAAAGAGGCAAAACTTTTGGAAACAGACGATCTACAAAGCCTCAACTCCTACAATTCCAAGTGCTTGTCAGGGTCAAATATGATTATTTTGGGGTGTCCCCAGATCAAATATGATTATGTTGGGGTGTCCCCAGTTCAAATATGATTATTTTGGGGTGTCCCCAGATCAAATATGATTATTTTGGAGTGTCCCCAGTTCAGATATGATTATTTTGGGGGTTCACGGCCTGAAAAGGTTGAGATCCACTGTTCTAAGGGGTCATAATTACCTCCTTTCCTTCTTCCCTCCATCTGTACTGCCAGCAGTGCCAGCTCAGAGCTGGGAGGTGCAATATGTCACACGGGAGCGGTGCTGTCAGGAGCATGTTTAAGACACACCTGGAACGCGCCCGAGTCGCGTTAGATTTTAACCACTTTAACCATTATTTTATGCTTTAACTATTGAAAAATAGCAGATATACAAGCTCACAGCGCGGCACCGAGTGCCGCGCTGCGAGCTTGTAGATCTGCTATTTTTGAAAAATCGTGAAAATGCAATGTGCAAGTCTTTGAATATCTTTGACCCGATCTTTGACCCGACTTCTAAATCCTTCTTCTAAATCATGTTGTTCTCAAACTTTTTCATGTCAAGGACCCCCAAAATGACAGGTATTTGGCCGCGGACCCCTATCTCAAAATATGTTGTTCCAGGGACCACCCAGAAGCAAATATTTGAGTTACAAATGTTCGCTTTTAAATAGATATATTCAAAGACTTGCAAAGGAATATCATGATTTTTCAAAAATAGCAGATCTACAAGCTCGCAGCGCGGCACTCGGTGCCACGCTGTGAGCTTGTATATCTGCTATTTTTCAATTGTTAAAGCGGTCAATAATCCTAGGCCTAAATGGGTTAAGACTTGACTAGGGTGGCTAGTGGGGGATGTAACAGATCAACTTGAATGTTAGTCAAACAATGTAGAGCAGATTTATTTATGACAAATTGTGACGTGTACAATTACAAACAAAAAAAAAGGTTTAAAAAAATATTTTAAATTATGTAATTTCTTTTTTTGACAAATCAAATGCTGGTGTGACTGAACAAAACAAAAAATAAATAAAGGTTTATGTGGCTTTTTGAAATAACGTGCTGTTTGTTGATGTCTTTGTTGTAGCCTACATGATTGTGTGAATAGAAACTGAAACGGAGCTTATCCATTTAATTAACAAGCGGATGCTTTATTTCCATTGAAAGGAGAGTTCCATCCATAAAACTGTCATCCTTAAAAAAAATATTGTCTAATGGTGTGCTGAGAACTGCGTGGGTTAAACAATGCTGACTCAAGATTAATCTTGGGGTACATGCACGCCAAATAACCTCATCCACCCAGATAGACGTCAAGCTTCAAGCTTGTGAAGTAACACATTTACTACGAGATATGACAAGATATTTTAAAAAGCCTTCTGTACCAATGACGAGATATGACAGATTTATTTTGTATTGTATTTAATCAAACATTATGCTACTGTTTATCTGCTCAAAAAGTAGCGGTTCTTGTTTTCACCGTTAACAGTTAAAAAACGTATATATAAAAAAAAAAAACAGATCTGCATTGGCTCTCATGTAGTCTCGCGTGGCAAGACTGTTGACTCCCGCGATTTGGAAATGCTCCCGTCATATAGTCTGGGGTAACCTAAGAAGAACGATGAGTATCCATCCGGTTAAAGCAGAAGTGAAGCCTCCTCCCCACTTCAGTTCCGTTTTTAACATCGCACACATTTATCCTAATATAAATAAAAATCATCTAAGCATATTTAACTTGCTGTTTAGCAGAAAAAAATTACATTTTAAAATATATTTTCATGAATGGAAATGCCAGCTTCCATTACTCGCGGTTCAGGAGCTGTAGTTCCAGACTCTACAGTCTACACGCACATGTGCACAATCATGCACAATATTCTTTGACTACTTTAAAGAGGTAAGAAAAACTAAAAATAGCTGGTATGTGGGCAGTAGTTTGGTTAAATATCCCGGTTGTGGGTGAGTTTAGCCCCATATAGAACCTCACCCTCCGCCGTGGAGGAAGTCCTCCGCAACGGGCATACAATTTCCTATAGGGTGTGCCAACGGTGACGCAATTGTTGTCCTAGAGCGGCCATATTTTGGGTCAAACACAGGTGTTTCAATTGTTTGATTGGCATATAACTAATGATCTACTCCAATCAGAACACCTGTGTAAGGCTGTGTTTGACCCAAAATATGGCCACTCTAGGACTACAATTGGCACACCTCATCTCGGAGCACAACAGTTGTGCTCAACAATATAGTGAGGTTTTATATGGGGCTAGGTGAGTTATACATTTTGTTCTTTCTCCTGCCAACGCCCAACACAAAAACTTAATTCACATTTCACTAGACCTTAGCCGTTCGACGATATGTGCTCCAAAATATGTGCAGAGTGTGGGTTGTGGGGAAAGTTACTGTAACTGGTGCGTGCGTGAGAATATGTGGGAGCATCATAATGTAAGGAGCAGCTCATGGAGGAGTGTATATTTATGATGGATACAAATAATTTTACATTTTCTTTCATACCCGTTGGAAGATGAGACACACATCAAACGCACCTGGTGAAAGTGTGAGAGAGAGAGAGAGAGAGAGAGAGAGAGAGAGAGAGAGAGAGAATGCACATTCCTAACTGTGAGAGAGGGAGCTGTGTGTGTGTGTGTGGGGCTACAGATCCCATGGCCTGGAGGAACGGACCGTAACCCTGGCAACAGACAGTAGAAAACGCTAATAAACAGCTTTAATTTGGGAGAAATGAAATTCGGGCTCCGTCACCGTTGGTATAATGCTAATGGCCAATACCATGTGAACTTTGGGATCAGTTGCTGAAGCGAGTGAATAGATAAACGTAGATAAGCGTGAGCGTTAGAGCGTTAGAGCGTTAGAGCGTGAGTTTGCTCCTTTATTAGTAGGATGATCACAATTCTTTCAATTCAATTCAATTGACAAATTCCAACAAGCTGTCTGAAAACAATTTACATAATAAACTTTATTTGTATAGCATCTTTCATGACATGAAATGCAGCTCAACGTGCTTTA
Organism: Nannobrachium achirus; assembly: GCF_963921795.1. Taxonomy (NCBI): domain Eukaryota; kingdom Metazoa; phylum Chordata; class Actinopteri; order Myctophiformes; family Myctophidae; genus Nannobrachium; species Nannobrachium achirus. Next base: position 24,131,244 of record NC_137826.1, on the reverse strand, counting down.
CAGAGCAAAAATGAAGCACAAGTGATTTACAGAAATAGTACGAATGATTAACAATAAAGCAGAAAAGAAAAGAAAGGTAAAAACATAACACAAAATGGAAAAACAACAAGGCAGTGAATCAAGCAAAACAGTGAGGACATGAATAACAACTCAGAGATTTAAAAATCAACTAAAAGCTAGAGTGAAAAAATAGGTCTTGAGCTGTGCTTTAAAGATATCTACAGAGGCTGCCTGTCTTAGGTGTAATGGGAGTTTATTCCAAGCCGTCGGCCTGTAGAAGCAGAATGCTGCTTCACAGTATTTTTATGTCATTGTAGGAATTTCAAGCAGGTCAGCACTAGGCAGGGAGTCATAGAGGTATGTAGGTGCTAGACCATTGAGCACTTTATAAACGTAAAATAAATTTAAAATCAATCCTGTATTAAAATTCAATTCTGAATCAATTATAATATAGGCAAAGAGCAGAGACCCAAAGTTATTTACAGTACAAAAAAGTTTGAGATCCACTCTACTGTACTATAAAGAACACCTAATAAAGTTATATTCTCTTTTCTTCAAAGCACATGGTGACAATTCTGATATTCTGCCACAACAAGAATACTGACACCCAAACATAACAAAATGTTCAACAAAAAAGCTTTTATTGGTCCATCAAAAAAGGACCATAAGGCCTTTCTCAACTCACCCACAAACAGTAGTATGTACAAAACAGAACATCTTAGAGAAAACATGTTTTAATCACAATCGTCATTCAATGCCCATGGGGTATAAACACATATCTACAAACACATGTTATATTCTATACTGTAAATTATAAAAACGTGATCATCAGGTATTATAACAGATTATACTAGGAAGATTAAAAGAAAAGTGTACAGAAAGTGTTAAAATTATGTTTTTATGTGGCCACACCAACCTGTTCTTTAAGTATGCCTGGTTTTCACATTAGCGCCACCCACATGAAGTTAGCCACACCCACAGCTGTTGTATGATAAAGGGGAGGGGATGATTTGAGTGTGTCACTAAAGCGCTATATTTCGATTGGGCCTTTTGACACAGAGGTTTTCAGCTTCCAGGAAGAAGCCAAAAATACACAGGAAGACATATTTGCATATTATAACCACACCCTGGGGTCTATGAGAGTAATTTGAACTCCATAGACACAGAAAAGGTACAAAACCAGGAAGTGGGATAACATGATCTTTGCTACCACGTCTGTCCTGACCGGGTCTCTCCTCGTCGAGTCTTGAAGTGATAAAGATGCTAGAGGACTATTTCAGTTCATCATGTGCACGGCAACGTTAGGTTGGCTTCTTGTGTAGTGTTGGCCCAGTCAGGGAAGGTATCGAGGTTAAACATGGTGTACCCCCAGGTGTTGATGCTCAAGTTGATGGTCAAGATCCCCATGATGTTCAGCATGAAGCCCGCCTTCACCTGAAGGGACAGACAGTCACACTCAGCAAGATAGCTTCACACATGTCACAGCCTTTACCTATACCAAGGGTCTTCAACGTTTTCAGGCCAAGGACCCCTTAGTTGAGAGAGAGATGAAGCAGGGACCCCCACAACCTTTTCATAGATTCCATTTTTCATCGTTTGACAACACATGGCGTATTTTGGATTCATGTCAATTTGTGTTTTCAGATATGTAACCACTGGAACCGTCAATATAATTGTTTTTTAACATGACCTTTCACTCTGTACTTAGCCTGCGCCTTTTCCCCTCTACACCAAGCCTCTTGCCAAAAACAGCCGATCTACAAGCTCGCAGCGCGAGGCGTTGTGAGCTTGTACTGTAGATCTGCTATTTTTGGCTAATGTTCTCAGAATATGGATGCTAGGGTTCAAGTGGTTAATATAAAACAATGAGAAAAAGGTTTCTTATCACACAAAGGTCCCTGTTGAAGACCCCTGACCTATACCAAGTGTGGAGTCTAGTAGAGCAGTGGTTTTCAACACTTTTCATGTCAAGGTCCATTATTTATTTGGCATTTGAGCCACGGGACCACCATTTGATGAGATTTAGCCTTTCAGACCCAAAATGTAGAATATTTTGTTATCGTTGGATAAGATTCCATGCTATATTGATGTGGTACCGGCATAGGGCTTCAGACAGACATAAAAAGCGCTTCTCCTGTGCTTGCCCTTGGGGGAGGATGGAGGAAGGGCAGTGTCCAATTCATTACCTATGGAAGTCATATTGTTTTTTGCCTCTAGCTTGGCTCTAGCTTGCTTTTAAAGCTAGAGCTACATATTGGTAGGACTACAATTCCCTTGAGTATTGACTGAAATGTTTGACACAGGTGTGACACATCCACTAATCAAATGATGATACCCTTTATATATGGTCACTGATGATTTAATGCCTGAAGAAGGTCTATGACCGAAAACCTGCACTCGTCTTGCTCCATTTTGGCTCCAGCACCTCACCAGTCTACTGGCAGATGAGCGGTGGTCTTTTCACCATTTTAACTCTTGAGAGTGTAAAATGAAACCAAATGGACCACTCTCAAGAGTTAAAGATGTATAAGGGTCCATTTGGTTACCAACTCTCCATCATTTAGCTGGGCACCACCAGCATCATATGTTGGAATTGAAGGGCGTTAAGAAAATGTCATATACTTTGTCTTATTAAACTTTTAAGAGGATAGTTTGTCTTGTCTATTCTGATTTTCAGTAAAGTAGACACCAGTAAGACGTACAGAAACAGGAATACCAACAGCCCAAGTCAAAACAACAACAAAAAACATCTAGATTTGTCCGATGACTGGATCACAGGATTATTCTCTGGACTCTGACCAAGATAATAATCCTCTGTTGTAATTCTGGGCCACTCTGGTTAAACAATTGAGCCCTATTAAAACTAAAATGTTTTTCATTGAAAATGGCTGTAGAACTGCTAATTTCACTCTTTTTGAACAGTTTCTGAAAGTCTTTTAACGTGATTAAACATTTTCACCTGCAGTATAAAGTCAAAATAAGAATGCCATCAGGGTTAACTTGTTTAAAGCATGTCAGCTGAATGTAAGTGTGACTGCCTCCAGGAGGTGGCACTGTGGTCTTATTCAAGAGCATATTTCTGGAGAAGCATCATGGTTGTCTGTCTCACAAGCATCAATGCCACCTGTGTGCGTGCGTGCTTGCGTGCGTGCGTGCGTGTGCCTCACCATGTCCAAGACCCGGAGGTTTCCAAAGGAGAAGGCTATAGCGTTGGGCGGCGTGGCCACAGGCAGGCAGAAAGCCAGACCTGCAGCCTGTGCGACTGGAATCATCACATACAGGGGGTGCAGCTCTATGGCCACAGCCTGAAGAACACACACACACACACACACACGCACACGCACGCACGCACGCACACACACACACACACACACACACACACACACACACACACACACACACACATACAGGCTTATTTGATCAAACTCTGGCTGTTTTGGTATTGACAAATGTACAGACATTTGGTGTGTGTGTGTGTGTGTGTGTGTGTGTGTGTGTGTGTGTGTGTGTGTGTGTCTGTGTGTCTGTGTGTGCGTGCACGCGCACGTGCATGGCATGTGCATGTATGTGATAGGTGTGTGTGGTGTGTGTACCATTGAGGCCAGTATAGGAAGGAACAGGGTGGTGGTAGCAGTGTTGCTGGCGCACTCTGTGAACGTGGCCACCAGCAGGCAGAGCAGAAAGGAGATGGCGTAGGGAGGAATGACCTTCAGTGGAGCCAGGCTGGCCCCCAGCCACGTAGACAGACCTGAGACCTGGACAAAGAGTCAAAAGAAAAAAAGAATTGCACATGTGCAGATATAGTTCTCCAACTTCAGTCATAAGCACACCTCCAGGATGGTGACACAGATGTTTCACTGATTAAGCGGGTGAAAAGAATGACACCAGCTGGTGTTCAGTTAGTACAATTTACTGTACCTCACTGCCGGCAGCCAGAGCGAAACCTCCTCCCAGCAGGAGGATGATGTTCCAGGGCATCCGTTCATGGACCACCTGCCAGTTCAGCAGGGGAGGGGGCGCCTTCACCTCCTTACCTAGGAGAAGGGAGAGATAACATCATTAATCTGCTCTTCATCACTATGCCACTCTCATCTTCACACAAGCATGCTACGAATGGCACAAGGTGGCAAATGGACGGACCGCATCAGAAATCTGGAAATCTATGGGGGCTTACTAGGGGTCAAAGACAAAGTCAGAGAGAGAAGGATGAGGCTGGCAGGGCACTGCGTCAGGCACCCAGAACTAGAGGCAAGCAAACTGACTCTATGGGAACCAACCCAGGTCAAAGCCAGGAGAGGCAAGAAGCGTAGTTAGCGGCACCACCATACCGTAGATGCACTGTGGTGCGACAGCTTTATAGCTAACAACACTGTGCACAAGACCCTGATGCTAGATAGGAGAGTGTGGAGGCAGCGATCCAGGAGTCCCGGGTTGGTGTTGGCTAGACCACACTCTCGCATCGCAATATCGCACTCTCATCTTCTATTGGCAATATCATTGTCATTATAGTGATAAGCATTGTGATTAGCAGTGAGGACAAATTAAAGGACTATAAAGTACTCACGCCATGTTTAGACCTAACTACTCTCTCACCTTCTTCGTCGTACCCGTAGCCTCCACAGCGGGGCAGCTGGGAAGGGATGATGAAGAAAAGCATGGACATGAAGATAGCAGTGGTTCCATCGGTCACAAACGTTCTGTAAACATACAGAGATTATATTACAATTCTTTTTTCCATTTCTTTTTTACTATTTCACTTTTTCAGTAACATTTTCAGTGGTAATTCATCTAAGTGAAAATGTACCTGTGACATTGTACACTCTGTCAAATTACCACTCTTTATGTGTATTCATGTAGGCAAAATATCCTTTGGCATTGAGAGAGATACAGGGGTTGTGAGAAGGACACTGACAGAGAGGGAAGGGGTGATTGAGAAGAAGAGAGATATGTCCAATTTCTGTATACAAGAGACCTTGTTCCACCCTCGTTGAAGAGAATGGTGGCCCAGCCGTCCATGTATCCTGGTTCCCTGGTGAACCAGAGGATGACCAGACTGGTGAAGATGCTCATTACTGCCACCTCCGCAAACGTCACCCCACCCAACTTCCTGTGCTCCTCCTTCATCACTGCATATGCTTCCTCCACTCTTTCCTTGTCTTTGCGGCGACATCCAAATGACTTCTTCACGCTGGTCAGAAAGGTACAAAGGCCAAAGGCAGGGAGCGGGGATTAGTAAATGAATCAAGGATGTGATTAAAGCTTTATGAACTGGAATGTAGATAACAAGTGACTGAATGGACAGTGTGGTTAGAAGGCCAGGGGTGATTATCAGCTTATGTTTACTCTATTTCGACACTTGTACTGAACAAGGCTAAGAGTATACAATCGCCACTAGCAGCCCCTAGAGGCTGTAAATGTTTTGGCTTAGGATGGGGCTAGACTAGAGAAAAGCTCCTCAGGTCATTCAAATAGTTAAGGATCAAAATGAACATAACATAATTGGGACATATTTAACCATAGTCACCATAAAGATTGAGTTTTGGGCGTGCCAGTGCCGACGATTAGAGCACGTATACCACTTGGCTTGACATCACAATATCTAATATAGATGGTAAGACGGAATTCATTTCACAGTGGGTTCCTCACGACTCGCGTTAATTTCCCAGTATTGCACCTTTCTAGTTGTGGGCTTGCTGAAAGGCGAGACCAGTATGTTATACCAAATCTTTATAGTTCAAGTTTATTCTCCTAAAAAAATGACCCACAGTACAAAGGCAGGGCCTTTAGCCAATGAGGGAGCAGCGTTCTTGGTGACATCACCACCAACAAGTGCGACCTGATATAAATAACAACAACACCCACATGATCTTTGTAGGAGTCTCAGAAGTAATGTTCAGAAGAAGTAAATATGTTCTCCCAAATCTTTATATAGTAAGGTTATTCTCCTCAAAACTGTCCGACAGTAGAAAGGCAGGGGAGCAGCGTTCTTGGTAACAACACCACCAACAAGTGCGACCTGATACAAACAACAACACCAACATGAAATCGTTTGTAGTATGTTCTCCCAAATCTTCAGATAGTAAAGGATATAAAGTATATGAAATGTAGGAGTCTCGGAAGTAATGTTGGAGTGCCCGTTGGGCAGATTTTTATGCCCATATATTATGTTGGAGTGCCTGTTGGGTAGATCTTTGTGCCCATACATGGTGTTCCATGCGAGCCCACACTGTTTCGTAGGAACAGTATTTCCTACGAAACAAAATTAAACACGCTTTATATATTTTTGCGAAGCAAACCTGTTTTGAGCCCCAATCGAAAAGCTTGGGACTGTTTCGTAGGAACAGTATTTCCAGTTTTACTTATTTTTAATATTGTTGTAATTGCTTTTTGTTTACTGTGTTTAACTGCAAAAGGAATATATGGAATGTTGTAATTTTCTGCAATCCTAATATCTGTAATCAGATTACTTACTCGAAGCCCAGGAACATGAACTGCAGCCATAACCAGCAGAATGCCAGCAAGAGCACAGCATGTGGGAAGGCAAAGGCAAACCAGCTGGTAAAGTTGATTATATCACCATTCTTGGGAAAGAGCCTTCAGAGGGGTTGAGGAGACGGGAGAGATACAAGATATGATGGGAAAGGGGAAGGGGAAGGATTTAATTTACGTATGAAGAGCTTCCTGTATTATAAAACTGTTTCTGTGCTGAAGTGTTTTGTGACACTCAGACTTAATTTATTAATTGAACAACCCTGAACTTGAAGAGTCGTACAACAAACACGGTGTTAATTTGAAATGATGTAATCTGTTTTATGAGAAACTCACTTGTCCATTTGACCCTTCAGGATGATGTTAGGGGTCGTGCCAGTGAGGGTGGCTGTCCCGCCGATGCTAGCAGAGTAACACACACTCAGACTCATTCCTTTTTTCCAGTGACGGTACTTTTCCTCTCTTAATATTCTCCTTTTTTCCAATTCTGAGTCAACACTCCATTCCTCATCTGGATCCTCGTCTGGAAATCCTAGTGAGGATGTTAGGTGAAGCAACATGATATGTTTCAGAGTTTGAGAGGAAACCATTAACTCAATTTTTTTACAGCAGGCAAATTATCAAACATTTGATTGATTGAATATTGTATTAGAAAAAAACGGATAACAGTACAAGTATAGTCAATACAGTACAGTTAAACACCCTGTCTAAAAGGAGCATATCCCAAATAAGTCCTTTTACGGTCTTGTTTACATCGTAAGTTCCTGGTATTCAATTCATGGACCTAACAAATAGCAAGCAAAAAAAAAACCATTAATAGCAAAATCAGCGGCTGTCTCTCAAAAAAAACATTCAACAATCATCGCAGTTATAAAAACACTATATATACAGGGTAGGGGTGCGTGTCTCTCTGGTGTTGTGGCTGTGGGTGTCGCCAACCTTTGGAGATGTTTGGTCAGATAAGCGGGTACTGAGGGGATTGAGGGCAGATTTGCATTGACTATTTTGAAAGCCAATCCCACTTTGAGTTCTTCAACGCTGAGCCATCTTAGGCTAACAAAATGTGTGTGAGAAACGTGGGTCATGGGCCCCACAATGATAAATTCCTTTGACATTACGCAAATGTGACCTGTTGAGTATGTATGTCTGTATGTCTGTATGTATGTATGTATGTATGTATGTATGTATGTATGTATGTATGTATGTAACTATCCATCCATCCATCCATCGGGCGGCAGTGGCTCAGGAGGTAGAGCACCTGCTTCCCAGTTAAATCCCGGGCCCCCCCAGAGTTACTGTCAAGTGTCCTTGAGCAAGACACTGAACCCCTAATTGCTCCCGATGAGCAGCTTGGTTTCCTCTGCCATCGTTGTATGAATTCCCAATCATTGTAAATCACCTTGGAGGCGCAATATAAATGCACCATTTACCATCATACCTGTATCTTCACCAGTTAGACATTTTGCACTTACTCACTCTGACCTCCGACCGAGGTTTGACGTCTTCTGGAGCGATTTTCCCGTTGGTCGTCTCTCCTAGTTTGTCCTGCTGGGTCTCCAGCTCAAAGGCCTGGTTGTCCTGCGCTGCGGCCCGCAGCTCACGCTCCTCTGCCCGGGCCTCCGTGGCACTCAGCTGGTCCAGCACGGCCTGGGCGATGGGCAGCATCATGGCGGTGGTGGCCGTGTTGCTGATCCACATGGACAGGAAGGCCGAGACGATCATGAAGCCCATCATGAGCCTGCAGAGGGAACAGCAGGAGAGATGACCTGAGCTACAGGGGTCTGTGGTAAAGAGTCAAAGACTTGGCCTTGTCCGTGGCAATTTTTAGTTTTTCTTTTTTTACACACTATTGTAGCCTAATGTTCTTATTTTGACCCGAAGACCCGATTACTGCATGTCAAGTCTCCAGGTTTTCTTCAGAATATGCATGACACTGATTTACTATGACACTATGGCACACTAGTACTAGTGGTTCTCAAACATTGTATTTGCAAGGACCCCCATAACTGCACACTGACAAATGGAACCAAATGGACCCTACATTTGTACACTCTTGTACAGTTACAGACCTTTCATGGTCATTCAGGGCTAGCTCTTTGTGTTCCTGGTGGTAATATTATTGTCTGCAAATTTTGTATGTCTGTGGCAAAAAATGAAATTTTGACAAAAATGTCCACCACACGCCAGCATGGCTATGACCCCTGAACAGGGCTGGGTGACAAAGACATATCGTCACTGGAAACCTTGTAGGCCTACAGGTGTGTACACCATCAATGTTACTTTTCATGATATGGAGAAAAAAAAAGAACCTGTGTTTTAATGCACCAAATGTATTTAGACACAAGCTGTTCTTAATGCTTTTCATTGCTTCAATATTTATAAAAACCCATAGGTTACATACTTTCACAACTCACAATATGGAGTTGGAAGTTGAATGAGGAGTGTTCTTACAGAGCAGGTCTCACACCGATGATCAGGAGGAGGCGGATGGCGATGCGTTTGTGAAGGTGCCAGTTCTCCACAGCGATGGCCACCAACAGGCCCCCGATGAACAGCATGTTAGAGTCCTTTAGATACTCCACACAAACCTGGAACAGATGCACACGCACGCACGCACGCACGCACGCACGCACGCACGCACGCACGCACGCACGCACGCACGCACGCACGCACGCACACACACACACACACACACACACACACACACACACACACACACACACACACACAGCTTCGAGTTATTTGAGTTTCATTACTTAGCATTTTAGGCCACTAAAATAATCGGGAGGCTCTCTCCATTCCGACATGTCGCCACTCCGAAATTGACTTCTTATTGTGGGAGTGGCGACACTCTCATAGGCCTAAGGTTTAGGGTTAGGGTTAGAGATAGGGTTAGTGTCGGAATGGAGGCATGTCGGAAAGGAGACATGTCGGAGTGGAGAGATGCACTCAAAATAATATTTTTTTGGACCTCATTTTTGGACCTCATTCTATCCAGTAAACATGATTGCAATCGCGATTTTGCATGTTTCACCCCCATACAACCCCATCTTTCAAACATGGCGGCCATCTTTGTTTACATAACATGTAAAACATAATGGCTCTTGAATCTCATGAATGCCTGAACGGATTTCCAATCTGATTTTTTTGTTTGAAAGCTGTGAACAGCGTGCACACACGTGGTGCATGATCTGTGCATGGCCGTGCATGTTCTGTGCACTATAAATTACATGGAAGTCTATGGAGACTTAGCTGGCGGTGAATCCTGAAAGACGAGGTTTTTATAAGGCACTGAAAAGGTTAGTTAGCGTATCCTCTTCCATTCAGTATTATTTTGTACTTTTTTTTTTGGAGCGGTGCTACTGTAACTGCTCCTACATCTGGCTTTGTGTGTACAGTATGTATGAGTGTCCGTATGAGTGTCCGTATGAGTGTTTGTATGAGCATGGAACTCCATGTATGGAGATAAATGAAGTCACAGACGTATGAGTGTCAGTATGAGTGTCCGTATATTCATGGAACTCAGATGTTACAGACAGAACGGCCCATACAAGGAGATATGCATGTGTGTCGTGTTTGATACCATACGAAGTGCGCATCGCTTTTTAAGTAATGCAGTAATATAATGCATTACCAAGCATACCTCATTACTTTTAATCTAAAGTAGCTAATTATTAAAGGCTATGTAATGTATCTTTACAAAAGCAAATCATTTTTTTCAGCGTCCATTCTGCTGCCCCAAGCTGTTCAGTTCTTGGGCCTCTGAACTCAACCTGAACCCATTAACCATCTTATTACACCCAGCTGAGGATAATCCTTTTACAAATGTCCTCAGTCTGGCAATTGTGGCAAAGCTCCAGAATTGTTGATTTGTTTACTTCTGTAAGCCGAAAGCTAACGCCATTATCCATATGTTTCTTTAGGTGAGGGTATTTCATTTCCCCGATTAGTTTTTTCTTTCGTAGTTTTTCTTAGATCTATAGCTCAACACGGGAGCTCACAATGCAATGCATTGTGAGCTTGCAAAAGGGCTATTTTCAAAATAACGTTTTTGTGGTTAAGTGGTTCTGCATGCACATCATACCGCAGAAGACTCCATGATTCCCATCATGGGGAACAGGACCACAGGGAGCAGGGCGGTCACGGCCAGAGGCATGCACTCGGTACACCAGTACAACGCCATGAGGATGATGGTGAAGCCACATCGTGACTCCTTTAAACACACACACGCACGCGCGCGCACACACACACACACACACACACACACACACACACACACACACACACACACACACACACACACACAAACACAGAGTAACATGGAATTCAATTCAAGATTCAATATTGTATCTCATATTGTTGCTGTCGGGTAGAAACCATCTCCCTTTTTCATCTTTTTTTTTATAAATCAGTGCTATTGAACAACCTTTACATCTGTATGTGGGTTTTACGAACATTGAACCAATGAAAAGTATTAAAAAAGCACTTCTGACTAAGGGCCATTGCATACTCCACTTTTAGAGCAGAATTTACTTCGGTTCGGTTCTGGGAGCCACAAAATCTTGGCAGCACCGAACAGCCGAATTAATGACGGTACTCACCCCCCCTGAACCTCTGAATGACGTCATATTGTAGTTGGATTGAGCCAAACCGAAATAAATTCGGCTCTAGGAGTCGAGTATGTATCGGCCCTTAAACTCCTTACTTCATTGGATCCTCAAACTGTCGTACAAACCACCTCTAGTCAAAAGGAAAATAAATCTCCACATTGATGGTCAAAACCATCTAACTCCACTTGAGCTGTATTTGAGTAAAGTGATACACATTCAAGTATCTGACAATGTACAGTATAAAGTCCCCATATACCAACTATGATGAGGCAGTGTTGAGTTTTCCTAAAAACATGTTCTTTTTAAATTTCCTATAAAGTTAATATTTTGGACATAGCTGGTTAGGCCTAGACAAGAGTAAAGTTCTTTGCTTTTGTCACCTTGTTGTTATTATTTTTAAAATCATAGCAAGAGAAAGCATTAAGAAAGAGAAAGATTTAATGGAAGTTTACACGAAAGTTTGAGATACTGAGCAAACTGACATCAACGGTCTCCTCATTGGTCCTGCTCCAATCAGACCAGCTGAGCTCCTTCAAAGAACTCCTCCTTCTTCCTTGTCTCACCCAGGGGTGTCACAAGGGGCCGGGGGGGAAAAGTGGGACTGAGTTACTAGGGCCCAAGGTGGAGGGGCTCTAATTATTTTATACTTTAGCTATTGAAAAATAGCAGGTATACAAGCTGGATGCCGCAAGTCGAGAAAATGTGTGCAAATCTTTGAATATGTGTATTTTTAAGCAAACATTTGTAACTAAAATTTTGCTTCTGGGGAGTTCCTGGAACGAAATATTTTTAGATGGGGGTCCGTGGCCAAATACATATCATTTTGGAGGTCCTTCACATGAAAAAGTTTGAGCACCACTGACATAGAAACATAGGTTTTTCAAAAAACCTTAGAAGGATTTGAGATATTCAAAGACTTGCACAAATGTTCAGGATTCTTCAAAAATAGCAGATCTACAAGCTTGTATATGTGAGCTTGTACATCTGTTATTTTTCAATAGTTAAAGCACAAAAGAATGCATAATAATGCGTTCCCAGTCTAAATGGGTTAACCCCCCTCCCCCTATGAAGAACATTCATGGGGGGCCCGCAGTCAATCTTAGCAGGGCCCAGAATTTGGTGCGACACCCTGGTCTCACCCATGCTCTCTGTTCCGGTCACGGTCACCACCACCTCCCTGACACCGCCCAAGCAGCAGGCCTGACCATAAAGACAAACAGTTTGCTGTGCTTGTCTCTGAAGTTACCGCTTTATGAGTTTCCATGATAATTCAGAGAAACACCCAATGCTTTCTAAGCAAGCTAGACATCTAATCAATTAGGACAAGGGTGGGCCAGGAGGCGAACCAGTGACCCACTGATTACCAGGTACTAGCCTCTCTACCCACCTAGCTACAGCTCTCACGTAGTGACCTATATATCACAATGCTATATATTGAATTTGTATATTTAGTAATATAATTAAAATGTATTCACATATCTTGTATAATACTTTGAAAATGTCAGATATTGTTAGAGAAAAAAGTAAAAACACAGTATAATCTAGCAGAATGAGCTTCTAAGTGCAGGCTTTTTATCCTGCAATGAAGACGTACCGGTATAAGGGTCCAAGAAAAGCCCTCTAAGCTTAGCACCAGAAATGTTTACTTTACATACATGCTCCAGTTGCTACTTGTCTGATTATGTCTTGTTCATTATTGTATATTACTGTATGCCTTTAAATGTCTTAATGAATTGAATGTACAAAACCACAGTGGAACAGTAAAATATAACACGTCAATCATAATAATCAATCAATCAATCACTTTTCAATGCACATTTATGACACAATCAAGCATCAGTACATACAGTAACACACACACACACACACACACACACACACACACACACACACACACACACACACACACACACAAATAAGCACGTGTGCACGTGTCACACACACACACACACACACACACACACACACACACACACACACACACACACACACAAACACAACACACACACACACACACACACACACACACACACTTACTAGTCCGGGAATGACGAGAGGCAGAGGAAGGAGAAGGAGTGGGGTGAGTAAGATGATGAAGACATTTCGGTGGTGCCATATCCACTTCAGGACTCCCATCCCGAAACTCTCTGCAACCTGCAAGAGGCAGAGCAGGTACTCCGTATGAATGCGACCCACAAGAAAACCAGTCCAGCAGCTTAAGATGTCAGCAGTGATGTAAGGACACTAATAAGATGGTAATTTAGCATGTATATCACTGGCAGGCGATCAAACATTAACTACAGTATGACCACGAGAACTGTAAAGTGAGGGAGGCCATATAGATATTGTGTAAGAGAGGAAGATGTAGGCTAAATGAGGAAAGGGATGAGGGAAGGTTTGACAGAGCGAGAGATAGCTACACAATGTACGTTTATCAAGGAAAACAGTCTTTTCAGGTGCAACAAAAGAGCTTTTGTGAGCGTGTGCAGACGTCCAACTAAGCTAATCTTGCTCCTTAAGCTCCTTATAATCAATGTTTTTGAAATCCCTTGAAATATTAGAGATTAGTTAATGACAAGGTTAAGGAATCACATGAATGATTTCACGACTGGTTTAGTTTCGATTTTGAAGCAGCTGTTGAATGTCAAAATCTGCCAAATCCCATCAGGTTGTATCTGAGAGATAATAATAATAATAATAATACACTTTATTTATAGAGCAGTTTTCAAAACAAGGTTACAAAGTGCTTTCCAATGGCAGAATAAAATACAGTGCAATAAAATTCAATGAGATAAGACAACAGTAAACAGTAGCATTTAAAAGGTAAACAACTAAACAATGGTAAACTTCTTCTTTTAAGATACACTAGTCAAGTAGTAGAGTAGTAGATTATTTATAAAATGTATGAAAATGTTTTGATCTTACTCAACACAAGGACATCATTAGAATCTCTTCTTTCTTGTATACATACCGGTAACTTATTCCTGGCAGTGTCCTGTGAGATAAGGTGTGCTTTGATAAAGTCATAAAACACACCATCTATAAAACTTCTTCCATACACGTGTCCACATCCCTTAAACTCTTCATGAGGTTGACACCTACAGTATGGTCATTAACAGTTGATGATGAAAAGTACTGAAGTTGTTTTCAAGAGGAATGGGTTGTAGGAGAGACTATTGAGACAACTCTCTCAAAGAAAGCAATGTTGTTCTATGCCTGTACAATAAGTCTCAACTTTTATGGACCAGAAGTGTGACTCACCTAATAAAATATTATAACTAATTATCGTGAATCGATTAGAGATACTAGTATGGAAGCCGTCCAAAGTAATACATTAATGGCCTACCTCATAGCAGGTGGACACAGGTGGACCAAAGGTCCACCTGTGCCCCACCTTTTCACCTAATCACAATCAGTGGAGAAGTGAGAAATGGAACAGGGGTGGGCCTTGGAAAGAAAGGGTGGGAAAGTCACTTAAGAATATAATTTTCAGATCTTCCCAAACAATATTCATCAAGTAAAATGATAATCTGTTGTTTTACCTTAGCACAATTTTATTGAGATTGTGAAAAAACCTAACCATTTACAGTATGTAGTATTTGACTTAGGTTTGACTTAGTTTTTTTTGTGTGTCATGACTCATGCACCTAAAGCTACCCATAATGTACTTACTGACACTATAATACTTTAGTGGGTATAGAGGTCACTGGTTCGCCTTCTGGCCCGCCCATATCCACGTGCCACGTGTCGAAGTGTCTCTGAGCAAGACACTTTCACACTATAACTGGCATGAGCTGTAAGGAATGTGAAAAATGTGCATGCTACCACACAGCCATAGCAGTGACAATAATGACGTAATAATAACGTCCACAGCTCAGACTAGAGGGTCATAAATCCCTAATGCCTAATTTACAGTATGCAACATTTACATTGTACGATGGTCTTGCACAAACATCGCCAATCTACAAACCCACATTGTGCACGTGTCGTGAATGCGATACGTTGTGGCTGTGTTTGGTGTGCGACACCATTGTACCATTGTTTTGCACTTAAAGCACTATACTGATGGGATAAACATGCACTAAAGGGCAATATGATGGTTTCTTTCTTTTAACATCTACAGAGTGAATGTTTCCTTTCAACAGGACTTTTGGAGCTCTGTTATTGACATGAATGACTAAGCCCTTTGATAAGAAATGCAAAGTTCATGCACATGCTGCTAGGGGCCCCCTGAGCTCTTGGGGCTGTGTTGTAATCCACCCCTTGGGGTTCCCCAACCATGCTGCTTGTTTTGATAAATAGAATAAATATTAGTCAAATATATAAATCTTCTGTGGGGGTTTAATAATTAAACATTGAATCATCAATCGATCAATCTGGGGTCAGGGTTCATTCACTTTTGGCTGAAATCAAATGATTGCTATAGTCCGTGTCCCAAAGTGTGCCTCTCAGTTCAAACACACTGAGTTCACGAAGACAGGCAGAGCTGTACGCATTTCCTTAGCAAATAGATCTGCTTCCATGAAGTGCATGCAGTTTTTCGTCTGAAAAGTGGAATATCAATTTCTAACTACATAAAGTGATCAGACATGAAACCAGCAGGGGTCCTGCTGGCACTTGTGACCTTGGTGGCTACTGCCTTTGCTGCAGAGGGTACGTTTATTCTATGTTTTATTTGCCATAATGTAATTACAGTAGCTACGGTTAGTGCTAACGTACGTTGAGCAGTTACAGTAGCTATAGTTAATCCATGAACAGCATCATTGCCATGTACTAGGAATAATACTTTACATAACCATGATATATTTGTTTAGTAGTATCTTCAGAGTCCTGTGTGGGCCGATGTAACACCTTCAACCCCCAGAAGAGATGTCAATGTGACTCCATGTGTGGTTATTATGACAGCTGCTGTGAGGACTTTGAGCATGCCTGCCCAAGGAAGGGTCAGTAAAACATAAAACTCAATTTAAGCTTGATTTATTCACCCATTTCTGAGAGAACGTGGTTGTTAAAGGCTCCATTAATGTAGGATTCTATTGGAACATCGGGAAAACTACTAGCGGATTCTTCCAGAAATGTCATAATCTAATGGAAGTCTCTCCACTGTAGCTTTAAATTGTATTTCCAGAATATTGTGACATTAACTACATCGTAATCATTCAGTTGCTCGTGGTGATGTGTTTGCTGCTGAGGTGGAGAACTTAACTTCAGTCACCACAATGTCCCCTGAAGAGGTGAATGTTACAACCATAGTACCGATGACCAGCACAACACCAGAACCCACCACTACTGCCCCTCCCTCCACTACGGATCGCCCCACCTTGCCCCCAGACCCCGACGCCATCCCATGCAGCGGACGACCATTTGATGCTTTCATGCAGATGAAGAATGGCTCCATGTATGCATTCAGAGGTGGGTCCAGATTCAACTAGAACATTTGTTCAGTAGAGCAGGGGTTTTCAAAGTGGGTGACGGGGCACCCTGGGGTGCCGCGATGGCAGTCCAGGGGTGCCGCTAGATAATTTGATAATATTTGGAATTTATTTGGACACTTGAAAAAATATCATTTAGTATAATTCTAAACTTGAAGTAAAGTTAGGGTTACAAAGTCAGTTCTAACCAAAATGGCTATTATCTCAACGTTTTCCTCTCAACATAATCACTAAAATATTGTCACTGTCGGGCAGAAACCTTGTATCTCCAAGTTTCAAATGTGTACGTCTTTCGCCCTGCTTCATCATACAAGACCGTCTCACAAAACTAGTTAAAACAGCCGATGAGAGGCGTTGTGTGCTTGTAGATCTGCTGTTTTCTCTAGTTTAGTACATGTTATAGATGATAAATACAAAACGAACGGGTTTGGAAATACAAGGTTTCCACCCGGCAACGACGATATGCTATAAATATAAGGTGCTGGGAGTGAAAATTATAATGTAGGGGTGCCACGGATTAAAAAAATATTTATGGGGTGCCCTGAGACAAAAAAGTTTGGGAACCCCTGCATTAGAGTACTAGTCTCGCGTGGCCAGACTATTGCCTCCACGATTTGAGCAAATGCTCCCGGCATACAGTCTGGCAAACCGGAATAGAAATGATGAGTGCGAGATAAAGCGGATGTGACGCAACCGCTCCCTTGGTGCAGTAGCAATAACATGTCCTACTGGAAGCGTTTTGTCTCCTTGACTCCTTTCAACATTTTTTGGGGCGTTATTTCGTCTTTCTCTGGTGTTATTGGTGTTACCTCCATGATATTTTCAAACGTTTTCTTAAACTATTACAAGAATATGTCGCTCGAATGACTTTGTCTGAGCTATTGTGTTTCTGTTATGTTTCCAGTGGGACTACAGTTCAGTGCAGCACTGGCTACTTCCGATACTCGCCGTTCGGGGGCTGCCGTTCCAGACTCCATATAGCATTCGGAGATTGTGGAATAGTTGTCTGGCTACGCGAGACTAGTAGAGTACAGACCTCGAGCCAAGGTGTCAGTTTCTTCACATTTGTCCAATAGAACTTCACAATGTACTGTATGTAACAAATCAGTTCTTCCTGGGCAAATGATACATGTTTTTCAAAGTATTGTGGTGTTTTGATAATTAGCACCCTCTTTTGACCAAGTTCTTTCAGCTCTTTCTTGGCCTAGCACTAACATTTTTGCTAACAAGTTTTGTGCAGAGCCACACATGGCTGCTTGAGATGTCCTGGTAACGGACAGACAGGCGGATGGACGGACAGATTGGGTTGAAAGGATCAGATGAGATCTTGTTTATCTGTTTCGTAGTGGCTGGCTCACCCCTCCTCCCTCCCTAATTTAGAGAGAAAAATTACTTTTGGAATATCACTAAACCTTCCTTCTGGTGCTTGAAGGAAGGATGTACCACTCACTGTTGTGTCCAGACTGGATATTTGTGTTTATACAGTACCGGACAGAAATACCATTTCTAATGGTCAGAATTTGGTCAGAATTTATTCACATAAGTGAACACATACATACAGTACAAAAACACAACAATAAGACATAACATACAATGCAGACACACGACACGTACAGTACAGTTAGCTTGCTCACCATCTCCCACCCATACCCCAACCCTCAACTCATTTGAACAAAAAAAAATAAAAAAAAAATAATGGAGAATACAGTACTCAACTTGAATAGAAAAAATAAAAATAAAATAAAGAATAGATTAGAAATACAGTAAATAGTAAATACAATCAGTATTAGAAGCATGAACAGGTTGTTTCAAGATGTGAGTACAAGGACGTCCTGAAGCGGCCAAAGGACGTAATCAATGAGTGAAAGAGGGAGATTGTTCCAGTCAGATGGAGCTTTGTATTGGAATGCTCTGCGTCCACATTCAGTAGTTATTTTTTGGGGGACAGTAAAAACACATTTGAAAAGGAATAGGTACCAGTGATGTTGCCTTCTTGCCTTAGGCTGCAGCCAATCAAGTGAATTATACAGAGAACAGTGGTGTGTTCTGTATGGACATCTCAGTATGAATCTACATAAGGAGTTATAGAGAACGTTAAGAGGCTTGAGATTGGTGTCAGTGGAGCTTTGATAAACAATGTCAGCATAATCTATTCTCTAATGTCTCCCCAGGTAATTATTTCTTTGAACTGGATGAGAAGTCAGTTCTGCCTGGTTACCCCAAACTCATCAAGGCCGTGTGGGGAATCGATGGCCCCATTGATGCTGCTTTCACGCGCATGAACTGCCAAGGAAAAACCTACATTTTCAAGGTACAGTATAGCTTCATATATCTCTCTACCATTTACATTGCTCTATAGGGCAGAACCTTGATGCTGATTTAGAAAAGAAACATCTGCTGCTGTGATAATGAAAGAAAAAGACCAGGAATGGTTTTCTGGGGGTGGTGGGAAAGCCCTTTTCATTGTCTGAATTTGCACTTTCCTGTTTTCTTTGTTGTTTGTTTATTATCAATCTGGGAACCCATCTGCAAAACAAGGAAAAAACTGTCAGCTGTCTTGAGAGATTAGGTTATTATAAAACGTGTCTCACTGGCCGGTGTTTTGGGTCTCAGGGGGATAGGTACTGGAGGTTTGAGGATGGTGTTTTGGATGAGGACTACCCTAGAGATGTTTCAGTGGGCTTCGACAAGATCCCAGATTACGTTGATGCAGCGTTCGCAATACCAGGACCAGGTCACCATGGCCAAGAGAAGGTTTACTTCTTCAAAGGTAACAGGCAACACCTTCTGTCTTATAATGTAAATGATGCATTTATATAAATGGTAAATGGTGCATTTATATAGCGCTTTTTATCCAAATCGCTTTAGATAGATTGTGCACTACGTTCACCCATTCACACACACGTCGGGAGCAATTAGGGGTTCAGAGTCTTGCTCAAGGACACTTCGACACTAACTCTGGGGGAGCCCGGGATCGAACAGGGAACCTTGCAGTCCCCATCCCATCGCTCTACCGGCCACTCTACCCCTGAGACGCTCAGGGGTTGATGAAATACATTTTCAGCTAAGTTGCCACTTCATCCAATCAGGAGAAAGACCCCATTTATCGGCTTAATTTTATGGTGGTTCCCCTTCTGTCTGCTCATTTCTTTTTTCATTACTTCCAATTTCATCTTCTGTGTATGAGTTCTCTCTCCTGATTGGACACATTGATATCCCAACCTGAAAATGTATTTCTAATTTCTAGGCGGAATTACTTTGAAGTAATCAAAGTCAGATAACACGATACTTGTCAGAACATCATGTCAGGTTGTGGTCTCTTTCATTCATTTCTGCGGGTGATTTGTTTTTGTTAAATTAGTTTTTATTTCAGTTAATTATGTTTTTGTGTAGATAGTGATTTCCACTACCTGGAACACTGGGTCGGAAATTTAAAGCAATATAATACATATTAATAATAGCTTAAAATGTATGACACTTAAAAACTGCAAATACTTTAAACCACAATTTGTGTTTGTCTATATAGGGGACCGGTATTACCCGTATGAGTTCAAGCACCAGCCGTCCCATGAGGAGTGTGTGCAGATGAGCAGGTCCTCTCCATCCGTGCTGTTCTCACGCTACACAGACCTGTACTGTCAGTCCTGTGACCAGACATGGGAGGACATCTTCATTGACCTGTTTGGTGACTCTTGTAAGAGATGGTTGGTGCGTGCGTGTGTGTGCCTGCATGCAAGTTGTCATAGTAACAAGTAGTTGATTTGTAGATGGAAACTATGCTATTTGGAACTTTCTGATCTTGTCATTAATTAAAGTAGGCCTATAAGTATGAGTTCCAATGTTTATTGGCAATGTAAACAAACCTATTATAGACCCAAAATACAGAAAATACACATTATCTTTGCAGTGTTAGTCCTTCCTTCAAGAGCTCAATCAATCAATCAATCAATCAATCAATCAATCTATCTATCTATCTATCTATCTATCTATCTATCTATCTATCTATCTATCTATCTATCTATCTATCTATCTATCTATCTATCTATCTATCTATCTATCTATCTATCTATCCATCCATCCATCCATCCATCCATCCATCCATCCATCCATCCATCCATCCATCCATCTATCTGTCTGTCTGTTACAGTCCAGAAGAAAAAGCACAAGGGCCCTCGTTTGATCAGTAAGGACTGGGTGGGCATCAAACCCCCTGTGAGCGCCACCATGTTGGGCCCTCTCTACCAGAGTCCGCCGCCCACACCTCCTCCAACCCAACGCCCCGCCCCACCGAGGAGGATGCGCCCCAATCGCAGGAGGCGTCCCGGGAGACGGCGTCCTGGGAGTAGGCGGGGCCAAAGGAGGAGCAGACAGACCCACTCCCTGGACATGTACAGCTACAACGACTACTATGACTACAGCGACTACGCCATGAACCCTGAGTATGACTATGACATCACAACCACCACACAGGACTACAGGGGCATCGCTGCACAGAATGTCTACTTCTTCAAGAGAGGTGTGTATGAATCTTATATTTGCACTCTCCCATGCAAAGCACACTCTGTTGCAGTGGTGGAAAGTTACTAATAGTCTGGAGGATAGTGACGAGAATCGTTCACTTTTTCATACAAGCGTCAAATTTGGTACACTTGTACAGTTTGGGGCCCTGAACATTTTCAGATATGGAGCCATCGCAAAAACGCCCCCTGGTGGCCATGGCAGCCATTTTACTTTCCACCATTACCAATTAATGTATTTAGCATCATAACTCCTGAACCAAACATGATAATACAGAATAGATGATGTCTACACCTATGTTTTGATGGTCAATGATTACAATAATACCATGTACAACATCATAAACCGTTCAGAAAAATAGTTAATGATTAATTTGGTGATGTTGTGAGGTAGTCCAATGGTTTTGTCCGAATGTTTGTCCAAACTGTTTTCACTTTATCATAAAAGTATCTAACCTGGTACACTTGTATAGTTTGGGACCCTGAACATTGTCAGATATGGAGCCATCGCAAAAAATCCCCCTGGTGGCCATGGTGGGCATTTTAATATCCGCCATTACCAGATAATGTATTTTGCGTCTTATCTCCAGAACCATACATAATAATACAGAATATGTGATTTCTACACCTATGTTTTGATGGTCAATGATTCCATTGATAATGTGTACAACATCATAAACTGTCCAGCTGAATATTTAATAGTCAATTCAGTGATGTGAGAAGGAAATCACAATATGTTGCGTCTGTTGCATACATTTGGTTTCATTGTCTTGTTCAAATTTATTTCTTAAGCACATATATTTCATGTTTTTTTGCTAGTATTGTTTTCAAGTTTCATGCATGATTTTGTTTGACTGACTGATTGATTGATTGATTGATTGATTGACTGACTGACTGATTGATTGATTGATTGTTGTCGTTGTTGATGATGATGATGATGATGAATCTATTCTTCAATCTTCACTGTCTCCTTCACAGCCTCCTCCACATTTACACTATGCTGTGCTATACTATTAGGATTTTTTTTTTTTTTTTTTTGCATTTGTAATGCCCCTGCCAGCCTTTCTTGCAGCCACAACTTAAGAGCTGAAGGAGAGATTGGCTTGCCTGTGGAAGAATTGACCACAATGGTCTCCAATCAAGTGGGTTTGTCCAACCCCAGTCTGTTGGAGATGGCATTTCTGGTGCCACCTCAAATGCTTGTCCCCACAGTGTACTCCTTGGTACACTGCTCTTTTGAGTTGTTGCACCAGTGCATCCTTAGTTGGGGGCTTAGTTGCTCTCCTCTTCCTTTTTTGTGAATAACTCAAGACCAAGCTTGCTGGGTGGCATTTGGGACTGTAAAAAAAGACACTTCAGACACTATACCTGCCCATGAGATTGCCAAAACTCTGGGTCCACTCCTGACAAATCCATGGCTCTTCCTGTGTTCCATGCCTTCGCTGGCTGTGACACAGTATCTGCATTTGCAACCAGGGGAAAGAAGAAAGCATGGGAAACCTGGAATGCCTTTGACATGGAAACAGAGGCCTTCATGGCTCTGTCAAAGGCTTTAAAACCAATTCCAGAGCAAGTCATTTCCGTTATGGAACGCTACACAATTCACCCTTTGTCAAGTCCCGCCCATTGTCCTGCCCCTCTCCACACCCATTGGTTGCTGTGTCTTGGTGGGACATTCAGTGGGACATTCCATCCACTGCCATGTTAATTCAGTTGCTTCATATTGTTATTCTGTGTGCTCAATTCTAATTTCAAACTTTGTTTCAGTCAATTGGAGCTGCTCAGTGGCAGCGGGTCAGTCTCTCCACTCCGACATGTCTCCTTTCCGACATGTCTCCATTCCGACACTAACCCTATATCTCTACCCCTAACCCTAAACCTTAGGCCCATGGGAGTGTCGCCACTCCGACAATAAGAAGTCCATTTCGGAGTGGCGACATGTCGGAATGGAGAGAGCCTCCCAGTGGCAGCATAGTGAATCAGCATGTTTTTAAATGTTTTTGTTTCTCCAAAAATTATGTTTTAGCTAATTCAACATAAAAAAGGCGGAACCAGGGCGGGACAAGGCAGTTAGAGCCTGCTGGTTGGTCAGTCAGGGACCAACCAGGAGGCTAACAAAGGCTGGATTCTCGCCTACGATCGCACCAGCAGCCAACTTGACATCAATCAAGCTCATCTTGAATTATTCACAAAAAAAGGAAGAGTGATGGGGCATATACCCCCAACTAAGGATGCACTGTTGCAGCACCTCAAAATAACAGTGTACCAAGGAGTACACTGTTGGGGACAAACATTTGAGGTGGCACCAGATATACCATCTCCAACAGACTAGGGTTGGACGTACCCACTTAATTGGAGACCATTGTGGTCAATTCTTCCACAGGCAAGCCAAGCTCTTGAGCTCTTGAGTTGTGGCTGCAAGAAAGGCTGCAAATAAATGCAAAAAAGCCTCCTTAGTGCACAGCATAGTGTCAATGTGGAGGAGGCTGTGAAGAAGACAGTGAAGATTGAAGAATATATTCATTGTCATCAACAACGACAACAATAAATCAGTCAAACAAAAAAACATGCATGAAACATGAAATCAATACTAGGAAAAATATGAAATGAAATATATGTGCTTAAGAAATCAATTAGAAAGACAAGGAAACCAAAATGTTCTAACAACAACAAAACCAACTATTTCTGAAATAAAATCTTTTAAATAAACCTTTAATAATAATAATAATAATACATTATTTAAAGCTAATTTGTTATTGTCATATTGAATATTGCTCTGCTCTCACTGTATTATCAGGGGCAAAGCTAAAACTCTAAAACAACATGTATGCAACAGACACGAAATATTGTGATTTCCATCTCACATAGAGTTTACAGTTTACAGTTTAGGCATTTAGCAGACGCTTTTAATCCAAAGCGACTTACAATAAGCAGATAACATCACAATAATAAACAAGATAATATGTCAGTACATCATCAACAATATAACAAATGCAAATGTATATATATCTAGAAAAAACACAATGTAATCAAAGTTCTTAAAAACCTCACATCACTGAATTGACTATTGACTATTCAGCTGGACAGTTTATGATGTTGTACACATTATCAATGGAATCATTGACCATCAAAACATAGGTGTAGACATCACATTTCTCCATTATCATGTATGGTTCAGGAGATAAGACGCAAAATATATTATCTGGTAATGGCGGATATTAAAATGTCCGCCATGGCCACCAGGGGGCGTTTTTGCGATGGCTCCATATCCGACAATGTTCAGGGTCCCAAACTGTACCAAATTTCATACTTTTATGAAAAAGTGAAAAATGTTCGAACAAAACCAGCAGACTACCTCAAAACATCACCGAAATGACCATTAACTATTCACCTGAACAGTTTATGATGTTGTACATGATATCAATGGAATCCTTGACCATCAAAACATAGGTCTAGACCTCATATATTCGGTATTATCATGTTTAGTTCAGGAGTTATGATGTAAAATACATTAATTGGTAATGGCGGAAAGTAAAATGGCCGCCATCGCCACCAGGGGGCGTTTTTGCGATGGCTCCATATCTGAAAATGTTCAGGGCCCCAAACTGTACAAGTGTACCAATTTTCACGCTTGTATGAGAAAGTGAACGATTCAACTAAAATCTGGTCATTATCCTACGGACTATAAGTACATTTACTTAAGTACTGTAATTAAGTAAAATTTTTTGGTATTTGAACTTTAATTGAGTATTTCCAATTTCCAATACTTTTACTTCTACTCCACTACATCTGGGATCCAAATAATGTAATAATGTTTTTACTCCACTACATTTATTTGAAAACTTTAGTTACTAGTTACTTTGCTGATATAAATTATTATAATATTATAAAACATACATAAACTTTAGCCCTATTTTATACCTAGGCTGTTTGAAAATAGCGATCTAGAATCTCACGACACGTTGTGAGCTTGTAGATCTGCTATTTTCAAACAGTTTGTACTTTTACTTTTAATACTTTAAGTACATTTTGATGCCAATACTTTTGTACATGTACTCAAGTAAATTTGGAATTATGGACTTCTACCTGTAACAGAGTATTTCTACAATGCAGTATTGATACTTTTACTTATGTAAGTAGAAAATGTGAGTACTTTTTTCCACCACTGCTCTTTTGTCATTGTTGTTTGGTTTAGTTGTGTTCATAACAGTTGATGTTATAAATGTATATTGTACAATATTCTTATTTCCCCAGATAAATACTACAGGGTGGACCTGCAGTCTAAGCATGTGGACTACGCCACCCCTCCCTACCCACGATCCATTGCAAAATACTGGCTGGGCTGCAGGCGTGAAGGGACCACCGACGACTCCCGTGCAGAGAAAAGATAGACCTCACAGTCAGCTGATGAGAGAAGATGCCCACCCTGGAGCCCCCCCTACCCTGCCTGGGTAAAAGGGACCACTGCCTCTAGACCAGTGATGCCTCCCTAACACTTTTTCAGATCTCTATATTCTGTCAAAATAAATAAAGATAAGTGAAATGAATTGCCTGCTGTACCAGGCTATAAGAAACTATTGAATATAATTTATTTGACTTCAGTTCATCTAAACAATAACTGGGTTGGAAATGTATTTTTGTTTGAGACGTTCCTCACTGCTGAACACTGAATACCAACGGCAACTACTGCATATTTACATTGACTGTGGAAAATTATATTGTGAATGATTAAATATAGGCTACTGGATTGATGCTGACTTGTAAGGACGTGCACAGCATAATGATAACTATAAAAATCATGTTGTCTCAGTTATTGTTCCATTATTGATATTTAGTTTATAATTGTATGGGGAGGATGTTGTGGGGATTCATGTCATTTTACGTTAAATTGTTTTATATTATTTTGATCCCCAGACCCTAGCCAACTCAAGTCGGGAACGATGATATTTGGGAATACACGCCCCGTCGCCCCACCCCTTGGCCTACTCCTGTTATCTGATGTATTCGTACCTGTTGTCTTGTGTATTTAATGCCCCCTCTTTCCTTAATTTCCTTCCTTCATCCCTGACAACTAAATAGAAGCCCTAAATTCTAAAATCATATGAAAACTGCGTCCAATGAAACAAAGTTATACAATTAAAATCATCTCCGGTCCAGAAACCATGTTGGAAGTAATCTCATACACGTGCTGTACAGGCCTACATTACTTTGGTCACAGTATTAGATCACAACACAAAACAAATGATTCTTAGGCTACTTACTTTAGGTCTAGGAATATTTTTATTTGAATTGCATAAGTTGTCCTGTGTATGGTGTACAGTAGACTCACATACCAGTAGGGCGTCGTACTAAACAACAACAGAGACAACAAAACAACAGAGACTGACACAATATGTCCATGTCTGGGCATTCCCAGATATGGGCTTAATATTGATGACATCATGGATCTCTATATATGGGCATAAAAGGGACATGGACAGAAGTGTGACTTGCGTCGCGACAACCACACTGCTTTACATGAGACTGACACAATATGTCCATATATGGGCATTCCCGGATATGGGCTTGATATTGATGATATCAGGGATCTTGGCCATATATGGAGCGTGACATGAGGCGTGACAGACGGACATGAACTGCGGTAGCAATAATCAAATTGAAGCAACAGAAACTGCGTACACTGTTCTTACCGCTCCCTTAAGGGACCCAACCTTTGGTGGTTCCCACCAAGTTTAGCTAGAAAAACAGAAATAGTTTTTTGAATATGAAAACTGCATTGATAGACACTTACCTGGTTTACCTCCATGACATGCGAGGCCTTTGACTGCGGACGAACAACATTTACAGTGGGAACAGCATCTTCTCTCAAACAAAGCCTTGTAGTTTCAACCAAACCATCCTTGAATTGTCTGTATGCTTTGTAATCAGTCTTCAGAAAGTGTGCCCCACATACAGTGGACAGGCCTGGGATCCCCTTGTTCCAATCAGCTCGTTTGATCCGTGCAAACTTGTCCCACTTTTCAGCAAGCTTGTCATTCTTCGGCCAAACATGCATCGGGATACCTTTAGCAACAATGTTGCCGCAGCCTCCAATAACACACCGCTTTGGCATTTTGGGAGTTAAAAAAAACAGTTGTGTACAATAACTCCAACTCTCCACAATATCCAAATCCAACTAATTTTGCACTCAACTTTGTCTGCATGGGAAATTATATTTATCCAACCGTGTTGGCCAATAGAATCAGAGCGGGCATATCGGCCAGTGAGCTATAGTGCCAAGATAAGTATTGATACATGTCACTCACGAAATGGGCGTGTCTATATGAGTTAGGATTGCTAACCAAGACAAAAGACTATTCTCTGCCCGCCTCTGGTTATGAATACGTCACCCACCCACGTCATCGTGGCATTCCGAAGATATTTCCCAAAATGGCCACAGTAGATGATTTGAGTTGATAAACCTCAAATGTAACTATGTCGTTTCAAAGAAATATTACAAAATTGAACTAGAAGCAGTGCTCTTCCGAGCACAGATCTCCGCCAGGTCAGGCGTCCTGGTGGCGCTATAACAGGCCAATGTGAAAAGGTTGGCAAGTCTTCTTCGCCAGTCTTAGGCCTTTAACAGCAATCAGACGCTGCATGCATGATTTGAGGCATTGTGTTCCAAAAATGTGTTTTGCAAAAGTCTACCTGCTGGTGGCACTATAACAGTCCAATGTGAAAAGGGTGGCATTTGTTCCTTGACGTAGTGGGAATATGTGTGGCAAATTTCCCTGAATTGGCATCCAGGGAGTGAGTGCGCACATCAGT
Source organism: Nannobrachium achirus (assembly GCF_963921795.1). NCBI lineage: Eukaryota > Metazoa > Chordata > Actinopteri > Myctophiformes > Myctophidae > Nannobrachium > Nannobrachium achirus. Next base: position 24,103,386 of record NC_137826.1, on the reverse strand, counting down.
TTGGCCATGACCGGGCCAACAGCGCCGGAGATTACCTGGTAACAAACTAAATGGGACACACAGACAGACACACAGGCGGAGACAATTACTTATGGGCTATTTGAGAAAGTGTCAACATTTTTGTATTTTTGTGTCCTGGTCATGTTAAATGTGCTTTATAAATTTGAGTTGTGTTGAGTTGAGATGCAGTATAGTGGTCTATATACTGTATGGAAACCAGTGGTTATACATTCAGTACAGTGGTCTATAGATGCAGTACAGTGGTCTAGATGCAGTATAGTGATCTCATGCAGCTATAGATGCAGTACAGTGGTCTAGATACAGTACGGGTTCTCCAGATGCATTATTGGCTCCAACGGCCTATGATTGGCCAATTAGGAAATAGGGATGCATTGGAAACCGTTGGTCTGACCGAATTGCCTCTCTCACTAGCCTGATTATCTGACTGAAGCTAGAGTGGGTGGCTAACTGGCCTACTACTCTGGAGCCAGGCTAACTTGGCACTGCACACACACGGGATATGGATGGAACACTCACAGCAAGTTTGAAGCCGTTTGATCGGACAGCTCCGAGTTATATCCAGGCAGACACACATGCAGGTTTTGTGAATGAACAGAAAACAATCATGTTAATTTAATTCTGAATACATCATTGCAGTTCTGCCCCCCCCCCCCCCCCCCCCCCCCTCCTGTTGCTGAATTATACACAGTTGGTGTAAGAGAGATTATAATGTGGAACATACAAGAACAATAAGCAGCAGATCGAATGATTGAGTGATGACTGATGAGATTATTGTTCATGTTCATGTTGTGCGATGTGCTGTAACTGTAACTGTCATTTACCTGAAAACCTGAACAGTGGGAGTTGTGGTGACTTGAAAATTGTGGGTGGCGAGTCCGGCCATGCGAGACTATGGTGGTGACTCAGACACCCCCCTAGTGGTTAAATACTGACACAGCTTTACTGTCCACAGCATTGAATCTGATAATGTTGGGGATGGATTTACACTAGTGCAGAGGACAAAGTACCCATGATGCAGTGAAACAGGCTTTACTTAACATACTGTACCTTAAAACAGGAACAAAGGATATCAGGGACAATATGGTACAACAAAACAAAAGTATTTCGGATTGAGTAAGCTCTCAACAGATAACGGTACGACAAATGAGCAAAGGGGACTTAAATATGGACTCAATGAACACAACACAGATGCCCATAGTGAAACTAACATGACACAGGTGAAAACAATCAGTCTCAATCCAAGTTAATTCTCTGTGCCTTCTGGGCAGGGACGTTGCATTAGATTAGAGGTCATCTCCTGTCAGCTACATTCCAAAATGAATGAGCCAGACGGGCAACAGATTGAAAATAATAAACAACATGCATGTGTAGCCCCCACAGTTAGTACCAGCCATGAACCAGCGACAACAGCCCTGCTAATCGGGCTCAGCCCTATTAGCACGACTGGTTGTGCGTTGGACTGGCGAGTGGGAGTCCCGGGTTCAATCCCCGCTTCCGCGTATCACTACAATCTGGCGTTGTCGGCAGGATGAGGGGCGTGGTATCCTCGCGTGAGGGACAGGTCCACGTCGCGTGCGGCGGTCCGCGGCGTGAAGTGTGAAGCGCGAGGGCGCTCCGAAGATCAGGGGGGTGATTGTAGCCCCCACAGTTAGTACCAGCCATGAACCAGCGACAACAGCCCTGCTAATCGGGCTCAGCCCTATTAGCACGACTGGTTGTGCGTTGGACTGGCGAGTGCGAGTCCCGGGTTCAATCCCCGCTTCCGCGTATCACTACACATGCACTCTCTTTGTCTCATCTTAATATCAGGACTAGAAGGGAGGCCTTATGTTTGCCTTTGGTTGTTTTTCTCTCTGGATCAATACAGACAAAAAATACTAGCCTGACCCAGTTACACATGCATTTCCTCACTCCCTAACTCTCTCAAATAAGACCTCAGTGGCTGTAAACAGGTTTCACTCTGCCACCGGAGTTTTTTATGTTGGCTATGACTTCTGTTAACTACCAATGCAGTGCTCTCGTAGGCACCGGCACCCAGAGTTGGCAGTGGCCTACTGGAATTTCTCAGAAACTGTTTTGTCCAACCAAATTGCCACCTGGCACTGCACATCCCCAGGTCATATGGGCCACACAGGCCAAGTTTGACACAGACAGAGTAAATAAATAAGACAGGAGCGAGTTACTCCTGGGCAACTTCTGTGAGGTAGATATTATATTCCTCTATTACAGTTATTCTTTGTGTGTATTCCTGTCAGAAAACCAAAGTAAAAATGTTCTGTGAAGCATGGCATAGGCCTATATTACCACATGCTTATTCTATAAGCATGTGGTAAGCCCATGACATGCTTTTAGAAGAATAAGTCTGGACAGAAATCTGCTGCGGGAGTTTAATGATTAAATCATCAATACATCTGGGCTCAGGGTTCAACTAATGGTTGGAATCGATTGATTTCTGCAAAGAGCAGTCCCTGGGTCCCAGAGTGTGCCTCTCAGTTCAAACACAGTTGAGTTCATGAAGACAGGCGGTCGAGGCAGACCTGTATATTTCTGTAGCAAATAGATCTGCTTTATAAAGTGTGTGTTCTGTTTTTCATCTGAAAAGTGGAATATCAATTTCTCACTACATAAAGTGAGCAGACATGAAACCGGCAGGGGTCCTGCTGGCACTTGTGGCCTTGATGGCTACTGCCTTTGCTGCAGAGGGTAAGTTTATTCTATGTTTTTGGGGTTGTTTTATAAGCTGGTTATTGTGAGATTAGCTAACCTATGAGTTCTAAATGTACGTTGATCAATTAACAATAACAAAGCCATAAACCGCATCGCTGTCATGTACTAGGTAGGATTCATACCACTACCACAGTATTTATTTAGTGCTGATGCATCAAACAATTTTTTCCACAGAGTCCTGTGAGGGCCGATGTGGCAAATTCAACCCCCAGACTAAATGCCAATGTGACTCCATGTGTGTCTATTATAGCAGCTGCTGTGGGGACTTTGATACTGCCTGCCCAAAGAAAGGTCTGTAAAATACGCTTCACTTGCATTTTTGAGAAGGCATGAGGACATTACAGTAATGGCCTCTCACATATGCTATATATAAAACAATATCAATCCATAATGGACAGTATCCTGGTGACTGGTTCAATAAGCATAGAGACAATATCGGCCTGATTCGTTCATATGTCACCCAATAGCTTTAAATCTTATATATCCATTTATGCAACATACCGTATGTGACACACTAACTTGATATACCATTCTTTCAGTTGCTCGTGGCGATGTGTTTGAAGAAGTAGAAGATTTGACCCCAGTTACCACACTGTCTCCTGAGACGGTTGTGACAACCATTCCACCGGTGACCAGCACCACACCCACACCCACCACCACTGCCCTTCCCTCCACTACGGATCACCCCACCTTGCCCCCAGACCCCGACGCCATCCCCTGCAGTGGACGACCATTTGATGCTTTCCTGCAGGTGAAGAATGGCTCCATCTATGCATTCAGAGGTGGGTCCAGATACAACTAGAAACCTCAGCCACAGTGCAGTTTGTCTATACAGTGTTTAGTCTATCCTTTAACCAATTAGACTTCATGATGCATGTGACCATGCAGTTGAACAGTTCTTCCTGGGCCAAAGATAAATATTCGTTTTCTATGTTTATCTGTTCAAAAGTCAGTTTTTCTCAATTGCTTCGATGCATTTCTTGAAACACTAACCTCATTCTCTTAGTGCCTCAAAACCCCCACACCATTAAAGCAATTGGCCAATACACTATTTCACTTCTTAATGTGTTTGTACAGAATGCAAAACACTAAATAATTAATTTCTTATTCCACATTCCAGTCAAAAACAGATTTGTTTGTTGCTATAGAGTACATTTCCCATTGACACTGTCACTGACACAGTTGTTCATTGGGTAAATCATTGCCTGCGAAATTGAAAATAAATGTACAATGTTCATTGTGTTTGTACAAAAGATAAGGTAATGAGATGAGATGACAGAGAATTCCACGTTGTTAATTTCCCTATGGAAGACATTATAGTTTTATCTATCTTTTACTCAGTGAATGTGTTTCCATTACTCAATGTTATTGGATAAAGGTTGTTGGACAAAGGTCCTGACATTGACTTTGATCCCTTATTTGTTTGATTTGTAGTGTTTTGTAGCTTGCTCACCCTCCTCTCCCCCACTAACAACCATACACTCTGTTTCACTGTACGTACATGTGGCTGGTCTGATGTTCTGTAGTATGACTCAAAACAAATACAATTTTCACAACATATTCTCAGCTCCATGTTTCGATCTAGTCCAAGTTATCTAGTTATTTTATGTCTTATTATAACTTAATAACTGAACTTACCTTAAATAGCGTGACATGTCCTATTCTGGCCATGTCATAATAGGGCCAGGCAATGATCAGGCAAAAGGTAGACAAAGTAGACAAACAAAGATAGGTGAACATTTGGTGAAACTTCCACATCTACAAGCTCATAATGCAGTTGTAGATTGGCTATTTGAGCTGTTTGATGTACAGCAAAGCAAATCGCGTTTAAGTGGTTAAAGAGAAAAATGTAACTTGCACATGGAATGTACAACTCACTGTTGCATCCATACGGGATACCTGACAGAAATGTTATTTTCCAATGTCTCCCCAGGTAATTATTTCTTTGAGCTGGACGAGAGTTCAGTTCTTCCTGGTTACCCCAAACTCATCAAAGACGTGTGGGGAATCGATGGCCCCATTGATGCTGCTTTCACACGCATCAACTGCCAGGGAAAAACGTACATATTCAAGGTAGCCACATATCATATCTCTCTGTGGTACCAGTGCAATGTGCTCTGACAGAGTAGAAACTTGATGCTGATTTTGAAATTCAGTAGGGAAAACTTGAAGATGAGTAGGAGTGGTTTTCTGAGGACTGTCTGTTTTCACACTCTTTTGTAAAAGTGGGCTGGGATTTATAATAATTGTATTGCAAAATACTTGTTTTCATTGCACCTTAACTAACTGGTGTTCTAATCTGGATCTCAGGGGAATAAGTACTGGAGGTTTGAGGATAATGTTTTGGATGACGACTACCCTAGAGATATTTCAGTGGGCTTCGAAAAGATCCCAGATGATGTTAATGCAGCATTCGCAATAGCAGCACCATCAGGTCACCATGGCAAAGAGAAGGTCTACTTCTTCAAAGGTAACACGCAACACCTTTGTTTGTTTTGTAGTGTGTGAACTATTTAGTTAAAACACATAAATAAATCAACATATCAACAATGGTACTACTACTAATATAATCTTCTATATCAAATATGTACTCTCAGCTAGAGCTCATGTTGATGTCATAATTTACAAACACACACAGCGATGCAAGATGTTGTAAGTTTGTTTGTTTTCGCTTTTTTTTAAAAATATGGGTATATAATGACACCAGGGTTAAAGCGATTAAAACCAGCCCAGCATTTTGTCTAGCTGTGTGTTTGTCTGTTCAGGGGACCAGTATTACCAGTATGAGTTCAAGCACCAGCCGTCCCACCAGGAGTGTGTGCAGATGAGTAGGTCCTCTCCATCCGTCCTGTTCACACGCTACACAGACGTGTACTGTGACCAGACATGGGAGAACCTCTTCACCGAGCTGTTTGGAGGCTCCGGTAAGACACACTCTTTAGAAACACTTTTCATTTGTTGTCATAGTAGTCCTTCTGTCAAGAACCTCCGAATCACAGAATCCTTGAGAATAAAAATGTCTCCACTGCTTAAAAAAAAAAGAAATTGTGAGTGGTGTGGCTACTCATTTATCTTTAATACACAATGTCAAATAATACATTTGTATTTGTATTTAAACTTCACAAGGAGACCACACAAGTCGGGAGCGATGTAAGTTGGGAATGCATGCCCCACCCTATATAATACCCATTGTCAGAATTGCAGTTGTACCTGTCTGTCTCTCTCTCTGTCTGTCTGTCTGTCTGTCTGTCTGTCTGTCTGTCTCTCTGTGTTTCTGTCTGTCCTATTATGTCCATATTTGGTGATCTATGTATCTATCTGTCCTTGTCCCTTTTATTCACGGAATAAACTAGATGAACACCTGACTCACCTCTGTCTGTCTATCTATCTATCAAAGTCCAGGGTCATCATCCCAAGGGCCCTCGTCTCATCAGTAGGGACTGGGTGGGCATCAGACCCCCCGTTGACGCTGCTATGGTGGGTCGTGTCTACGTCAGTCCCCAGCCTGACCCAAGTCCCCCTCCCTCCGAGCGCCCCGCCCCTGCGAGGAGGAGGAAGATGCGTCTCAGTCGCAGAAAGCGTCCAGGGAGTAAACGGGGCGGAAGGGGCCGACATAGCCGCTCCCTGTCCCTGTTTGAGGACCTGTTTGATTACTTCACCGACTACGAGTACAGTGACCCTGACATCCCTGATTATGACACCACCGCCATCACCAACATACAGGAACACAGGGGCAGGCCTGCACAGAATGTCTACTTCTTCAAGAGAGGTGTGTATCATCGCACTGTTTCTCAAAGTCTGGTTCGGGTCTGTAACTCTGAGAGTGTACAAACGGATCCGTATGGAACTATGGAGCGTTAGGGTCCATTTGGTCCCTTTGTACATTCTCAGAGTTAAGGCCGGGTTGCCTATCCAGGCAGTCATATCCAAGCAGCCACTTGGAATATGATCTGAAAAATCTAACTCGTACATCTTGATCATCTTGATTGAGTTTTTGACATGAGTAGTAGTAAAAAGTCACCTATATGGAAAGTGATAGTCCAAGGAATCCGGGGGCTTTTTTATTGTAAGAGCAAAAGCTCAAGAGTTATTGGTCAAAAGGTTAAGTGGGCTGTTGTAGCGCCACCATGAGGATGATGTTAAAAGGCTCTTCCTTGACCTACTGTGAGTGTGTGTGCAAAGTTTCACTGTAATCGGTAGCTGCGTTCCTGATTTGTGGCATTTGGTGCGATCATTATCCAATTTGAAAGGAAAATGAGATATCTCACAGATACATCTTATCACATGACAATAGAGATAATGTATAGTGATTTGCGTGACGTTTGGACAAAATCTGTAAAAAAAAATAGGGGCAAAGTTCTGCTCTGGTCTCCAGGGAGTATGCATGCACAGTTTCACGCCGATCAGTCCAATGGTGCCGGAGATTAGCTGTTCAAAGACAGACGGAAGGATGGAAGGACGGACCAACGGACGGACGGATGGACAGACTCTTTCGTTTGTGGTCATTGATGTTTGGTATAAATAATACTGGAAAAAAAAGTTTTGCCTTTATTAATATATATTGTACAATGTTCTTATTTCCCCAGATAAATACTACAGGGTGGACCTGCAGACTAAGCGTGTGGCCAATGTCTTCCCTCCCTACCCACGATCCATTGCAAAGTACTGGCTGGGCTGTAAGCGTGAAGGGACCACCGATGAGTCCCGGGCAGAGAAGAGATAGATGGGTAGACCTCCACAAGATTCAAAGATTTAAAGACTTTATTGGTCACACACTCTTGTATGAGCAGTGACTCTGCCAGTAATGTCCAGCATAGTACAAAATGTAACACAAGTAGGTCAAAAATAATAGAGTAAGGTACTACTAACTAGTAATAAGCAACAAAAGGAACACAGAAGTATTAAAGCATAAAAATCTAGTCAATGTGCAAAAACACATAAACCATTATTTTGTTGCTGAAGTTGGATATAGAAAATATACGTAATAGAATATAGCATTACAGAGAAAAATAGAGATTAGTAAACAAGGATATACAGGTACATACCGGTAGCCTAATATACAGTTTAGAATTACACCTAACCTGGTTTATTGAGGTAAACCAAGCAGCCAAAACATTTGCGAAGATACAATATACAGAATATACTGTACATGCAGCAGTAGAATCAATAAGTTAGCATTCAGGTACACACATAGCAGTTTCTATTATGTGGTGAACAATTCTGCCCTAGGTGCATTTGTGATCTAGAAATGTACAATTTACGCTAGGAGGTTGTGCAAATTGGTGTCCTAAAAATGTGCTCTGTTGGTGAGTGGGTGTTTTATAGGTTACAGTCAGTTGACCTGGCAATTGGGTCATTGTTGAGAGCTCTGATAGCCTGAGGGAAATGCTCTTTCTGTAGTGGCGTTGTGGCCCTGCGTGCATTTGCTTGACCACAGTAACCAGTCCATTACTGGGACTGGCTACTCGCGGACACGTTTTTATGGGTCTCTTCGTGTTTTGTTTCCTCCATTTTGTTCTAAATTATTTTCTTTCTATCGCCAAAATAAAATGTGTGGGTTTCCGAGGCTACTAAATTATTATCATTTCAAAACATTTTAAAAAACATTCCCTCAAAAGTTAAGAATTTCATGAATTTAAAAACAATTAATAACAGGGTTGAAACTGCTTTGTGTTCCTGAGGCCGTTCTTCAATGCTGAACATTGAATACTAATAGTAACTACTGCTTATTTACATTGATTGTTCAAAATTGTAATATGAATCATTAAATGTACTTTATTGCTTCAGAATCTTAATTGTTTCTCTGTGATTTCCTGTCATTTGCACATCCATGCATGCTTGCACGTATACGTACGCAGACATGCACAGGTGCATACACACGCACGCGCGCGCATACACACACACACACACACACTTTTTGCCTTCAGCCTGACACACTCTCACTAGCAAAGAGACATACACAATTTTGTAAAGTCTTATTTATTTCAGTTTAGCAGTGGAGCAGAAATACAATTAATCTAGGCATGCAGTAATTTATTCTTGTCCAAAGGTATTTATCTTGTTCATTTGTGCAGTTACAGTATGTAATTAAAACATCAGATATATAAAAAGTGCTTGGATTACAAGTTGTCCATACATAAGCATGGGATTCCCCATAGAACAGGCTTACAGGTTCTGTAAGACAACACAAAATAATACCCTCTATTAAAAATATAGTGTAGTAACACATTTCACAGACTGCGTCTAACATCAAATCCACCCATACAAGCAATTTCCTTTCTTCTATTATAAGTTGTGTTAGAAATTATTCGAACGAACAAAAAACCAAACATTCAATCAATCATAGATTTCCATACACAGTCAGTTCAGTCATGTATAAACTCTCACTTAAAAAATGAAATATTATAATTATATTACCTTGGGGATAACAACAGATACATAATACCGGTACATAAATGTTAAAATCTCACAGTGCGTTGCAATGTGAGTTTGCCTTTCTCCGTCCGGAGTGAAGTCAAGTTGTTAAGATGCAGAATTATTTGTGGGACAGTTAGAACAGCATAAAAGCTCACGTCGCGTCACCGATGCAACTGTTGTGAGCTTCCGGCGTCTCGGCTGCGATGCCGGAAACTGACGCACACCTTCTGCGCAATGCACGATGGGATGTTGGAAACTTGTGGATAAGAAACAACGTGAATGTATTGTTTTACCTTCTATTTATCAGAACAGTTGAATACTAATAGTTCTACTGCTTATTTACGTTGATTGTTCAAAATTGTAATATGAATCATTCAATGTACTTGATTGCTTTAGAATCATAATTGTTTCTCACAGTGCGTTGCAATGTGAGTTTGTAGATAAGTTATTTGGTACGTGACACCCGTGCACAACAACATATACATAAATCATGCTTAAGACATGGAATGATAACTGACAGAACACCCACGTAACTAACTCCCCTGTCGCTGTGTCTCCATCACTGCTTGTTGGCACAGTCAGGACACAGGATGTCTCGCCCCTGGCCTACGAAGCGCTTGTTGGAGAGACTGAGAGAGCAGCGCTTGCAGTTGAAACAGTATTCATGCCAAGAGCTTCCCTCGAAGCTCACCACGTTCACACCTTTTCCAAAACCTGCCAGGAGGAGAAAGGTGACAGAGGAAAAGAGGGATTTAAGACCATTGACCAAATTCACTGGGCAGCCATTTTGTTCTTAAAGGGGCCACATCATGCTTTTAAAAAATTATATTTTATATAAATATTGGTCCATAATACGGTTTTATACAGGTGTTAGCCCAAACTAATTTCGGATATTGAAATTTCATGTTCTGTCTGTCTCTAATTCCAAGCCGTTTCAGATGCAATACCCAAATGCCCTTTGTTGGCAATGGGGCGCTGTCTTTGGGCCAAAATTGGAACGATACAGAAATCTTCTCTGTATCGTTCCAATTTTAGCACCACATTACCCCGCCAATCTCAATAGAATCCACCCCAAAAGTACCGCCCCCTTCTCTTCAGTTGCCAGGAAACTGAAGTTGAGGGGCGGTACTATGAAAGTACTATGGCGGTACCACTCAGAAAATCACAGAAATGAAACCACGGCTATTATATTGTTTTGGGTGGAAAAATACACTGGGAATAATAAAATACATGAAAAAAACGTTTTTTTATTTAATTTTATGATGTGGCCCCTTTAAGACCGGGTTACTGTATACATTCTGAATGTCAGTTTTTCTGTTTGTACCTACCGTATGTGTCTATGTGTGATTGTCAACCTGTCTTTCTGTCTATTTCTGTTTCATATGTATGTCAAGTTGCCTGTCTGGTCAAATAATATTATTTTACAGCGTTTGTGCTTAAACCCAAAAGGTGTACCTGCGCCCTGCCGCCCTCGCATTGCCTCTACAAAGCCTTGTGAGTTTGTTTGACTGTCAGCTAGCTTTGACTAAAGTCCCTGAGATTCTTGGATAAGCAGAACTAGTTTCAGAAGAGGTCTGGTGGTGTTAAAGGATTTCCGTTTCCTCCTCACATTCCAGTGTTTATATTCCCCAGAAACACAAAGGAGCGAAAATATTAGGCAATATCTAATCAATCAACAGCCCAAACTTGTCAAGAATCGTCTTTGCATTTCCTTTTCACCTTTTCCGTTGACAATTCGATAGACCAATCAGAATAAGCCAAATGCTCCCTCACTTTTGGACACAGGAATCATGCACCTTGTTCCAAGGAGAAAGCCTGGGGACGGAGTTAGTCATCTAACCTGTGATGGGCTGCTGGCATCCACTGCACTTCTTGGCCACAACGGTCTTGTAACAGTCGACACAGAAGACCTGGTCTTGATGTTTAGTGAAGCTCGTCCCCGCCAGTGGCTTGGAACAAGAACCACACACGAAACAATGGCTGTGCCAAGGCTGCTCCTGGTAGTTTACTCCTCCTGTAGTTATAGGCTGAAGGAGCAAAGGAGGAGAAATAATACTTGAACCATGTCCCCTAAAATTATTATATTGCTAAATTACAGTACATTGGGACCAATTTATCCTTTCATAAAGTTAAACTGTAACTATTGAGTTAGTTTTGTCATAGCGGTGGCATGTCTGTAATGTTGACAATGCTTGCCAATGTTCTCTACTGCAGTGGTGCTCAACCTGTGGGTGGGGACCCCCATGGGGGTCCCCAAATTATTTAGGGGGGTCCCCAGATGATTAGCCTAATGTGACACTTTGTTTTCTCTCTCAACAGTAAACAAACCAACATACAGTAGAAATGTGCAGATACCCCCTATAGTATAGTCAAGTGTTAGAGTCTATACACTTGACACAGTGACAATTTAAGGACTTTTAAGACCCTTTTAATACCTCTAAAATAAAATAAAAATGTAACATTGGCCATACTGTCAAATATTAGAGGCGGAAATTGTGAAAATAGCAGATCTACATGCATGAGCATGGCAGAAATTATGAAAATAGCAGATCTACATGCATGAGCATGGCAGAAATTATGAAAATAGCCGATCTACAAGATCACAACGCGAGGCGTTGTGAGCATGAAGATCTGCTATTTTCACAATTGAACTGATATACAAAATGTAATGCCTCACCTCTTAGTGCTCATTAGGGTGGGGGGTCCCCAGTTAAAATATGATTATTTTGGGGGTCGCGGCCTGAAAAGGTTGAGAACCACTGCTCTACTGTATATAATGGATGAAGTGAGCTGTAGTTTACTACCAGTGATTCTTCTGACATCACTGAGTGGTGGAAGAATTACAGACAGAGTTTCAGTTGCATGTGGCAGCAGACTGCGAAGAAGTAACCAGACCAACTTACAAACCAACTTCCTTCCATATCCTTGACGTTCGCTCTGTGGTCTACAGCTATTTCATTATAAATAAACATCTCTCTGCCAATGAAAACCATAGGCCTTCATGCAATGCATACTTCTACAAGAACCTTTACAAGTACTCAGATTTCTCTGTCAATACAGAGAGTACGCATTGATGTTTTATTGCTTATTTATTGAAAACATCAACCATAAGTAAAGTTTGCACATCTACCAAAACAAGTTGCAAAGTTCTCCTTTAAGGTGCCCCTGGAATAAGACAGTTATTCATTTTGCTCAAGTTACTAACTAGACATTTCTACAGTAATCATTCGCTCTGAGACTGTGGTGACGCTGCAAGAATGTGAAGCAGGAAGTAGAGGAAGTCATAGGCTACACCCTAACCTTAACACAACATAGGATTATTATGGTTTAAAGTCAAGAATGTATAAAAACCTGCTTGCAGCCAGCACAGTGCTTGGCAAACTTCCTGTCATGGCAGGGACTGCAGTAGACATCAGTTCCTTTGGAGATGAAACTCAGAGATCCTATTGGCCGTTTACAGTGGCAGCAGGTGAAGCATTCGTCGTGCCAGGAGTTCCCTTTGTACTCCACACTCTCAGTGCCTGGATGGGAGACACAACAGTCTGTTCCAGCCTCTAATAGTGGGGAAAGGAGTGCAATGGAGCAGCTAAAAACTCAAAGAAATGCAGGTTGCTATAGGAAACTCAGTTCCCAGTGGATTCCTTGCGACTCGCATGCAACCATACTCTAAATTTCCCAGAATGTTCTAGTAAAGTAAATAATTGTCTTCATATCTGGCCACATAGGAGCCACAGCATTGTTATAACTTGTCCTGTTAGTGAGGTTTTACAGGAGGCAGAGTCTGTCTGTCTGTCTGTCTGTCTGTCAGCTAATCTCACAAAAGCTCTAAAATACATTTAACTTTAACTACGTTTTTAATGGAAGTCAAAAGGGGGACAACTCAGGCTGAGACCTTGCCCAAATGTAGAGTCATATGCTATAGATACGTAATAGCTGACTGAGGGGATTGACCACACCGTTATTAGACAATCTTTTTTTGGTCAGCCCAGAGCATTACCAGAGGAGAGTAGCGGCACGCTTTGATCTCGCCGCAAAGCGGAAGTGGCGTTGCTGGAGCCCGGTGACATTCCTATTAAATGTCTGCTGCTCTTCAGCCCAGTCCACCTCCATTGTAACCCAGGTATTTTCACTCGCTGGTAAGTAGACTAAATCACGTATTTTTAACGCATTCACAGGCCTCTCCAAGTTAGGCAACATTATTATTTCACGTAATCGGCTCTAGTTAATGTTTAAAGAAAATTGACTTTATTGACTTTAAATTTGGCTTAAATTAACTTGAAGAGGCCTGTGAATGCGTTAAAAAGGGGGAAAAGATGTGATTTAGTCTACTTACCAGCGAGTGAAAATGCCTCGGTTACAATGGAGGTGGACGGGGCTGAAGAGCAACATTTGTTAGGAATATCACCAGACTCCAGTCCAGTAGGCTAAATCGTGACGTCACGTCCGCTTTCCACGCTTACAATGGGAGTCGACGTAAGTGTCAGAACTCTCTCTTTCTAGGGGTCTGGTGCAGCCCTACCAGCCAGTATAGGTTTGTAGCAGCCGTGGCATCGCGGGGCGTCCTCGCGAGAGCAGCACTTCCCGCACATGATGCGGTCATCCTTGGTGCTGAAGGGCTCCTTGGCCAGGTTCTTGTAGCACTTGGTACAACGGAAGCAGTCCTCGTGCCAGTAGCGGCCTTTATGGCTCAGCTCCTATATGGAGAGATAGGTGAGGAGAGGGAACAAGATAACTGAGAGAGGGGCAGATACATTGAAAAAGTCAGGGAATCATAGAGCAGGGGTCTTCAACAAGGGGTCCCGGGAACCCTAGGGTGTCCCTGTAGTAACCCCTCAGAGTTACTACAGGGGGTCCTCCAAATTGTTGTGTGATAGAAACTTGTTTTTCTATGTTTTATATTAACCACTTGAACCCTAGCGTCCATATTCTGAGAACTTTAGCCAAAAATAGCAGATCTACAAGCTCACAATGCCTCGTTGTGAGCTTGTACGGTAGATCGTCAGGGGAAAAGAGCAGACTAAGTACAGTGAAAGGTCAAGTTTATTATACTATTGACTGTTCAAGTGGTTAAATATCTGAAAACCCACATTAACATGAATCCAAAATATACTGATGATCGTGCTGTCAAACAATGAAACTACCGGTATATGGAATCTATGATAAGGTTGTGGGGGGTCCCTGCTTCATCTCTCTCTCTCAACTAAGGGGTCCTTGGCCTGAAAACCCCTATCATAGAGAAAGAGAGGGAGAAAGAGAAAGAATGAGAGAGACAAAGAAAGAGATATAGAGAGAGAAGAGTGTGTGTGTGTGTGTGTGTGTGTGTGTGTGTGTGTGTGTGTGTGTGTGTGTGTGCGTGCGTGCGCGCGTGCGTGCGTGCGTGCGTGTGTGCGTGCGTGCGTGCGTGTGCACACGTGTGCATGCATGTGTAACAGGGTAAAGTGAACGCCAACCTTAGACTCCACACTGATGGGGCGTCGGCACTCTGTGCAGGTGTTGGCACAGAACTTGGCATGGCAGCGGACGCACACAGGTCTGCCTTGACTCCTGACGAACCTCTTCCCCCCGAGGTCGTCACGGCAATAGAAACACTGAGCGCTGTCCGTCATGACCGCACTGGAGATGGCTCACACCTAGGCTACAACACACACACAAACACACGCACACGCACACGCACACGCACACACACACACACACACACACACACACACACACACACACACACAGAGAGAGAGAGAGAGAGTAAAGGACAGCAGAAAAGTGAATTCCTGATCTGAACTGATCTAAAAGCAAATATATATCCGTGCAAAATTACAAATTGGAAATGATCCAGCATCAGAAATTATATTTCATTCATATCAGTATATTTCATATGGCAGTCCAAGATGGCAAACCCTCAGTGCTCAGAAACAGTTGGGAAACACTGTTCTAAACCATCAGGCAAAAACGCTACCTAGAGCTACCACAAAGGGGCAGTGCAGGTATATTTTGTAAATGAAAGAAACACATGCACAAATGGACACACAGGCACGCACGCACGCGCACACACACACACACACACACACAACACATATACATGCATGCACGTGCACGCACACACACACACACACACACACACACACACACACACACACACACACACACACACACACACACACACACACACACCAGTGCTGAAAACAAAGA
>NC_137826.1:24073038-24080538 GCF_963921795.1 Nannobrachium achirus | reverse complement strand
CTGTTGTATTCATTAAAATAAGTCCTGGATTGTGCTATAAAAAGGGAACGGCTATACTGGCTTTAGGAAAAATTGGACAGTGAGAAACGCTGACATAGAGAAGCCACCAAACTACTGACAGGCACAAATAGGGACACTTTTCTTCAATTTGTGCTATTGATGGAATAGTAATGACAGCCCATGGAATGATGGGTGTGGAAAACATTTACTTGAAGGAGTGTCTGAAAGAATTTTACTAGAAGTAGTTGATTCATGTATTTTTTCCCCCTTTTTACTGGGAATTGGCTTTAGACTTAACTTTCCTTGAGGATTATTCAACTTTTTCCGATAACAATGTTACATAAGCATAATAGTTTATCACAACATAACAATTTCCATTTGAAACATAAATATCAGCAGCTTTCTGGTACTTCCCATTTCAACTTTTAAAACTAGTACTTAATACTTGAATTTCAGTAGTGTGTTCATTTGTGTCCATCTTGTAACAAAGTCTCTCAAATCATTCACAGTTAACCATTTTAACCATAGCATGTCGGCATGTATTTATCGCGAGTCACACTTGCAAATGAATTCCGTCCTTGTCCTTTTTATGCCCATATATGGAGATCCCTGATGTCATCAATTTTAAGCCCATATCTGGGAAAGCACATATATGGACATATTGTGTCAATCTCATATGGTCTATGATGTTGATGTCAGACATCTATGATGTCAGACGTCAGTCATCTCCATATTTGGGAAAATATGGCCACATTTAGTCCAACTTAAACAACCAACCAGGTCTGTGAATTCCTTTGGTCAAAGTTGATCCCATGCCAAAGTGCCATCACCCAGGTGGATGCGTGCACGCGCCCATGTGCGAGGTCGCTTCTCTCCCTTAGGGCATCTTACTAGTTATAGGGAAACATTTTCCAAAAATGTCAAATTGGGACATTGATTCGGGGCGATGCGAAGTTCAAAATAATTTCTACTAAGCAGTTTTTGCTGATCATTTGTACTTGTTCACATGCACACAAAGAGCTAGAATGAAAGGACACATCCCAGACAAAAGCCCATGGCCAGATACCACACAGATTTATGTCTTGTAATGTAAGACCAAAGGAACGCATCATGTTGCTGCAGGACAATAGGCTAAGCTTAGCCGCTGCGTGAATCAACAGACATGATCACCTTAACAGATGTGAATCCACTGTGGAATGTGAAGCGTACACTGCGAATTAGCACCACTCACTGGGAGTTTGTATGACTTTCACAGCGAGTTAGTAAAACTCACTGTGAGTTAGTAACACTCACAGCAGACCCTCAACACACACAGGAGCACCCCATGGGGCTGCATGCGTTCTGAACCCCCTTCAGTACACAAATGACTGTGTGGCCAGTCTGGCCACGCACAGCCCCATCTTTGTGGTGAGGTTTGATGAGGACAGCTTACAGGAGAGAGGTGGAGAACGTGACACAGTGGTGCCAGGAGAACAACCTAGCTCTCAAAGTCAACGAGACCAAAGAGCTGATCGTGGACTTAAGGAGGTCAAGGCAGAGAGCACACCTCCATCCACATGGAAGGCGCTGTGGTGGAGGGGGTCAGTGATTTTTCCTTTCCTGGGAGTCCACTCCACATCACTGAGAAACTTATCTGGGACATAGATAGATAGATCTTTATTGATCCTGTGGGGGAAATGCAGTTGCCAAAGGCAGGAGAGCTGGGGTGAATACAGGGCAGATACAGAAAAAGAGAATATTCAGCTAAGGATAGATAGATTCTAAGAGCAGTGATAAGTATAAATACTAGGAAAGTAGTGCCAGACACCAGGTTTACTACAGAATAAAAATAACTTACCTAACACTCCACACCTGGATTTACAGAAAAGTACAGCATATGTAGGCCTACATTATTTATCAGACAAAAATGGATGTTTAGACAGCATGGAATGCAGTCAACCCCCAAAATATACAGACTGAACAGGGGTGGTGAAGAAGGCAGAACAATGCCTCAACTTTCTCGGTGACTGAAAACAAAGGTCCTGGGTACAAAGGTCCTGTGGGCCTACAACAGAGAGCATCCTGACTGGCTGTATCACTGTCTTGTACAGCGGATGTGATATTCCCTACATTCAAGACTTGATGAGCAGAATCATCAAAGATGACAGACACCCCAACCATGGTTCAGATGATGCCAAATGGAAAGTGGCTCTGCAGCTATAAGGCCACTGGCAGAAGACTGCACCACCTGGACAATCTCACACATGAATGAACTAGCTAGAGTAAAGAAAAATAAGCTTGGGAAACACAAATATCCCCGCCCTCCGCCCCAGTCCTGACAGCCCTGTTGTTTGTTGACTAGGGTTGATGCTTTGTTGGAAATTGTCCTGAGACAATGCAACTGCCTTCAATCCATTCAGTAAGCGAGTATGAATGGTGAGTGGAACTAGTGTACAAACGTTAACCACAAGAAGCACAGCCTAGAAGGTAAACAGTGCAATCAGATTAATCTGTGACATTTAATCTATGACAACATGTGCGTTCATTGTCCATCATCTTCCAACAGACAATAAAACTCATCCATAAACGACGCCCCCATACACCATGTGAGGGCATGTGTGGCCACAGGTGTCGGGAGTGATTTCACAAGGTGTCGAATATGTTGCCACTCGTATCTCTCTTTGTGTCATAACCTGAATGATGTGCCGTTGCCAGTGGGGAATTTATTAAATACAGTACAACAAGTCCTGGTCTGTCACAGTCAAATTCTCTGTGTTCATAAAACACTGAGTGTACAAAAGTAATAAAATCGACTCTTACGGCTCTGTTTGATTGCGACCGAAAGTCACAGTTTACTATGAGAAACGTCACAGCTTGTCCGTGTCCATCCGTCCGTGTAGACGTGTACACATTTTTACGGTCTATGGGTTTGCCGCTCTGACATCATGCTCTGATGTCACTGTGATGTCAGGGGAACCACTCTACCAGAATGGGTTTGCTGCTCTGACATCATGCACTGGCTTCACTGTGATGTCAAACTAACAGAATCCCTTTTATGCCCATATATGGAGTTCCCTGATGTCATAAATATTAATGATGCCCTGTTAGAGAGATCCCTGTGATGCCAGGGGGAATAAATACCTTTTATGCCCATATATGGAGATATGAAGATCCCTGTGATGCCAGGGGAACAAATCCCTTTTATGTCCATATAAGGAGATCCCTGATGTCCACAGCCCTGATGTCCACATCACTGTGGTGCGACCTCGCCCTTTGCTTGTCGCCCTGAGGCGTCTCACTGAGCCACAAATGGATATTAATAACACTACTGTACAGAGTGGGTTCATTTTGCCTTCATAATATCATTTTGTAGTCAATCAAAACTACTGGATTTGAAGAGAAGTTCTGTCATATTAGGGAAAGTAAAATAGCTATAGCTGTTGTATTAAAATAAAAAGTCGCCTGTGTGTGTGTGTGTGAGACAGAGACTCAACAGCGCCACTTGGTCACCCAGGGGTATTGCAGCTCATGCTACAAAGTTACCAAAATAAAAGTCTGGGTTTCCGAGGCTACAAAGTTACTAACAAACACGCAGAGGAGACGGTGTGACCACTTCTCAAAAAGAGTGGGGAAAAAAGTGTTTTTCTAGCCTACTCTACTGTTTCCCAGAACCCAGGAGCCCCAAAACATAATGGAGCTAGTTAGATGTGAAGTCAGACATGCTGTATAAAGCTTTATGGGTTTATGGTGTTATTTTATGAGGCTGAGCTCATGGTTATTTCTTTAGCATGCAGGATGTGAGGCCAGAAGAGATGTTTTGTGTCTGTGTGTAGTGGCAAGAGGTGAATCACACATACAGTATGAGTCTTGGGTTACTTGTGTGTGTGTGTGTGTGTGTGTGTGTGTGTGTGTGTGTGTGTGTGTGTGTGTGTGTGTGTGTGTGTGTGTGTGCTGTGTGCGTGTGTGCGTGCGTTCGTGTGTGCGTTTGTGCAGTTATGGTTGGGGGTATTAGCTGCAGATTACTGTCTACTTAACTTAAAATCAAGTATAGTCAGTAATAATCTGTCAAATTAGCAAAATCTTACTGCTGTTTGCATAGCGCGGCAGCCTATTTGGAAGATTTTGACTGCAACCCAGGTGGAAATTGAAATGACAACTGGCTTTAATTCTTTAAATCCCAAATCATAACTTGGAATAAGCAGGCAATTCTTCCAAGATGTTAGAGAAAAAATATATTCATTTGAGTCAGCTCTACAAGGTTTTTCTCTCCCCCATCCCCAGCAACTAAGGGATTACAGTTGTGCACCACTCAAAGACACAGTAAAATAAAAATACATTATATTTAATCTTCATAGTGCGTGTGTAGAGAAGGTCAAGGCTGCTGGCTCACTGCTGTCTCTCTTTTAGAATAATGATAGGCAGGGGAACCAGCACTGAAACCATAACCCCTTGCAATTTACAAAGATACACGCACACGCTTCCTCACAGTGAATGAAAAATAGCTGTAGAGGAATTTTAATTGATCTCCGGGATGCATTTTTTAGCTTCAGTGGTTCCATCCTGGGGTTGAAAAAGAAGGGGGGAAAAAAATAAAACGTAACTAGAAACAGATTTGGGGGTTAGACTTCCAGAAGTCAGCATGCAGCCAAAGACAGGCAGACAGACAGCCAACGCCCCAGAAAGATTTAAGCCTAGTTCCTCCCAGGAAATCAAATGCTATAAATATATTAGAATATATTAACTAATATATTCTCATTGTCATTTCAGCTAACTGTCCACTATCCAGACGCAAAGGAAGCATAATGTCAGTGTTAACTGCTTGTGCATGGTCTAGGTCTAGGAATGTGTTCACATAGGTATGAAACATTTGACACTGGCATCAATGTTGATGGGATGAATTGCATTTTGGAGCTGTCTGGTCAACAAAAGTTTGTTTGTCTGTTATAAAAGGAAAAAAAAACACATTTTCACACAGCAATAAGGCAAGCCAAGAATTAGAATGCCATCATGTTTTATGAAAAGAAATGCTTGAAATGCACAAGAAAACACACAGAATTAATATGAGTAATGAATTGAGTTAAGGACCCCAATGTAAACAAAAGACATTGTGCTTTCTTGGGTTTAAACCCTTTAAGAGGTAGACCTTATCTGAACTGTCCTGTGCTGTGCTTTTCTTATGTGCGAACTTCTAATTAAGTATTCAATCAATAAATCAATAAGCCTAGCCTAATGCAAGAACTAAAATAACATCACACAACTTACCAGATGTAGGAGGACACCACGTTTGATCCGCGCGCCGCAGAGACCTGTGATCCAGCCTCCAGCGTTATGCCAGCATTAAGTTTACTCTGGTCTAAAAGTTGCCTTTCCTCTTGTTGACACACCGAACAGCACAAGCAGCAGAGAGACGACAGAGTGCCGAGTGGCCTACATCTGCACGTAGTCTATACCGCGGTGATCCAACCCCTTACAGGCGGTGCATGTAGCCTACTGTTGTTACTGTAATGAATATGCAGGGAGGGGGGGGGGGGGGGTCTGGAGGGGATCCGTGTGTTTCCATTCATGAATGAAATATATAATTTTTGTCCATAGTCATATAGTCTAGTTGGTCCATGGAAAGACCTCCAACGGGTAAACAACTTACATTGTCATAGTAGCCCAGGCTGCCCAGCCTACATGTTATCTGAAATTAATTAAAGGGATATTCCACTTTCAACAGGGAGCAGTGGTAGGGCTTCTCTCCACATACACACCCATTGTAACTTCAAACTCCATTTTAACCATGATAGATTCATTAAAAACACCCATTATTTTTTCTAATGACTCATATACTACCCTCCTATATACTACCCTCCTAATACGTGAGCAGGCCGTGTATTTTCGATAACTTTTTTCATTTATTTTTAATAATTATTTGGAAAAATGGAAAAAATGAAATACAATTTTTTTTTTTTAAATAAATGAAAAATGTTATGGAAAAAACACGGCCTGCTCACATATTAGGAGGGTAGTATGAGTCACCAGAAAAAATTAGATGATAAAATTACCAAAAGTTTTTTTGAAAGTGAAATACCCCTTTAATTAATTAGGCTTTTTTTTTTTTTTAAATGAGGCAAATCAATTAATAAGTTGCAGGGTTAGTTCGGACCGACATTAACTGTAGGAAGACAAGACACAAGGAATAGTCATTTTATTTGGAACACAGGAAGGGGAACACTAGTCACAATTTCCCACTCACCCAAATTCTCTTGGACATACCGTGGGCCTATATCCCCTGTGAATGAACGCACTTCACACGTTGCAGACGTTACAATTCACTTTACGAAAAAAAATCATAGATCTTAGCAGGGACGTGCTGGGCCCCTGATTCAGCCCGGGAAAAAGAGTTGGAGAGGCCCTCATTGCGTGCTATAGAGAGAGATCTCTCTCTATAGCGCTGCTGCTACTCAAAGATTTGCCATTTCAGATCATGACAAGTGACAAGCCAGTGGGCCAATTACTGTACATGAGTTATATTTCGTTGTTTTCGGGTGGAAACCTTGTATGTCCAAAACCGTTTGTTTTGTATTTATCATTTTAAAAATGATTTAAACTAGTGAAAACAGCCGATCTACAAGGTGCGAGGCGTTGTGTTCTTGTAGATCTGCTGTTTTCACTACTTTTGTGCAACGGCCTTATATGATGAAGCAGGGCTTTGCTTTGCGAAAAAATGTATAAATTTGAAACTTGGAGACACAAGGTTTCTTCCCGACAGTGACTATTTACTTTGTTGGCCGCCCAGCCCCCAAAATGGAACGAAGGCCGACATTTTATTTAATTTTTTTTCCTAATGGCCGGCCTGGACCGGCCGGGAATGAACCCGGCCGTTCGGGAGTTGTCCCGCTTTTCCCAATGGCCAGCACATCCCTGGATCTTAGTTTTCACATTGCTATAGCAGACATTTCTTCTCTTCCGTTTTAAATAGTGGCCTATACTGGCTTTAACCTTTCAATACCCATACAGACAAGCCCTTGTTTATGTTTGTAGCAAATTCATTCCATGGCAATTTGACAAAAAAAATGTAAGAAAAAAACAAAGAAAAGAAAAATCATGGCATCACATGCATCATGAAAGAAAAAAAAAAAACATTTATAAAAATGTAATAAATGATCAGCAAATCAGTTGCTGAGCCAGAATTTAATGTAATAATTTATTTAATAGACAATGCAAATTTGACCATGAATGCACCCATTCTTATTGTTGAATTCATGAATGAAACTGGATAGTGGGGAAGACTCATAAGGGGAGATGATAAGGGGTCAACAGTTAACAGGCATTTAAAACAATACACTGACTACTGTAGTACACAATGCATGTGATGCTGCACTGAGAGTGAGGGGGAATCTGATTTTGATCATCAATATTTTACCATGTTCTAATCAAATAATAATCAGCATTCCTTTTCATTCTATTATCCATGTATTATTATTAGTATTTGAGCTAAATGAAGTTATCCATCATGTTGTGTTACTTATATTGACA
>NC_137826.1:23855877-24072838 GCF_963921795.1 Nannobrachium achirus | reverse complement strand
CTTTTCGCTGCTCTTTTGACTGAACTCTCTGTAAACTATTACATCTCATCTCAGGGGTTTCCTCTTTCAACATTTCCTTCAAGAGGCTTTGAGATGGAACCAACAAAACAAGGAGAAATCAGAACGTCAACCATGACCTGTGGTCAGGTTGTTTCCCCAGTAACAGTTAATCACTGAATGTCAATGAGGAAGAAACTCATACCATCCATTCCTACTATAAAATGTTGAAAATAAGTGCACACCCTGGGACCCAGGGCTAGCAAAACAGACTTGGTAACATGAGGCTAGTACCTCTCTTTAGAGGGGAGATAGTAGCTAAGAGGAGAAAATGCAGTAGTAGCTTTGAAAGAACAAATTAAAGGGAAGTGCACTTGATTTATGGTACCTTACATGTGCTATGAATTTTTCCTTTTGCGTTTACTTAACAGTAATCCACCTTGTAAATAGATTAAATCAAGTGTGCCTCTATTTCATCACATACCTCACACTGTTAAAAGAGATACAGTACACAGGTACCGTCAAACTATGTCCCTTGTGCAGAGTCGAAGGTACATTCTAACAACCAGACAATTCTTTCAACTTGAAATTCTAAATCGATCCTGCTGTGATTTTCGCTGAATTTTAAAAGATCACTCAAAAAAACGACTTGAGATTTCAAGCTGAAACCACTAATAGCTTTTCAACAGACCTTTTTAGTTTCCCTACAGTCTGTGCCTGCGTGGGTCTGCACAGGGCGGGGAGGGGGGTGGGGGCAGGGTGACAGTGGTCGGGACCTCGGCTGAGTGGTCCGTGGGCAGAACCAGACGGGTGCCCCGGATCACCAACTCGTGCTCTCCAAG
This sequence comes from Nannobrachium achirus, assembly GCF_963921795.1. NCBI lineage: Eukaryota > Metazoa > Chordata > Actinopteri > Myctophiformes > Myctophidae > Nannobrachium > Nannobrachium achirus. The sequence goes on along the minus strand of NC_137826.1, from coordinate 24,071,999 downwards.
GGAGAGCTCCGGGTCAAGGGTGTCATCTGGTGAGGTCGGGGAGGAGCGCTTGCGAGCGCTAGTTCGGGCGCCGGAAGCGTCGGTGCTCACAGTGAGGTCGGCATACATGGAGCCCGTGTTCGTGTCGTTGAAGATGTGGTCCGAGTCGTTGTCGACGAGCTGTTCTTCATTCTGGTGAGAGAACAGGATGGAAGGAGAGAGAGACAGAGCAGTAAGGGAAGAAGAGAAATCCTTTAATTATGGGTGTATAAGTGCATGCTTTGGGTCACAATCTCAGAATTTAGAAATGAACTTTGAGATTTCACTGTGCAGTGTGCACCTCATGCACCATGTCAAGTAATGTTATTTCGCCTTTCTGGTGCTATTATATGCTTAAATAAATGTATTATATAGGGCTCATGGGCTCCAGCACCTAATAATTTACTAATTAAGCCCCAAATAAATTCCTTCATGAACCTCATGCTCGGCAGCAAACTATATACTGTACAGTATAGCTTAATTATTCTTATTTTCTATTCTCTGAACCCTATAACGAATTTAAATTGTATTCAAATTACCCATTATAATGTGTTTCTTTTGCTCTGTTATAATGCTCTTCTGTTTTGGTGTTCAGCACTTTGAATTGCCTTGTTGAAACATGCTATACAAATAAACTTGCCTTGCCTGGAGTGATTCTGGCTAATGATGTGAGTGTGAGAGATTGAGAGAGAGACATATACTGTAGATAGAGAGACATTCTCCATACCTCATAGGCCTGTGGGCTGGTAAGGCAATCGTGCAAGGGGGTGCACAGCAGGCTGGTAGGGTGGCAGTGAGAGGGGGACCACTGTGGGTCAACAACGGCTTCAAGTAGCTGGAGGGGGGTTCTGTCAAGGACTTATGGTGTTAGACAACAGGACATTTGTACACGAGGAAAGAGTAGTACGATAACCCCAAAGACTACAGTGATATGTAACACATATTTAACGCTTTCAGTGCCAGCTTTCACCACTAGAGGGCGCCCAATGGCCATAGAATTCACCATATAGAGATACGCTGGTATATGCACAAGCTCGGTGCGCAGCCATGATGCGCCTGAACACTTTCCTTTGTGCATGTACAGGAACAGGATGAAGTTAGCTTGAAGTTAGCTATTGGCTACCAAGCATTTTAGAAGCCCTATTTTCGGCGATTTAGCCATGATTAAACCTTGCACACCTCATGGATATGCATGGAACAGAGAAAATGAGCTCTAAAGATCCTGGATTGCATTGGAGTGGATTGTAAATATCGGCGGCGCGACGCTCTCGCGGGCCGTGTAAACAGATGACGGCCGGCGGCGCGGCTCGGAAAAAAAAAAAAAAATGTTTACAAAAATATTTTCTTTTTTTAAAAGCCGAACTAGTTCGGGATAGGCACCCAGGACGTTAATAAGGTCCAAATTATCCCGAACTAGTTCGGGATAGGCACTGTATGAGTTAAAACAAAAACATTTGAAATAAGATTAAAACTTTTTTTTTTTCAATTGCAACCTGACAACTGAAACCAAAAAACAAAAAAAAGAGAAAACTCATGTACATTTCAGAACTACCTGAACATAGACAAAATAGAGATGTGCAATTATTTGATCTGATCTGCTGTCAAAACCATCCCATTGTATAGTCAATGGAGCAACTAGACTGAATGGCAGCCTTGATAATTTGCTTAATTGTGCCAAGAGAGCCATCTAGTGTTAAAGGCTTACCTGCATGTATACTTTCAAGTTCATCTGGTCAACCAACATGACATAATCACCAGCCATCCCTTTAAAAAAGAATAGTCTCTCCAGAACAAAAGGATACTTGTGGTCGAAGTTGTACCAGATCTTGAAGGGCCAGGCACTCTCATGCTTGTTACGATTATACTGAATTCCATCCACCATGGTCACCTGAACATGGGTGGATAGAGAACAACAGCGATGAACACTATCTACTAAGTGTTTTTATGTACTGCTGTACAGTATGTGTCAATCTAGTTGCTGTGTCTTTTGAATGTTTATTTTGGGGTGACAGTTTACACTGCACATGTGAAACCAATAACACGTTGTGGTATTTAGGGCATTAATAAACAAGGCGAGCAAGGGATGGTGTACAGTGTGCTGTGCATATTTGTACAATTATTTTTCCTCTTTCTACAAGGTTAGGAAAAAAGGGTGCCTCCGACTGTCCACTGGTCACTTACACGGCTCTCCTGATCAGAGTCCACACCCACCCTGAAGAAGAAGAGAAAGGCAGTGATTTTTTTTTTTGCAAATGTGGTTAAGCACTGTGGGCCACAGAGGGACACACAGAGACAGAGGCAGGAAGACAGACAGACATACAGGTAGACAGTACTAGACACAAAAAAATAAGACAAATAAAGGCAAACGCATATATGCTGTGTTCACACTAGTGGCAACAACGGCCTAACATAGTCAGCTACACTGTCGCAGAGCTGTTGAAGTGTGGCTCAAGTGAATGAAAAGGTTTGGGTTAAATAGCACAGGGAACTGATTAACAGCAATAATTCGCTTTTCTTCCGTAAGGAAGCATGAATTGTGAGGAGAGAGTTGATTCAGTGTGTCATTTGAGCGCTGGAAAGTTGAAGCTAGTGCTGCTAGCGCTTTTCTTTTGTAGCGCGCCACGCAGCGACAGCGACATCAGTTTGTAGCTTTATGTCCCGGTCCCCGGCATCCATTGAAAATGATTCGTAGCCTGTCGCTTTGTCACTGCTAGTGTGACCACAGCATTACATAAACTTGTACAATCAAAGGGTGGCATACTGTACATACAGTATATACATAGTGTCTGTACAGCCTTACGGTATGCTCATCAAGGACAGCATGGGGGTGGTCCCCCCACCACAGACCCAGACGGTGAAGAAGACAATGAGGAGAGTGGTGGAGAACATCATCTGACGGGCGTAAGTGGCCGTGTCGCGGATAGACAGGGCAAATGTCATAGCACCGCGCAGGCCTGGAAGAGTTCGAAAAATAAATGGTGTGTTAGCTACATAGTATTAGAACATGCTTTACCATACTGTATGTAATTGTTAAAAAATAATGTTTTATTCACTAAAAAGGTTATGTGTTGCCGCTTCAACTACATGAGCGCTTTATCTACGGCCATAAGCTAACAGAATCGGAGACCTCCGATGAGTCAACGTGGGTCCATTCGAGTGCCGGTACCTGCGAACATCATAACGTGCTGGACGTTAGATCCAATCTTGTGCTTGCGGCCCAGGTTAAGCAGGAAGGACAGAGGATAGATGTTGGCTGCCCTGCCCAGGAACACTGCCAGCTACAGCAGGTCACAGAAGGGTCAAGGAAGCAACACAGTCCAGTTCAACTGAGTGATGATGCACAGTTTGCTATTTAACATTTAGGCCTAGAATTATTGATTATTGGTCCCTGGAACTAAATATTTTGAGATGGGGGTCCGTGGCCAAATAAATATAAGTTTTGGGGGTCTTTCACATGAAAAGGTTTGAGAACCACTGACATAGTAGTCTCTCAAGAACAGACTAACTGAGCTCCAGTTAAGTGAAAAGGACCTTTTCTTTGACGATGGCTGGCCAGATTGCTGACATAGAAACATAGGGTTTTCAAAAAATCTTAGAAGGATTCAAAAGACACTAATAGAATCGGGTCAAAATTCTAATTTTCAAGATTTTTCAAAAATAGCAGATCTACAAGCTCGCAGCGCGGCACTCGGTGCCGCGCTGTGAGCTTGTATATCTGCTATTTTTCAATAGTTAAAGCATAAAATAATGATACGCAATAATGTGTACCAGTTCTAAATGGGTTAAAGTAGCACAGACAACATTACACCACTAGATGTCAGGCTTTTACAACACCTCACCGCTCTAAAGCAGAAAAGGCAGCAATCATGTAGCCTGCAACATTATTTGGGTAAAATGTACCTTACCCAATGAAAACACATGGTCAATGACAGCGGTCAGCTAACGGCTTACAGAGGTAGAGGAGCCGTGGCCCAGCATCACTGGGACAGGGTATGGTCAATATGGTACTTTTCCCATACAATGCAATTGACAGTGTTTACTCATTTGCTGTGATGGACTCAATTCACCAACGTTAGTGCCTGAGCTCCGAAATTGTTATCTTGAATCAAATTTATGTCATTTTCCAAGCACCATGAATATGGCCAAAGGGACAGATATATTTGTAACATATCCCGTCAGGCTGGTGTGCCCGTGATGCCTCGCAGCATCGTTGATACAGTAGCTCTCTGAAAACATCCACAACGGCCCCCTGTTTGTTTTGGTGGGAGGCCAACACCAAAGGATACGAAGGCTCCTAGGATGAACAGGGGATTGAAGACGTGTGACTGGAACGAGAACAGAGTCAAGCCCATGTAGGAGAAGATAAAGTTCTCTGCCAGGAAGTTCAACAGCTCAAACAGCTGGAGGAGCAGAGGAGACAGAAAACAGAGACATAAACCTACGTTCTATTCATTTTAACATAGTTTTAATGAAAAGGGTTGTCATAGCTTACAGTGATAAAATAAACCATTCTAGTTGTATGGAAAAACAAAGAATCAAACAAACACAAGACGGACACAAACAGTCCCACCCAACACCCTCCCGAAAGAGCACAATTGACAGTAAATAAGAAGGTACAATGAAGAGGACAAAATGGGGAACAACTAAACAAATCATCAGCCAAAAGTGTATCTGATTAGATAAACCTACGTTCTAAAATGACAAGACAATGTCATCTGTGTGTTTGAGGTAAAGCATGTGTGCGTTTATGCTTACATTCCGTGATAACAACAAAGACGGGTTACGGAAGTAGAACTGTGGGTCTCACCTGTTTGGTCCTGTCCTGGGACTCAGGTGAGAGATTATTGTAGGTGTAGTGAGCTTGAGTGATGCCACAGAACAGCACAGCCACCACACCTGGCAGAGGAACACAAGATAAGACATTGATTGATAGGCGAGTGCATGTGAATGTGACTGTAGCCTGCCGGTAGAGTAGTCATGTGTCGTTCATGAGTGATTCGTTCATAAGAATGAATCATTTGTTTGATTTGTTCATTTCCTTAAACTGTTATGTTCACACTTTCGTTCATACCCGCCATCCCCTCCCCCTAATAGCCCTCTGCACACAAGACGGAAGGGCGGGCTGTACATGCGACATAGTCTACAGCTCACAACATCCTTGTAGATGTGCTATTTTCACAATTCCTTTTAATAATCATTCATTAATCATAATAGAGGTACAAGTTTGAAATCATGGTATTGATTTGAAGTCATATCGGACCAGTCCTACTGTGTGTGTGTGTGTACAGTGTGTGTGTGTGTGTGTGTGTGTGTGTGTGTGTGTGTGTGTGTGTGTGTGTGTGTGTGTGTGTGTGTGAGTCTATGAACGAGTGTGTGTGTGTGTGTGTGTGTGTGTGTGTGTGTGTGTGTACAGTGTGTGTGTGTGTGTGTGTGTGTGTGTGTGTGTGTGTGTGTGTGTGTGTGTGTGTGTGTGTGTGTGTGTGCTTACCAGTGAATCCACAAGCCTCAGCAAGTAGAAACGTGCTCCAGGACATGAGGAAGAACAGAGCAGTCTCCAGCAAGGGGAAGTCCCGGAGTTTGGTGAACTTGGTCACGTGAACAAACAGGTAGTCAAGGAGCAACACAGTCCAGCTGTTAGGATACCGGTCTGACACCACGGAAGTATGTCTTCTTTTAATGCAGCATAATAGTGCCGACAATTATGGATTATTACATCAATGGAACGTGTCTAAAAGCCCTAGAGGTCTGTGGAAAGCGGCACTGGACAATATGTGTGTTAAATGTTAAACAGTAAGCTGTAAAAGGATATGAAAGATGTCATGACTCCTGTGGCCACTCCTAGAGCAAAGGACCCACTGAAGACGCCCAGGAAGACGCCAAAGGACTTCAGCAGGGCTGTGCCGTCAAAGCTGTGGTTGTTGTCCCCTGTGGGCTGGTATGCCACAATGGAACTGGAAGGGACAAGCATTGTGGGACACAGACAGAAAGGCGGACACACAGACAGACAGGTAGGCACACAAAAAAAGACAAATACCCAACGGATATTGCCTGGTTAATATACCAGACCGAACACAACAACACCCCCTGGCGGTAGTGGTGTTGTAGTACCGATCCATTGAGATTCTATTTCCTCGAACAGCTTCAAGGGTTGGCCAATCAGGGTTGTATGCTTGGGGCACGTGGTTTCTGTAAGCTTGGGGCACGTGGTTTGGGGCAAATCCCAGAAATGAAAACTCTTCCTGAAATCCCAGACTCTCTTCCCAAAACGAAGTGTGTGATAGAGGTTGGCAACGCCAGGCAACAACGGATAGACATACATGTGGGAATTAACTGACTTTCTCTTTAGAAGAATAATGCAGTCAGGCATCAAATCCAGTGTGTAAGAACCCAACTCCACTGTCATATTACTAGCAGCCTGTCACTAAAACTGGTCTCAAGGAGTAAGAGTTGTGGCATGGAGCCTGGAGTTGGGTTTTACGCTGCCCCAGTCATAAAAAGGAAAGGAGGTAGGGTTTTGCATTTCAACTGGAATTTTGGGTTTCATATCAACACCACAAACGGTTGATGCTGCCTTTACCCTACAGCACAGCACAGTACATCCTATTCAATAGCATCATTAAAGGAGCATTAAGCTCTGTTCACAAGGTCTGAATATTGCAGCCTTCACAGCAGGGTGACCCACACTATGAAGAAAAACAGCTCATTATAAGCCTTTGAAGTTGTTGTAGTATATTAATGTATGCGACTGTATATTATTTAAAAGATAATTGAGGAAATTTCATTTTTATACTGTACATATATAAAATGTCTTTGGTCTAAAACAAAATTACTTAGTGCTCCTTTAAAGAAGATGACAAACAGACGACTTAGTATCCATAAGGAACATGGCAAACTGGATAATATCCATTTGTCATACTGTGTGCCCTAATCAAGAGGAAGTGTCACCTGAGAAGGTGGCTAGTATGGCATGCAAATTAATAGGTTAGAGCTGGGCCATATTATTATACCACAATATAGTATGGAGCAAACGCTAATACTCGTCATATCTCAGTGGTCACGTTTTCTCTACAACTTATTTACATAAGTCAGTGTGTAATTATTATTTTCATTATTCTATTTTCAATGTATGTCTTCGTGTACCGAAATCACTGACAAGTTAAAGGAGAGACAACAGAGAGATGAAGAGGGGATTCTAGTGAATTATGTCTTGCATTGCTGAATAGAAAGAAAGATATAATGATAGTGGTAATATCTCTGTGTTTTGATATTGCTCAGATTGTTTTTTTTAAATAAATCTCTGATCTATATATTGCCCAGCCCTACCTACAGGACACCATAATGATGTTGAGTGGTAGGAGGGAAAGGGGTGGTCATCGTCTGAAGGACAGAGGGTAAGACTGCATGCACATGTACAGTACTACCTCTAACTGTGCTAGGGATGCACCGAAATGCCAATCATTGGCTACTGATTATGAGCTACTGGTAAATTATTGGACACGTGGCTGTTAAATACATTTCACTTTAGATTCATATTGAAGCCCAATCGCAAGACTACGAAAAAATCCGGTGCATCTCTAATACACACCAACCACCCACCGGGGGGTTAGTGTCTCGTTCCCCCCTAGCCATTCCTCCTCGCCCTGGGACCAAGCCGGGCCATCGTCCCCCGGAGAGGACACGGCTCCGGCCTTCCCCCTGCTCTGCTTCTCTAGGCGTAGGAGAACACTGATGATGAATGATATGGACGGATGAAGAGACATTCAGCGAGGGCAGGCAATGAGATAAGAGGGATGGAAGTTAGTAAGATGATGAGTTACCGTTGATGTACTACTGTATGTTATTCAGATGGCAAATTCGATGAGATGAAACGGCCTGATGGACGTGTGTGTGTATGGTGATTACTTACGAGGAAAGGACAATAGCCACAGCATCATTAAGGACACTTTCTCCAAACAGCAGAGCATACAGGTCCACGTCTACCTTGAGCTCATTGAAGATAGCCAGCACCGTCACTGAGAAGGAGAAGGATCAGTCAGTAGCATGTGACGTAGCAGGTCACATAACATTACGTATGTTGGACGACACAAAAGTATACAATAGGAAAAGTATATATTTTCTTTCTTGCATGACAGTCGGCCATTCTCACCCAGCCTGAATCATATGGGTGCTTTATCGTGTACGTACTGTACACATCATTCTAGGGTTCACAGCACATGACCATCTGCTACATGTCTGCTCAAATGTCATAATAGTGCAGTTATCTGCCTGGTGGGAACTAAACCCCCTCAACTGGAAGCATGAGCTTTCTTCGAAATTATCTAAGTTCATAATAAAACCATGTAGCTTCTTCTGGGTTCTTATCCACATACCTGGATCAGTCGCAGACACAATGGCCCCAAAAAAGAGGCAGTCTGTGAAGAAAAAGTCTCCCCCCAGCTGGCCCACTGCTTTCATGAATGTCACAAAGCCATACATGATCAGCCTGTGAGGAAGATAAGAATGCATGTGTAAAGCAGTGATTTTCAACCTCAATTTCAAGCCGTCCCAGTTGGGTATGCAATTGGACAATTCTTTTTCTCTGGGGCCCCAAAAATACACTATAAAAGTGTTCCTTTAAGAGCATAAACACTAGTTATAAACACACAGTGGGCTTTGGCTTTTTACAGGGGCCAGTTCCAAATTGCAGCCGTGTGACCCTTGATAGTCCTCATTTTGTTTTATTTAACATGAACATATTATGTATAGTGTGTTACAAGTGCTGTTATTTTACAAGCATGGACATTTATTAGCCTTGTTATTTTTGATTGAGATATTGCCCACTTGGCACCTATTCCACGTGGCGCCTGCCCATCCTGGAAGCGGGTCCCCTCTTTGTGAGGTTTCTTGGAGGTTACGTTGTCTGTTTCCTTTGTTAAATGTGGGCCCGTAAAAGCCATTTTTGAGACTGTAACAGTGATTCAGGTCTACAAAAAGACATTTGAGGCGAGTTTATTGGATTACCCAATAACAAAGGAGGATATGACCGTTCCCATGAAAGCATAGGCCAGGATGGAGCCGATGTTCCTGAAGAAGTGCCTCTAACAGAGACAAAGATATAAAGAAAGATATAAAGGTGTTATTATAATTAAACTACTGTTATTACTAGTCAGTAAAACACTTAGTAGTATGTCCTTTGTAAATCACATTATAATCATAATATCTGTAAACAGAAGTCTTTTTATGCATACTTTAATTCATTCATTCAATTTGTTTCCTAGTTTGTAATGGTTTTAGTCATCATGGACATTGTTTTAGCCTCAGAGACGTACCCGTTTCAAACCGTAGCCAGCATGGAAAATGATGGGGGGCAGCAAAATGTTGAAAAACACTTCTGGGTCAAAGGTCACCTGCAGAAAGAACCGAAGTTTCAGACACAAAATGGTAGGTTCTATTATACAGTATGTATTTGTATTTCCACTTTCTTCCTCTTTGAAAACAGTATGACCTTGTAACTGATAACATTTGTCACCCTTTGCTAATCTCCCTTAAAGTGTGTGTGTGTTTGTTTGTGTAACTACTGATTTCACTAGTTACAGTAGTTGGCGAAATTCCTCTGTGCAAGTATCTACAGTACTTATCTACAAGAACGTGCCTAGGCACGTTCTGAGCTTACTACGGCTATATACGGCTATTGTCGGTGAAAGAATATTCGCCTATTTTCCCCAAATGTTTGTCTTTTTCGCCAAATGTTTGTTTCACCTATTATGACATGCCAAGAATAGGGTCCATGTAGTTACGTTAGAAACATGTGGCCTGCCCATTCACACATCCATCCACGCTTCTTGCCTTTCTCAGCATCTCATCATCAGGTACTTGGTGGCCTTTGGCCCGGCTGACTTCCCCCTTCAGAGTGTACTCATAGAACCTCCCGCTGACGTTGACCAGCAGCGTGGCCGGACTGGCGTTGACGGCACAGCTTGGGATCACGTTGCTCATGTTCTGGGGCACGTGGACCCCGAACCGCAGAATCACACCCACCAGCAGTCCTTACAGGAGGGGAGACAAAGCAGTTATTCTTGCCCCGAGGTGACTCTGCATCAATATAAATGCTTTTCCTCTTTACAACTGTAATGGGCTGTCCACACTAAGTAAGCACTAGAACATTGTTTTAAAAGATTGTTCTAAATCTAAATCAAGTGGATGGCAGAGTCCAGTCCACTTCATATATACTCTAATAGAGTAACTCTTACTTGTATAGTTATTGTGCTTGGTGTGGGCGGCCCTTAAGTGTGGGGGTTGACAAAGATACATTTGTCCTCATTTGTCAGCTAATATCCTTTCGATGGTCTAGTTCACTGTTGTCAAACTGCAAGCCAAGGGGCCCACAAAGTTACATTCATAACTAATCAGTTATTATTATTGATCATAGCAATGTTTTAGTTAGGTTGCTTATTTTCTAGGTAACATAAGGATATTTGTTCACTCTCACAGAATTATTAGCTGCTTGAGATCCATCCAGAGACATATAACTAGTAAGACGCCTCAGGGCAACATTCTTGGCAACTTTCTTGGCCATCTGGCCAGTGATGTATATCGGACCAGTTACCCATATATGGAGACCCCTGGTGGAGATCCATGTACTGTATATGGAGATTAAAGTCCTATGACGTCTATGACATCTGACATCATACCCTTGTATGCCCATACATGGAGATCCCTGTCTATAGAACCAAATTCTGTTAGTGGGCTTAATATTGATGACATCAGGGAACTCCCATTATGGGCATGATAAAAGGGATTCTGTTAGTGTGACATCACAGTGAAGCCAAAGCGAGCGTGATGTCAGAGCGGCAAACCCATCCTGTCAAGAGTGGTTCCCCTGACATCACAGTGAACCAGTGTTAGGCGTGACAGACAGACAGAGAATGAGATACACACATACGGACAAGCTGTGACCGTTTACACATACTAATCTGCGACACACGGTCGCAATTAATTCATTCCACATTCATTACCATAGAACATAGCCAGTCCCGTTTCGTGCAGAAACCTGAACCTGCGGTGTTTGAACAGCCATATGGTCAGAATGGTGAGCGTCAGAAGCATGATGAATATGAGGAGGTTGGCACTGTCTTGCCGGTGGCTCTCCTCGGCCATCCTCTCCGTCGCAGAGTTGTCCATGACAGGACTGTCGCTGTCACTGTCGCCGCTGCTCCAGCCGACCAGCAAGAATGTAAACAAACAAAGCAACACCGACTTGCACGGCTTCCTCGCGCCGTCGAGGCGTGTTTTAGAAAACGCCATGGCGGCTTTCTTTCTCGCCAACGGTTTGCTTCGGGAAAGGATTCAATGACAGCAGGGCAGACTAAACGACTCCGAGGTTAAACACAGAGCATATTTGGATTACATCTAGCACCACTTGCTATCCTCCATGTTGCTTTCTCCCTGTTTGCTCACGTGACGAATGTTCTTCTTCTTCTTCCTTCAATTCCCTATCGGCTAAAACGACCGTTGGTGCCTCCACAAGGCAAGATAACTGGCATTGGTTGATTGATTGAATACTTTATTAGAAGTTTCAAATTCGCAAAGGAAAAGCACAGCATATAAGAGTAAGACACTGACTGTAACTGTACTGTACACTAATGTACAGTACAGTTCAGATACAAGGTCTACTAATAGGATTCAAACCCAAGAAAGCACAATGGCTTGTTTACATTGGGGTCCTTTTGTACTCATTAAATGACAGACAAATAGGCCTATGCACAGTCAGCACTATACAATAATAATAATAATAATCATATAACAGTAAAATATATTTACATAAAAAACATCATAAGAGAAACATACGATTTTGCAGCCACCTTAAGTGATCTTTTTAAAGGAGGGTAGGGATTTACACTTTTGTGGCATAGCAGGAGAACGAATTCAACCCTTTGTGTGAGACAAATCTGGGCTGGACGTGATTAGTGGAGCTTTTGATTGAAGACTTTATTAGAAGTTTGCATAGGAAAATGTACAGTTTCATGACGGTACAGTTCACCGGTACAAGGTCTACTAAAAGGAGATTCTAGAAAAGACTATAAGCTTGGGTTGGCTGGGTAGGTTTTGGGGCAAGTAGGCCTATTCCTTATTTCCATTGTGGATCATAATGTAATTGTAATGCATCCACACACGCACACATGCACGCACGCACACACGCACGCACACGCACGCACGCACACATACACACACACACACACACACACACACACACACACACACACACACACACACACACACACACACACACACTATATATATATTTACATCACTTGTAGGGACAGCAAGTCCTGTGGCCTTACCCTCTATCCCTAAACCTAACCCCTAACCCTAACCCTAAACCTAACCCTAACCCTAACCCTAAACCTAACCCTAACCGTTGTGGGAACCTACTATTTTGTCCCCACACTGTCAGAGGTCCCCTGCAGGTGACTGTGAACATGCGTTTAGTCCCCATAAGTAGACTATAGCTAGACAAACTCACACACACACACACACACACACACACACACACACACACACACACACACACACACACACACACACACACACACACACACACACACACACACACACACACACACACAGAGCCACACTAGTGCAGCCACACTGCACTATTAGGTTGTTAGTGTTGGTAGTTTCTGAGTATTTTTGCTTTGTTTAACAATGACAGTGAGATACTTGCACTAACTAGCATTGACTGCTATGGTCTCTTTTGCAAGACACTTTATGTATATATACTTATATATTATTCGCCCCCTCTATTGATGCACCTTCTCCTTATTGGTACTGTACTGCTCTTGTCTTTGTTTTGTTTTTTTTCCCTCTTATCTATCTTTCTTACGTCTCTGTAACTTTGTAAATAACTGTATACTGCTGTGCTACTACTGGACAACTAAATTTCCCCCTTGGGATAATAAAGGTATCTATCTATCTATCTATCTAGCCTACTATCCTCCATCAGAAACAATTCATAAATACAAATTTGAAAACTATTTGGCCATAAACACAATTGAGTGAATTAAACATGAGCAGCACTATTTCTGAAAGGCATTCTTGGACTCAGTGGAAGCCAGTGCGTTATATCTGAGAATTGGTGTGATGTGTTCAGCATTCTTATTAGAACTCACCAGCTGCATTCTGAACGAGCTGTAAGATTTTTTGGATGACTTATAAAGACATTCTTAAAGTAGTCTATTGGAGATAAAAGGATGTTTTTCAAAGTCCTGTTGTGACATGAATTATTTCCTTGATTTTTTAGATGATATGGGTTGCTTTTGTTATTGACTTCAAAGTCAGGGAATCAAGGTGAACAAACACTATGACTGATTTATACTTGGTTGTGCATTGTGTTGCATACCGCAAATAGTTGATCAACATGCTCACAATGAATCTCAGCATGACATGTTGTGAGTTTGTAGATCTGCTGTTTTAAGTACAATAGACTTTCCTTTCTGCCTTTCTTCGTTGGCACCAAAGACAATTGACCAAGTTCTTTATTTTGTTGTAGCAAATTCTGGTACGTCAAACCATTTTGTCCCATTTGCCTTTTTTAGAAAAGCAATAGACAAGCTATTGATACTTCAATGTATAACAAAAATGTTATGTCAAACCACCACTACAATCACACAAAAGGAACTTCACAAACCGAATTTGAGGCCATTGACTACAAAACACTTGAGAAAACAGTGTCTGTGACATCAGAAGTCCACCTGCTGTCTAAGCTTCCTATAAATAGATTTCAACTCCTTGGAAACAGATTTGTCGTAAATAGTTAATAGTTCTGTCCTATCAGGCCTTTTTGAGCTCTGAAACTACCTCTACCTACTAATCTGTATCGTATTCTGTAGTAACAACTACAGACTTAAATACAATCTCACTTAGTTGATTGACACCATTAACTTCCATATTTTTTTATATAATTTTATCCCACTATTTCCTTCAGTGCATGAGGAGTGAGTAAGGTGCTTATCACGTGACAGGGGGGAGCTTCCCTGGTTGGACGTATAGGCTAGCGTGTGGAAGGAACACGTTATTCCAACCAGTTCCTTTCCCTTCCATCAGGCACCCCGGCTGGCCAGGGGGAGGCATTATAGAGACCAGGATTACTGCATGTTTTTGTGAGGGCATCTATCCTAGGAGACACGGGGAGAACATGCAAACTCCACATAGAAAGGCCCTTTCGCCAACCCCACCTGAAACAGAGGAGAGAACACGCCCCCAGCGCCCACAGCGTCCCCCGGTGGGAATCCAACCCAGGACCTTATAGCTGTGAGGCGATAGCGCTACCGACTGCGCCACCGTGCCCCCTTGTTACTTATTGACCATACAATATTGCAGGACCAATTGGAAAAGTGGGTATTGTCACGGTCCTTAATTAGTTTGGATCTCATCTTTCGACAATTCACTGCTCTATTACATGCAGAATACCCCAAAGTTGAATCCCCTGACCTCCCCTGACCTCCCCTTTAGTCCAAAATGTCAAAACTAATACTGTGTGTATGTATGTATGTATCTATGTATGTATGTATGTATGTATGTATGTATGTATGTATTGTATGTATGTATGTATGTACACTGTACAGTATGTACTGTATAATATGTACACACAAAATTGGTAACAGAATTATTTCTCTTCCAGCTATTTCTACATCCCATTGCATTTATTGTTGGAGTTCTTCAAGGCCTGGTGGTGGAGTGTATCACTCTATCAACAGTGGCCAATATACTGTATTTCTGCAAAATATGAATGTTGTCTCCAGAGTCCAGACTATAAGTTTCATTTTCAAGTCTCTCCATAGAGTCTGGTACTTTACCATACATCATTCTCTTCTTTGGATTTTCACAGATGTAGCATTTCTCCACGGTGCGCTTTTTGCTTACTATAAACGGTTTTAGCCCTACGGTGCAATAACATCAATAACATTTACAATTTTAGAAATAGCGTTAGTGACAGGCCCTGGGACAGATTGCGGCTGACAGAACGGAAATCAAATTTGATCAGTTTGCAGTGTGGTTTCGGATACATTTTGTTTAATCTATTTCTTGTCAAAACAGGAATGGGGAGGTGACAGTCACTGACACAGAATGTCTTGGTGGTATAGTGAGAGGCCAGGAAAACACACATTATAGGGTCCCAGCGTGATACCGGAGCAGTCACAAATAACATCTCTGCAGCAGAAAGGGCCCGGAGGACATCAGTTGTTATATGTTTTCTGACATTGATATCAGCAGTGCTGGTGGGACAAACTGTACTTACAGTGTACCACAGCCGCCAGGCTGTTTGTGTGTATGCGCGCGCGCACGCGTGCGCGCGTGTGTGTGTGTGTGTGTGTGTGTGTGTGTGTGTGTGTGTGTGTGTGTGTGTGTGTGTGTGTGTGTGTGTGTGTGCAGGGGCTCAAGGCTATATAATATAACTTAGTGTTTGATGATATAATTTGCCAGTTTTTCTTTCTTGTGATTTCAAAGTGAGGAGAGGTGGGTGTGGATGAGGGGTGACCTGAAGCGATGGAGAGACCCCAGAATCATCCAAGGCGTGACATTCTGGTGGATGCTGAGACTGTTGCTGCAGCGAATGTATCATATATTTGTCCTGGTGCTGTATCACAATTAGGGCTGGGTGATATGATGATTATTATTTCAAACCTTTACGTCGATTGCGATTAATGAACGATTATAAAAAATTCAAAATCTATAATTTTTTTAACTACTCGAATTCGGGGGGGATGTAGGCAATAGAGAAAAGTGGTCTGTTAGTCCCACTCCCACTCCTGTCCAGTCCTGTTTGGATGGAGGCCATCTGCTCTGAAAATGTGTTCACGCCCCCAGAACAGATCCATGTAGTCGAGTCATTTTAAGTTGCAGGTTGTAGGGAGGGAGCCATATTGTATTCAACCCACCGGTATAGTGGCCACTGCAGGGGCACCGAATTATGTACGTGTTCCCGGGGTCTAAACCCGAATCAAGCTTGCCCCCCCCCCCCCCCCCCCCCCCCCGATTCCGTTAATTAAATTATTTAAACAACCATGAAACAACAACAACACACTCTCCCTGCCTTTACTTGCACCACAATACTGTGTTGATAATCTACTGGTTCTGTGTCAACTTGTGACTTTGTCACTTGGAGCAAAGTGTCACACATGGACCATTGATATGCAGGAGTCGGCAGCTTTTGTAGATTGGTAAAGAAAGGTGTGGGGCAGCCAATGAATCTACTGTAATGTAAATCTGGTCCAGTGCTATAGGGCGCTCTGCTGGGGACTCCAGAGAGTAAGCACCGCCTATGGCCCCACTGTAAGTGATTGCATTTCTGAACCCTGGCAGGGACCTGCAGAGAATGTTAGAGAGGCAGGGGCTGAAATGTCTAAAAAGGGCCTTTTGATGAAGATATTGAAAATAGCAGACCTCCACGCGTCGCAGCGCAATGCTTTGGTGGCTTGGAGGTCGGCTATTTTCTGTGCTTGATACCACACTGAACTAAGCATAATCAAGTCAATACTAGAGATGTGGGCTAACGGCATGGATTTCTTCACAGAGAGAGCAATTCTCTCAACATAAGATGCTACATTCAAGTTCAGGAGCGTTTGGACAAGGCAATTCTCTTCTATGCCTTCAGGTACAGCATGGAAAGGGGGGCCTTTGCGTTTCATTCATTGTAAAAACTGCATTCATGGTCTGGAGAGGGCACTTTTTACAGACGGATAAAACGGCAGGGGCTCAAGCCCCCTTTGATGTCTATGTGTTCATGTGCCTGAACCCTGGGACAACAACTTCAATTCAATTCAAAGGGCTTTATTGGCATGAGAAAACATATGTTTGTATTGCCAAAGCAGAAGTGTACACAATACAATACAATACAATACAATACAATCTCTATATACAATTTGAAACTGACCGAACGGTGCATTCGACATACAGACGACCCAAAGCAGTCCAATTGGCTAGGACTGATCACGGCACACGGAGTTCTTAGCCGGAAGTGCGTCCGGCGGTCAAATATGTCCGACCGGAAACGTGCGCTGCGGCACAATAGTTCCGCCACAATAGTTCCCCCCCAAAAAACCTTTTTTTTTTTTTTTACCTTTTTTTTTTTTAATTTTTTTTGAAAAAAAAAAAGTTTTTTAGTAAAGAAGCGGGCGTGGACTCTAGATGTGAGCGGCCCGAAGGGCCGCGAACCTCTAGTACAATACAATACAATACAATACAATACAATCGGAACAAAATATGTACCGGCTGAGCAGGGGAGCCAGGTATGCCTATGACGTCCTTTCTCGATTGCAAGACTGTGCTCACTGAGTCTGTACCTAGTCAAGATTTTTCTTTGATTTGGGTCGATCACCTTGCTCAGGTATTCTGCCACAGTGTATTCTCTGTTTAGGGCCAAATAGCATTCTAGTTTGCCCTGCTTTTGGGTTGCTTCTCTCCAGAGTGTCAGGTAGCTTTCTTTCTGCTGTTTTATAATTTGGTTTAGTCCAGTGAATTTTCTGTCTGGTGGCTCTGCTTGTGTACAGAGTTCCCATACCAGTTGGCTGAGGGGGCATCTCTCTAGAGTTTCTCTGTGTGTGAGTGCCTTGTTATGAAGTGCATCTGGGTCACTTTCTTTTAAGTGGTTATAAAATTTGAATGCTCTCTTTTTTATTTTGATTATGAATCTACCCTCCCCCCGCCCCACACACATACACACATGCATAGATTCACGCACACACACAAACCCAATACACATGTAACATGTGTGATGATTCTGAATGATTCACCTCTTGCTACAGCACTGATACTAGACATCTCTGCTGGTACACAGCCTGCAGGTGTAGAATCCATCTACACATACGTGATTGAAGTATGAAGTAACTCTGTAAGGTCACTTCAGTGCAAGGGATGTTTGGCTTTGGGGCGTGTTGCAGTAGGAGAGAGGCAGGGTGTGATGCAATGCAACAGATGTGAGGCTTGCGGGAAGATGGCTGCAACCTCACCTCAGTGTGGTGCAATTTGAAGGAGGAAGTGACATGTTGTCAAGGCAGGGGAGCTCATTGTACACAATACAATACAATACAATACAATACAATCTCTATATACAATTTGAAACTGACCGAACGGTGCATTCGACATACAGACGACCCAAAGCAGTCCAATTGGCTAGGACTGATCACGGCACACGGAGTTCTTAGCCGGAAGTGCGTCCGGCGGTCAAATATGTCCGACCGGAAACGTGCGCTGCGGCACAATAGTTCCGCCACAATAGTTCCCCCCCAAAAAACCTTTTTTTTTTTTTTTACCTTTTTTTTTTTTAATTTTTTTTGAAAAAAAAAAAGTTTTTTAGTAAAGAAGCGGGCGTGGACTCTAGATGTGAGCGGCCCGAAGGGCCGCGAACCTCTAGTACAATACAATACAATACAATACAATACAATCGGAACAAAATATGTACCGGCTGAGCAGGGGAGCCAGGTATGCCTATGACGTCCTTTCTCGATTGCAAGACTGTGCTCACTGAGTCTGTACCTAGTCAAGATTTTTCTTTGATTTGGGTCGATCACCTTGCTCAGGTATTCTGCCACAGTGTATTCTCTGTTTAGGGCCAAATAGCATTCTAGTTTGCCCTGCTTTTGGGTTGCTTCTCTCCAGAGTGTCAGGTAGCTTTCTTTCTGCTGTTTTATAATTTGGTTTAGTCCAGTGAATTTTCTGTCTGGTGGCTCTGCTTGTGTACAGAGTTCCCATACCAGTTGGCTGAGGGGGCATCTCTCTAGAGTTTCTCTGTGTGTGAGTGCCTTGTTATGAAGTGCATCTGGGTCACTTTCTTTTAAGTGGTTATAAAATTTGAATGCTCTCTTTTTTATTTTGATTATGAATCTACCCTCCCCCCGCCCCACACACATACACACATGCATAGATTCACGCACACACACAAACCCAATACACATGTAACATGTGTGATGATTCTGAATGATTCACCTCTTGCTACAGCACTGATACTAGACATCTCTGCTGGTACACAGCCTGCAGGTGTAGAATCCATCTACACATACGTGATTGAAGTATGAAGTAACTCTGTAAGGTCACTTCAGTGCAAGGGATGTTTGGCTTTGGGGCGTGTTGCAGTAGGAGAGAGGCAGGGTGTGATGCAATGCAACAGATGTGAGGCTTGCGGGAAGATGGCTGCAACCTCACCTCAGTGTGGTGCAATTTGAAGGAGGAAGTGACATGTTGTCAAGGCAGGGGAGCTCATGAATCAGGCTCTATATGCAAGGTCCTTTGAATAAAGGAGAAGTCAAAGGGATGAAGAAAGAAGTCAGAACAGAGAGGATGACTTTATGTGGAAGGAGCCTTAAAAGCAAGAAGTGGAATGATTGTTCAGAGGATTTTCTTTTTTTTACACACCAGTGGACATGTGGGCAGGGATTAACCATGTATAGGCAATAGGCTATATTCAAAATGTGAGCTTGTAAATCTGCTGTGGTTCTCAAAGTCGGGCCTGGGGACCCCTATAGGGTTCCTTGAGGGAGTTCCAAAGGTAACCCTGGGAGTTATGGGGTTCCTTTAATTAAAAAAATAAATAGAAAAAGTTTGAGAACTACTGAACTAGAGTTTAGGATAAGTAAATCAGTTCACAGTGAATTCAGCAAAGTAGAACATTGGTTCTCAAAGTGAGTCGAGGGAGTTCCAGGGGGTCCCACTCACAGCGCGGCACCGAGTGCAGCGCTGCGAGCTTGTAGATCTGATATTTTAATAGTTAGGAACCAATGGACCCTTATGGTTATGTAACTCGTACAAATGGAACCAAATGGAACCAAATTAACATCAATTAGCCTACAATATAAATTGGGGTCCCAGAGATAGAAATGCCATGGGGGGATGTCAAACTGCCTGGGAGTCCTTGAAATTAAAATGGTTGAGAATCACTGCTAGAGCCGTAAAATCTTCTCTTAAAGGGGGTCCCTGGCGTATCTTTTCAAATGGGGGTCCGCGGGCTGATATAGGTGTCAATTTGGGGGTCCTTGACATGAAAAGGTTTGAGAACCACTGAAGTAGTTATTCAGGTCCCCAACCTCCTGTAGATGGCGGTAATGAGGCATTAAGGATGCAAAGTGCCCTAAAACACCCAAAACTACACTTCCGATTGTTGTCGTGACGTCACTCTCTTATCCTCGGTAGCTAGCTAGGAGCTCGTAGGTTTAATCATGTAATAACCATGTCTTGTGTAACCGTAGCGTTAATCCGGCACATTGTTTGATAACAACATGGACCTTTAATCACACAATAACAGGTCACGCACCGCCTGCTCGGACGCTCATATCTAATGGTTACCGCGGCATGCTGGCAGGGAAGGAAAACACTGGCTTCACATTAAGCTGCTAATGCTAACATTAGCAACTTGGTTTGTAAAAAGAAACATAAGTTGTTTTGTTTTTATTTTCTTCTTTCTTCTAAAAGACAAAGTGAAACTAACGATGCTTGTGCGTTATTATTCAAATAACGTTAACTGCTTGTGATTTCTGATAGATATTTCGGCCGTTATTATTAAGAATATTAATCTTATTATTGTGTGAGCCACCCAGCCCTGCTTAGAGGTGATAGAAAAAAAAGCTTAAAACAAACTATAACCGTATAACAGTCGTCAGGATGTCACGGACACTTGAATTAAAATCACCACAGTGTGTCTTAAACACCACCAACAGGTCATTCTGAAGCTCCTATAATGACATAGAGTCACCGTTCATTCAGGGCTCATAGCTTTTTATTGGGAGCATTTAGTGTGAAAACCCCACAGGCTGTAGCTGCAGTAGTTCTTCATAATAGTTCAATATGTCTGGGGACAATGCTTCGGATTGTAGCAGCGGCAGCAGCAGCGATGAGTCCGATTCCACGCCGCGGAGCTCCGCTGCAGCCTGCACTGTCAAACACAACATCACCAACGGTAAGTTACATTTTACAGTTAATGTACATCTGATCTGATCTTATAACAACAGTGGTTCTCAAACTAGTGCAAAACTTTTAACATTTCAAGTTCTCCCCTGGCTTAGACACTCACTCAGAGTTACAGATTGGTGATTGGTAAGGGACAAGGGTCCATTTGAACACTGAGGGTCCCTATTTTCTTCTTCCAAGGACCACCCAGTTTGATATGCACGGACCACCCGATTTTTTTTGTATCTGTAGGACCCCAATATAGTATATACTGTGAAATCCTCAATTAAACTTTGGGAGTGTGAAAATTCCACACTCTCAGACTCAGAGTAACAGACCTGTAAGGATAATGGAGCCCCTGGGGGTCCCCTCACCCCACTTTGAGCACCGCACTTGCCTATATTATGACCAAAGGGTCCTCTGATGAGAGTGAAAGTGATAGACAATAATAAATAACGTGACCAAATGGCCCTGCATTTAGAGGGGAAGACTTTAACATTATGATTAGATAGATAGAGAGACAATAACATGACCTAAAGCCTCTGTTTAAGCCAAATACAGTAGATACTGTGTAGTATGTGCTTGTTAAATACAAGTGATCTACAAGCTAGAAACATGTGCATCACAGTGCATTTTTGGCTTGTAGATCCGTTCTGTTTGCCAAGCAAGAAGCAACACCCTCGTGTGTCGGGATGTGATGAATATTTAATATTTAGCTTAAGAGCTTATCATGGTGGACTAGACATCTCATTGGCTTCAGCTTCTCAGCATAGGTTATAGCAGTGGTTCGTAACCACATGAACCCCCGCGGCCCTATTATGGGGCATGTCATTATAGGCGAAAACATCAAGCATTTTGCTGTATTTTTCACAGTTGTTCATCATTGTATGATGATGAATTGGAAATTGTCGTATTTCCATTGTCCGTTGTCGTACAATGGACGACAATGGAAACAAGCCCCCGCAGGGCTGCCTTTTTGTGTTAACTGTACTGCTACTGTCTTCAAATTTCAAACTATTCAAAAGTATTCAATCAATCTCAGATCTACAGTACATACTTGTTGTGCACATGGCTCACCATCTGTGAAGTCACAACGTGTTATTTATAACTAGGACATAACACAACATTCCTGTCTAAATAATGTGTTGCTATTAACTTACCTCTGAGAGTGTACTGTACACATGGAACCAAAGGGCATTGGAACAGCGTGACAGATCTGTGAGGCAGACTGTTTAAGAAGGTTATTATGCACAATCATGTAGGCCTGTATTACCAAGTGTACATTGGGATTAAACTTGAGTCATATATATGGACAATGTTCTGCATGACTTCTGTTTATAAATGAGATAGGAGGAACCCCTCTTTGTTTCAAATTCACTCCCACCCTGAACATGGGAATGGCTGTGAAATTGGTAGCACATTGAAGAGCTATTAGAATCAGGGGTCATGCCCAAGAAGACACTATTGACATTGTGATGCTTGACCGGAGACAGCCAGTCACCTGAATTGAATTGTATTTCTCTAATTTTGTGGCACGCATAGTGCCGCGTAAAACTGACACCGATGAAGGCTGTCCCTAATGTGACACGGCACACGTGCATATCTCCTTGTATGGGTCGACCTGCCCGTGACGTCAGGTACTTTTAGTTAAAAACGTTTAAGTTAAAATAAAAAATAATCGCGGTATAATCGCGGTTATGAACTCGACACCGCGGTATGCATTACACAGCCGTGGTATTGCGGTTATTGCACCCAGCCCTATCTGTGTCATTTTAAATTTGAGCTGCTAGAAAGCATTATTTAATACTTTGGATATTCAAAAATAGCAGATAAGATGAGCAGTGCACCACTGATATAGAGCAACATTTGTGGAATTCGCCTCAGGTCTTAATGGTTAAAAGGCACATACTGTATGTATGTATGTCATTTTAATCATTGAAGCAGTGAAAGCCGCTTCCAAGGAGTGGCTTTGTCTGTCCCGTACAGTCTGTCCCATAGGCTTCCAAGGAGTCCCGTGTCCGTGTCATGTCCCGTCCCGTGCATGCAGTATTGAGGATTGGTCAAGCTTCACATGACAATTTGGCCCTCCAGACAAAATCATTAATTCATTAAGAATTCATAAAAATATAGAACTAAAACACATAGAAAGTATAGATCTAGAACACAAAATGTATAGATCTAGAACACAGATTTCATAGCTCTAGAACACACAGAATAAAAATTCACTGCTTCACTTCGAACCGAGGTTTGATTTTTTTTAACATGCAATTTCTTTCTGTCCTTAGCCAACCTCACAGGTCACACAGAGAAGGTCGGTGTGGAGAACTTTGAGCTCCTTAAAGTGTTGGGCACTGGAGGTAAGAGACTCCATCACGTGAACCCTTTTTGGATCGATCTTTGTACATGGATGTAACCACACAAATGACAGGAACCACCTGAGGACAGGGGGACAAAACTGGGACATATGCAAAAAATAGCTTATTTTTGCTTTGTGTAATTAATGTATTTTCATTTATGAATATCTGTAACTGAGATTTCGTGACATGACATAAATCTTGTAAGTGAAACACTGGCCTATTCGTTAAAAACCTCTAGTCACTTCCTGTTTCACACAGATTTTGACTGTGATTTTTGCAATTACCTAATACGCAAATTTCACAACTAACTTCTTTATTTCAGACTCTAATGGGTCCATATAAAAGACAATGCAGGGGACTACACAACAAAGATTTAAAAAATTGCCTTACTTGAAACTTTCACCCTAAGATATTTAACTCAAACTTAAAGACATCACCATATTGAATATAGACTCAAATAGTGTTTATTTAAAAAAATAATTGAAGTAAGCAATGAGGTGAACTATATACAAAGCCCCTGAAAACAGTAACACATTTAGGTTGAAAAATATAGACAGTGAGTAAGAGGATTTATTTTAATTGCAGAGGAGAAAAAAAGAAAAAATAACTGCTGTATTGAACAGAAATATTTCTCTTCTGTATTTATCTTAAACCCTGCTAAAGGCAGACCATCTGTCCAACACTTTGGTCTGGCTGGTTTGCAAGTTGCTGTGTTGCATGTTCCCTTGAGGATGAATCCCCGATTGATTTAATCTAGTGCCACCCTTAGGCCAAAATGTTCAAATGCACTCGCAATATATCAAAATCGAATGGGCCGAGTTCCATGAAATCTTATCCGCTCTGACCGCTCAGCAAGGATGAAGCCTGCTGATTTTTATGACCCCATGACCCTTAGTTATAGTTCAGTGGCTCAAGGCCATTACCGATACAAAGTATTTTTCATGAGCCTTATTTTGGATCTACTGATGGATTCTAGCCCAGGGGCCCAAAAAAAATAATAATCTAAAAACATGCGGTTTCACCTTTTGGCCTATAACTTTTGAAGCCTCATCTCATGCTACTTTTTGCGCTTTAATCAGCTTCGTATAGCAGTAATGTAAAAAAATGGCCGTCAGCCGCATCGACCACATCGGCCCAAATCTGTACTTGTCTTGCACACAAGATCATTACGTCACTTAGTGGAGGTGTTGGTTGTTTTATTTTGGCTTTTTAAATTAAGTGAAAAGTGTTACTTTATTTCTTTAGCTTACGGGAAGGTGTTTCTGGTGAAGAAGAACAGTGGTCATGATGAAGGCCAGCTATATGCTATGAAGGTGGGTGTCACAAGCACTTTTTTTCTCTTTTCAGGAAGTGAAAGAACAGCTATATGTCCTTTTCCATCATATGCAGTATGTTCTGTTTTCCATTTTGTGTTGAGCCATGCAAACTGATGGCAGATTCATAGTAGCATATCATTTTATCACCTTCAGGTGCTGAAGAAAGCAGCTATCGTCCAGAAGGCGAAGACGACAGAACACACTCGCACTGAGAGACAGGTGCTGGAGCACATCCGCCAGTCTCCCTTCCTGGTTACCCTCCACTACGCGTTTCAAACGCACAGTAAACTACACCTTATCCTGGGTGAGACACCGACACGACACGTTCTTACATTAACCACCTACACCAGGGGTCTTCAACATGGGGTCCTCAGATGCACTACAGGGGGTCCTCCAAATCCTTCAATCCTTTTTATATTAACAACTTGAACACTAGTGTCCATATTCTGAGAACTATAGACAAAAATTGCAGATCTACAAGCTCACAACGCCTGTGGGCTATTCTCGGCAAAGAGGTTTGGTGTAGAGGGTAAAAAGAGCAGATTAAGTACAGAGTAAAAGGTCAAGTTTATTAGGTAATGACGGCTCAAGTGTTTAAATATCTGAAAACACGAATTGACATGAATCCAAAATACACTGACGATTGTGCTGTCAAACAATGAAACTATATGGAATCTATGAAGTGGTTGTGGGGGTCCCTGCTTCATCTCTCAACTAAGGGGTCCTTGGCCTGAAAACGTTGAAAAGACCCCCACCCTATATACTTAGTTGACCTGCCAGTCTGAACACTTAAGTGGTCAGATGGGGGGAGGCATGTACACCTTCCAAGATTTTCGAGTGGGCCCTGATCCAGATACGGTTGAGAAGTGCTGGGTTGGAGTGTGCTTTCTGCAGCCATGAGCTGCCCAAGCTGAACTAAGCTCCTGTTCAGGTTGGAGTATGCTGCAGCCTCAAGCCTCTTAACTCCATTCCTTTTTTATTTTCACTGGTGAAATTCTAACTGGTATAGAAATGGTCTTAGATTGTCTTTTAACGATCTGAAACAGGTGGTCAACCTCTGTTTTGTGTTTTTTTTTGCATGTAGACTATGTGAGTGGCGGTGAGATGTTCACCCATCTGTACCAACGAGATCATTTCACAGAGGAGGAGGTGCGGATTTATATTGGTGAAATCATCCTGGCGTTGGAGCACTTGCATAAGGTGAGCGTCATCTCTGTGTGTGTGTGTGTGTGTGTGTGTGTGTGTGTGTGTGTGTGTGTGTGTGTGTGTGTGTGTGTGTGTGTGTGTGTGTGTGTGTGTGTGTGTGTGTGTGTGTGTGTGTGTGTGTGTGTGTGTGTGTGGGGGGGGGGGGGGGGGGGGGTCCACAAGCTGCAAGATCGGCTATTTCATATTATGTTTCAAAGGAGTTGTCATTTTTTTTAAACTTTTCGTTATAATGACATGCCCAAAATAAGCATTGATTACTAATCGATATAAATTAGTTTGATTAACTGTTGCACCCCTATTATGCTTTGAATAATTGTCGTCAGTAATGTCAAATCTGAGGGGCTAAACGTACAAAACAAATTTCTTTGTTTGTTTTTCACTTAGTGTACATTTTATTCATTTGTCATGAAACAAGACATAAGAAAAAAGTAACTGACTTAATGATTTATTTTATTCATGTGGCAACATTCATCCCTTTTTTGGTTATTTTGATCTTACGGAAAATGTACACTTTGGTATAGGTTTGGGTTGTGTAGTTACCTTGCCATGATTTAATCCCAAAGTTTCTCAGTTGATTAAGAATAATCCAATAAACACTTTAATAATAAGCATGATAATCCAATCTATTCTACCGATTGAGTTAAATTGCACAGTGAAATAGGTGTCGAAATTTGTCTCTACTTTTTCAAAGCGGGTTTTGTAATGCAGAAGCAGATTTTTCTCTGTGTTAAAAGTGTGCCTGTTTCACCACGTAACTCCAAAATGATTATTTTGGATTTGACATTTTTAGTCATCGGAATAACTAGTGAAGATACCTCTGCAATATTTGGAACTATTATCATGGCAAGGTAACTGCACAAGTCAAAACTCTACCAAAGTTTCATTCTGAATTAAAACAGTCTCAGTTTAAACTTGACCATGTCGACAATGTATCTAACTGTATTTACTGTTGGACCCAGCTGGGGATTGTTTACAGAGACATCAAACTGGAAAACATCCTGCTAGACAGCGAAGGACATGTGGTATTGACAGATTTCGGGCTGAGCAAAGAGTTTGTGGAAGAGGAGGTATGTAAGCACAGAGACCAGTGATTCTCAACCATTTATTTTCAAGGTTTCAAGGACTCCCAGTTTGACATGAATTAGCCCAGTGGTTCTCAACCTGTCTGTCGGGACCCCCAGAGAGGTCCCCACATGATTTTAGGGGGGTCCCCAGGTTACAGCGATTTAAGGACTCATAAGATGTTTTTTAATAACTCACACAAAAAAGACTATTGCTGCATCAAAGTAATGAACAACAATCTACAATAATAATATATTAAGAAAGAGGCAAATATTTTGAAAATAGCTGATCTACAAGCTTGTGAGGCGTTGTGAGCTTGTAGATCAGCTATTTTCTCAATATTTATCTATGGAACTGAGTCAAACTAAATGTAATGCCTCAACTACTACATTCCAAGTGCTTATCAGAGTAGGGGGTCCCCAGTTCAAATATGATTATTTTGGGGAGTCGTGGACTGAAAAGGTTGAGAAACAAATGAATTAGGCAATGGACCATTAGACCCCCATTAGATTGGATTTGTTTTCTATATCCTCAGTGTGAAGTTAACTCTTGAGAGTGCACAGTGAAGCCAAATGGACCTAGACAATTTGAAACATTATGTTGTGTGTGCATACGCATGCATGTGCTCTGCTCAAGTGTTTGTTGGCAAGATGTGTGATGAAAGATTTTAAAAAGACAACCCGATGTCCAACAAAATGGGTGCTGGTTCAAAAGAATAAAGACATATCTGCATGCCAAATAGCTCTTTTTAGAGTTCTTAATTTCAAGCAACAAAGGCTTTTCTCCAGACTTGTAAGAAGATGGATAAGAGAGGATATTATGGCAGTGAAGATCTGCCCAAGCATCCAATTTCTTCAGTCAACTAAAAGTCTTTATGAAGAGCCTGTATCGCTCGAAACGTCACTGACTGCATTTAATAAAAAGGAACTATTTGTTGTGCAGATCCTTTTGTTATGTGACTGACTATGTGTACAACAACCTTCAGTATC
The DNA here is from genome assembly GCF_963921795.1 of Nannobrachium achirus. NCBI lineage: Eukaryota > Metazoa > Chordata > Actinopteri > Myctophiformes > Myctophidae > Nannobrachium > Nannobrachium achirus. Next base: position 24,044,135 of record NC_137826.1, on the reverse strand, counting down.
ATACATTGATTCAGTTTATCTCCCTTTCTCTTCCATGCAGAAGGAGAGAACCTATTCTTTCTGTGGAACCATTGAGTACATGGCACCTGAGATCATCAGAGGGAAGTCGGGCCACGGCATGGTAAAAACAAGAACTGTATAAACTATAATTTGCAAACCCTGTCCCTGGATTTTCTACGTAAAAATGGTCATTACATAACATGATTAGCAAAAATGCCTTAGGTAAAGTGAGCACATAATAATTCATAATCATACAATAATTACACATTTCACATTAGTCAGTGTGTAATATATTTTCACTAATTCATGGAAATATAACATTTGAATGAAAAGGTATGCTCATCCAAAAGATAAAATCCCAGGTGCTGGACAGAGGAGGCACTTTAAATAGAAAATAGAGTCTGCACACTGGACAAGTTGATTTACTGTAATGGATTACCACCAAGGTGACTTCCTCAGACCTGATATCAACTTTGGGAGCATGATCCAGTGTGCAGTATCTATTTATATACATATAAGTGTGTGTGCGTGCATGCAGGGGTTGACACTAAGGTCTCTGAGGTCCCTTTACAATAGAATGACGAACACATAGCATTTGGAATAGACATATTTCAGTATCAACCAAGGGGCAAGTTCTGCCGATTTAAAATGACTCCAATACGGAAGTAAAACTTCCTATGATTGGCCGCTAGTTGCGCTGTTTTCCCCCTCGGCCGATAGCAAAAAGAATTGTTCACCATTGGATCCCATTCATTTTCCCCTTTCGTGTTCTAACCTTAATTAACATTTTCATGAATACTTTATGGTTCCTATCGCTAGTTATCGCTAGCCTTTCAATCACCATCATATGCGTTTTGTCGAAATTTGGTCCAATGTATTTTAAAATAAATTATAAAGTTGCAGGGTGGGGGCGGGGCCGACTTCTGATGAAACTGATCTGCGGCCAGCCTGCATGCACTGATGCACAATTCGGTTACCCAGAGCAGAGCAGATCTAACAACTCGTCGTAATGCGACGCACTGTTAGCTAGATCGGTTTATTTTGTACAACGGCGTGTAAACATTTTTACAAAATAAATCTATTATACAAACCCAGGTTACAATGTACATTTAGCAGACGCTTAATCCAGAGCTATTAAAATTCGCCTACAATGTATTTACTCTTATAGGCATATCAGCCACAAATACACGACTTGGTATTTATTTATTATGAAGGCTACCTACTGCCCGATTGTGTAACAAGCCTATATATAATGCCACCAAAACAATGCGTCTTTATTTGTTTTTTCTCGTCTTGATTTGTGCAAGTATGGCATGCCATTAAGCTAATAGCCCTACATAAACATATCGACACCAGACAACATATTAGTGGCCACTTACAGCCAAAATAGCCTATGTTCTAAGCCAAGGGAAGCCTATATTATTTTATAAACTCCTCTTTAACATTGGCATATAGCATTCTTGATAATTTGTCAATCATATGCCTACCACAGACTTACTTTATAGGCCTACTTCAGACCATTTATCAAATATTTCATGTAACATTTTGGAAACTGAAAACAGCACTTTTTATATGAAGTTGCATGTCCTGCTATCCTGTATAATTCTTGCCATACCTCATATACCTGTTGTTGGAGCCAGGATGGGAGATCTCGGTCGGGAGCTCTTTTGGAATTTGAAGTTGGTCATAGCAGACTTCGGCGACGTGATGTTATGGCAATTATCTGGCTTTTTGTAGGTTTAGAACGGCTATTAGGTAATAATGTATTTCTCCCAAGTAACCACTCGTATATAAAGTGGTATAGCCTATAATATAATATAAAACTAAAAAGAAACACTCAACATTTAGCCTCACCAAATGGTATTAATTAAAACATTTGAAAATAACACTGAGGCTACAGTATAATTGTCAATAGAACAGTCTGCAGCACGTCAAACTAAGTTAGCACTTACATTCACTCACACATACAAATGTCACACAAATTTGCATAGGAACGCACACAAATAGACATAGGTTGATCTCACATTTTATTTCCAAAATATAAACCAGAATGAAATTGACTGAATCAAAGAGGAGGAATATGCTGAATGATGTAGGCCTGCTACTGTAAAAAAAAAAAAACTCAAACAAATGACATGAATCAAGCGCATTTACGATCGCTGATTGAAATAACCTCTTTAGCCTCCCGGAATAATTAACCCACGATACTGCATGTCAGCTCAATAATTAGTTCATGAATCCATTCGTGAATCCAGCTTCTCTTCTACTGTAGGCTGGCTACTTAGCATGTCACAATCACAGACTGTAGTCACAATGGACAATTCATATGCATATTGCATCCATTCCTACATTAATCGCATTGTTAACATAGGTGTCAAATTGTTGTCAGCTTTTGTTAAGAGGTGTGACTGAGAACTATGAATGCACTATGAACTATGAATGCAACCTCAGTCCTATAAACATCACAAATCCCTGTTAATAAATATGAATAAACACATGCATATTTCTCTGGACGAATGCCTCTTTGCTTTGTGAAAAGTCTAGTGGACAATTAGCCCCATATAACCTCGAGACACAACAGTATGCAGCGACGGGTGAGGTTCTATATGGGGCTAGTGGACAACTGGATTATTATAAGACCCAGCGGAACTACACGGGCACTTTCAAAAGTGGAGTCCTCAACTAGGCTTCCATGCGGGGTACAGAGTCCTAGACGGCCGGTCAGGTTAGCGGTAGCCTCGGGAACCCAGGCTTGGTTAGCGGCGGCGGCAGCGGCTACTCCAGAGTCCAAACGTTTCGGTGCTCAAATCTCCGTGGCAAAATTAAAAAGTTATTCGGACATTTACTGTCACTGCGGTCCGTCTGTGTCATAGACTGTAGAAAAATAGGATGTGTGTTGTTGTTGTTGTTGTTGCGTTGTTGTTGGCTTGTTGTGGGCGATCCACGTTTTCTTCTTCGTCTGCTGTATTTTCGGCAGAGCTCAACACATTCTCCCAAGTATCCTTGCGTTGCACGTGACCGTTGGCAGCCAATAGCATCTCTGGTAGCATTACAATTCTATTTATTTCTATGATGGCGACACCCATTTCAAGGCGTGGAAAAGGGCCGTTTGCGCTGCATAGAAACCAATGGCGTCATTTCGTCCATATTTTTCTACAGTCTATGGTATCAACACACAAAAACATAACGGATAAATCTCAAACTCTAAAATCGAAGAGAACCGGGCATATAGCGGATTTGCAATATTTGTATCTTTGCAGTATCAGCAGCAAACGTGGAATAATATTCTGTATATGCAAACACTCAATTTACAGTTGCATATGATGCACCAAAATACTGCATCGTAGTGCAAATGTATTTGTTGGCGCTTGGTGCTTTTTCCTGTATCCTTTTTTACCTTGTCTCTGAATCGATCGATCAATCGATCAATTAATCTCTTCTCTCAGTCAGTAGATTGGTGGAGCCTGGGGATCCTGATGTTTGAGCTCCTGACAGGGGCGTCTCCATTTACTCTGGAGGGGGAAAGCAACTCTCAGAATGAAGTATCCAAGTGAGTGCTGTAGTCTTGATGGACTACCCCAGTGATTCTCAACCTTTTTTCATTTTAATGCTCCTCTGTTTGATGTGAATTAGTACACAGACCCCCATTTCATACGATCTCTGGGACCCCAGTCTTTTTTAAAGATTTGTTTTTTTTGGGGCTTTTATGCCTTTATTGATAGGACATTAGACTGACAGGAAATGGGGGGAGAGATGGGGAGTGACACGCGGCAAAGGTCGTCCGGATTGGGAATCGAACCGGTGACGCCGCCAGGCATCCATGCCTATGTGGCAATGCCTAAGTGGTATGCGCCTGGACCAGTAGGCCAGCGGGCACCCCGGGGACCCGGGTCTACACTGTAAAATCCTCAGTGTTAATTTAACTCTGCAGATGGGTCCTTACGGGTCAATTGGATCCATTTTACACTCAGTACAGACCCTGTAAGAGTCCATTTGGATCCTCCTAACTATCAATTATTTTGTTGGGGATTCCTGGAACCCCCTCGAGGACCACTGGGGGTGCCCTAGCCCCACGTTAAGACCCAGTGTTGTATGCCGATTTAGATTACTTACACTTTAAATGTGTCCTCGCTTAATATCCACATTGCAAACAGATTTGTCTTTGCCACACGAAATGCTGATTGTCGCTGCCATGCTTGTTATTCGGTCCCATAGCACTACACATCCATTAAAACGATGGCAGCGGCTCAGTAAATTGCTTTCTACACCGGCTGCAATGGGAGTCAGGTTTAACCCACTCAGAACGGGTACACAATTTGTGTTTCATTATTTTATGCTTTAACTATTGAAAAATAGCAGATATACAAGCTCACAGCGCGGCACCGAGTGCCGCGCTGCGAGCTTGTAGATCTGCTATTTTTGAAAAATCATGAAAATTAGAATTTTGACCCGATTCTATAAGTGCCTTTTGAATCCTTCTAAGATTTTTGGAAAAAAACAATGTTTCTATGTCAGCAATCTGGCCAGCCGTCGTCAAAGAAAAGGTCCTTTTCGCTTAACTGGAGCTCAGTTAGTCTGTTCTTGAGAGACTACTATGTCAGTGGTGCTCAAACCTTTTCATGTGAAGGACCCCCAAAATGATATTTATTTGGCCACGGACCCCCATCTCAAAATATTTAGTTCCAGGGACCACCCAGAAGCAAAATTTGAGTTACAAACGTTTGCTCTGAAAATACATATTATATTCAAAGATTTGCACACATTTTCATGACTTTTTCAAAAAATAGCAGATCTACAAGCTCACAGTGCGGCACTCGGTGCCGCGCTGTGAGCTTGTATATCTGCTATTTTTCACTGGTTAAAGCAGTCAATAATTCTAGGCATAAATGGGTTAATAAGTTGCCGTTTTCAATATGTCTAGTTAGCCGCCTGCCACCTGCTTACTTTGCATGCACTTTCACGTTTTGTCAGCTTGTGAGTGTTTCTGTTCTAGGCGGTTCACATAGTTCAATATAGATTTTTGAGGCTCATTGCAATTATACTTCATTATACCAATTATGTCTCTGATTAGCTCTAGAGGTGGTTTAGATGATCAGATCCTCAGTGCATCTTGGTTACTAATATAGCTGGCTTTAGCTGTATCTGGATTACCCCCAGATTTGTGTCAGATGTACATACAGGGGGCCATTTATTATTAGTAGTTCTCCAATTTACGAAGATAACAGCCACTATATTACAGGGTCCTTTCATCCTTTTTATTTACCTTGTTGCCAGCCGGGAATGAAGTTATTCTGATAAGACAAGGGCTTTTATGTTGAATAAAGGCTGGAAACTAATTTATATTCTGTCATTTCTTATTAGGTTGTTTTGAACGTCTTTTTATCTCATATTCAATTTCATAATGTTTGTTTGCTTGTTTCATGTTTTCTACTAGACGAACATGACGTTTATTTGCATAATAATGGGCAATCATTCCCAGTTGAAACAAATGTATTTGTGTTTATAGCAACAAAGAATAAGTCCTTTTGAATGTATCGTACAACATTGTCCCAGTCCAAAAACAGATGATCTACTAGCTCACAACACGGCGCATAGCAAGCTTGTAGATCAGCTATTTTCGACACAAGGCACCGTGGTACGCCTAATGCTTAAAACTACAAGGCTCATTTAACCTCTCGAGAACTGAGTTGGCTCTGGACTTTTATTTTATTTTTTACCTCTACGCCTAATCTATTTGCCGCAAGCTAGCTGTAGAGCAGCTATTTTCAGGGAAGGTTTCACCCCGAATAGGGCCTAGAATTATTGAATGCTTTAACCAGTGAATAGCAGATATACAAGTTCACAGCGCGGCACCGAGTGCCGCGCTGCGAGCTTGTAGATCTGCTATTTTTGAAAAAGTCGTGAAAATGTGTGCAAATCTTTAAATATATGTATTTTCAAAGCGAACGTTTGTAACTCAAATTTAGCTTCTGGGGGGGGGGGTCCCTTGAGCTAAATATTTTGAGATGCGGGTCCGTGGCCAAATACATATAATTTTGGGGGTCCTTCACATGAAAAGGTTTGAGAACCACTGACATAGTAGTCTCTCAAGAACAGACTAACTGAGCTCCAGTTAAGTGAAAAGGACCTTTTCGTTGACGATGGCTGGCCAGATTGCTGACACAGAAACATAGGTTTTTCAAAACAAATCTTAGAAGGATTCAAAAGACACTCATAGAATCGGGTCAAAAATCAAAAATAGCAGATCTATAAGCTTGCAGTGCGGCACTCGGTGCCGCGCTGTGAGCTTGTATATCTGCTATTTTTCAATAGTTAAAGCATAGAAATAATGATACGCAATAATGTGTACCCGTTCTGAATAAACTCAGCCCTCTCCTCTGCCTCACCATGTTGTCCCCACCTGGTTTCTTCTCAGACGTATTTTGCGCAACAGCCCTCCATTCCCCTCCATGATCGGAGCCGTTGCTCAGGACCTCCTCAAGAAGCTGCTGGTCAAAGATCCACACAAGAGGCTTGGATCTGGGCCACGAGGGGCGGAGGACATCAAAGGACATGCTTTCTTCAAGGTCTCCAAATTATCACACCCCTGCTGTTGTCTTTCTCTTGTCTCTGTTTTCCTGCTGTTATCCTTCTCTTGTCTCCTTTTTCCTCACACACACACACAAACGTACTGCCAGACAGTGCAGTCAGACAATAGGAAAACAGTTACAAAGTGCCTATTTAGGTAGAACATTGTTACCGCCGTACATACAATATGTTCAGTTGTGTGTGCTATAAGGGCCTTACACATGGGTGTGTTTCTTTCTTCTTTTTTTCAATTCAACTGAAAGAAAACTATATATATATTTTTTAATTGCGTTATGTCAATCACGTCTGCACACTGCCGTCCTTTACGTAATTATTTTCGGAACCAGGATTTATGTTTTCTCCACGATTTTCGCAGCTGTTGCCAATAGATTCCAGTTTTGCGGATTTCAGATTTCCAAAAGGCAACGAAAAAACACAGCAGTGTGCAACCAGCTTAAGAGTATGAGCCTGTATGAATGAGACATTAGCTATATGAATAGATTTGATCCAAAATATTTGCGCGGGAGTGATTTGCATTTTCGTATCCTTTATTCGCCATGTCCCTGGTGCGTAAAGGCCTGTATACAGAGACATTGTTTTGGATCATAAGCTATGTGGATACAGCTTTGTACATAATGTGTATTTCAGTCAAATAAAATGCTCATCTTAACGGTTTTAGCACATACCAATCTGATGCGTAGGCCAGGCTTTCTGCAACAGCCCTGGAATATAGCTTGTTGAGGTGGCTGCCTCGAACATCTTAACCTGCATGAAGTCTGGAAAATGCAGCAGGCTGTATTACTTTACTTTAAAACACAATGCACCTCAGTGTACATTTCTCATCACCACTCTGCTGTCTTTCTAACATACTCAGGGACTGAACTGGGATGACCTGGCTCAAAAGAAAGTCTCAGCCCCATTCCGACCAGAGCTCAAGAGCGAGCTTGACACGGGAAACTTTGCTGAGGAGTTTACAGGCATGGATCCCGTTTACTCCCCAGCCGGCACGCCTCCCAGCACAGACAAGCTGTTCAAGGTTAGTCCTTCGGGCACATAACGCAAGTTAGACAGACAAACTGACTTGCCAACTGCACCATCCAACTTTCCATAAAACACAGCTATAGCAGTACCTTCCAGTGGAGCGGTTGTGTCAAACGTTTGGAACTGATCAAACTTATTAGAGCGTGAAACGAAATTGCATTTTTGGAACCAATCCCCATTCTGAGTTTAACTAAAAAATGGGGCCAAAATGTCACTGTTTATATCTGCCAATGCTCGCTGCTGCAATGAACTGTACCAATACATCTTCTGATGTTTAAATTGTTGTTCACAGTATAATGCATCACTTTACCTGTGTGGCTGTGGTGAGAGAAGATACAAAAATAGTGCAAAAAGATACTATAAACTAAAGGAATGTATGGGGGAAAATCAGCCACATGGGATTGGGAATGGCATGGTTCCAATGTCTGTGTCCTTATGTATTTATTTTACTTCCATTATAAACAATACAGTTAAATATTTCAAATTAATACTACTGGCAGTGTGCACAAGAAACTTGGAGGTAGATGGTCCAGTGGTAAGCTTAGCTGTACCATTTTCCTGTGAATGGCTTTATATTTACATTGTGTTCCATTTTCTCCAAAGTCATAACATTCTACTGAACATGGACTGCATAATTGGGTAAATGATTGCTAAACATTTATGTGTAGACTTGACTAGGCTTCAAATCCACACTTTAAAATGTATTAAAAGCAACAGTAATGTAACTTTGGCCAAAAATATCAGTCCAATGTTAAATTCAATAAATTGCCTCTCCGGGGTAAAGTCCCTGCAAGATTATTTTCATATCGCACTCAATTAGAATCCTTTGGCTTCCTTGAAAATACAATAAAAACCATGTTATGCTTTGTAAAATTGTTGGCAGTAATGTCAAGTTCTGTAAGTAAACATTAACAGTGAGTCATAGTTGATGTGTTAAACATGCCAAACCACCAATGTGGTATTTTAATTTTAAATGCTGATATATTAGTTGATTAAACACAGTTCCATGAAACCTTATATTTGCCACTTGTTTCCATTGAGATCCTATATTCAATTCACAGCATAATTTCCACCCCACCCCCCCCCCCTCATCGGTTCAATATTTCAAAAGCTCACAGATGCATTTAACCACTTAACTTTCATTTTCAGAATGTTTAAAAAAATAGCGTAAATAGACAATGTACAAGCTCACAGCTTGTATTAGGGCATTAATTTATGAAAAACATTAGGTAACCAAAGATCTACTGTAGCTGGCTATGTTTTTTGTAGTTATTATTTTAGTAGTTATAATTATCGAGCCGTGCACCTTAAAAACCTATATTTAATCTGGAGTGTTGCAGGCTTTCTGCTTTATTTCAGTACTTTGTCTCAGTGTTTCCTATGTACCTACTTTAGAAGTGAGAGAGACAAGTTTTGAAGTTAGTGCAAATCTTGGTGACCATATGATACATGTGACCATTGAGGATGTCAAGTACTTTAACTATGGCTGCTTTGGTGCTGTGGCACTTACTCTCATCTCTTGCGTCACCTTCATATTACCCCAGTGAAGAATGGCTGCTCGTGTGTTATGGCTCTCATACACATTATGGTTATCAGTATCACACTGTCAGTAGGCTTATTGCTCCAATGCACACTACAGTAACTATGCTGTCACCGGTATTATTGCTATAATACACATTGCAGTAATCATACTGTCATTGTTGGTATTATTATCACATTATTAATACAGTCACACAACACTAATCACACTGTCACTTCTTGCTGCCTGTGATCCAACCTATTCTCTGAAACCCCCCGATGTCTGTGTTTTTCTTTTTAATCTCCAGTTTGTCATCTAAATAAAGCCATTTTACATACATATTAGGCTACTATGTAAATGTATGGCCCGTTGGCCACTACATTTAAAATGAGACATTTATCTAATTTTCTAAATGATATATGTATATAACAGAAGTAAGCACAGAGAAGTAAATAAATACAAATACATGTGTCGACAACCCTTTGAATTCAGAACTATAGCAATTAACCTTTGGCTATTTTATGCATTACTCAATGCACATTCATGCTTGGAGTTGGAGCAAGAGCTATGCTATGGTTTACTGCCTCACAGCATTGCATGGCAGCGTATTATAAATGTTCTCGCTGTGTGTGTTTGTGTGTGTGTGTGTGTGTGTGTGTGTGTGTGTGATTGTGTGTGATTGTGTGATTGTGTGTTTGTTAGTAAGATAGCTTTAAAAAGGGTGGGCGGATTTTCATGAAATTAGGTGGGAATGAGCAATAGGCTGCAGCCGCTGCACTGAACGGATTATTAACTCAAAGGATAACCGGGTCAGAGAGGTCAAGGTCACAATTCAGAGATCTAGAACAAGAGCTGTTGGTGTGGGCAGCATTTGAACTTTAGCTTTTGTTTCATTTTGCTTGGGTGATGAGGTTTTGACCATATGCATTTGATTGATTGAATTCTTTGTCAGAGGTACAGTCAGACATGCATAAATGCATAACACACACACAAAAAGCCTTGGGGACTTGTTTCCATAGTGGCAATTCATGAATACAAAAATATATATCAACAAATATAAAAAAAAATATGTACAAAGAGAAAGGGAGAAAGAATGTCACCTCCTGTCTATGGGAAAAAATAGTCGACTTCCCCTTGTGGTTTCCTGATGGATGCATTTTCAGGCCTCTTTTGAAAGAAGCCATTGATCCAACCATTTTAAGGGATGGTGTCGGGGCATTCATTCCACATTTAAGTGGCGGAGTAGTAGAATGAGAACTTAACCATGTTTCTCCCATCGCAGGGCTACTCGTTTGTTGCTCCGTCCATCCTGTTCAACAAGAATGCTGTCATGGGGGACTTCATCGAATCCCAAATAGGAGCAGATCGACCGGGTTCATCGATGGTCCAGCGGAGTGCAATGTTAAAGGTATGTACTTCATCTTGTTCTTTTTCTAACTTAGTTATTACTGATAACTGGATGATGTTGAACACTGAAACAGAGTTATCTAGCCACAACAGCGTTAGCAGCTCGGACCGCAAGGCCAGCTGTCAAGTCCCCAAGCTATCCTAGTGTCTGTCTCCCTGTTTGCTATCCTAGTAGTGTCTGTCTCCCTGTTTGCTATCCTAGTAGTGTCTGTCTCCCTGTTTGCTATCCTGGTAGTGTCTGTCTCCCTGTTTGCTATCCTAGTAGTCTGTCTCCCCTACACTCTCTCTCTCTCTCTTCACATTTGTATGAAAACCTGCAGATTATGTGCGTGCGTGTGCGTCACACCACATGTCACGCTCCATATATGGCCAAGATCCCTGATGTCATCGATATTAAGCCCATATCTGGGAATGCCCATATATGGCGATACTGTATAGTCTCATGATAACCAGTGTGGTTGTCACAACGCGAGTAACACTTGCAAATTCATTCTTCCTTGTCCCTTTTATGCCCATTTATGGAGATCCCTGATCAATATTAAGCCCATATCTGGGAATGCCCATATATGGACATATTGTCTCAGTCTCTGTTGTTTCTCTCCCTTACTGCTGTTTCTCTCCTACACTGTCTCTCTCTCAGCTGAGCTCACATAGTGTCTGTCTCCCCTACACTGTCTCTCTCTCTGTTCTCCTAGTATTTGTCTCTCCTACACTGTATCCCTCTCAGCTGTCCTAGTGTTTCTCTCCTACACTGTCTACCTCTCAGCTCACCTAGTGTCTGTCTCCCCTACACTCTCTCTCTCTACTCTCCTAGTGTTTGTCTCTCCTACACTGTCTCTCTCAGCTCTCCTGGTGTCTGTATCCCTGACACGGTCTACTCTTTGCTATCCTAGTGTCCGTCTCCCCTACACTGTATCCCTCTCGGCTCTCCTACTGTCTCAACAAAGTACAAACTATGCAAAGTGGACTGTCTACTATTGGTCCTCAGGCGTCAACCTGAACTGAGTTTTTGTTTGTGTTTTTATTATGGTCAATTGGGTCCAGGTTGGTTCTGATCCTATATCCTCGGGTCCCGGGTCTGTTTATCATTATGTGTAATACTCAGCGCTGGTCAGGGGAGAAAAGCACGAAGTGCTGAAGTGTGATAATTAGGCTGACCTAGGATCAGATTACTGCACAGCATAATAAGGGAAGGGAGAGTAAAGTTTAGCTACGCATGGTGGGAGCCAGGCTTCCAGCCGAGTTGAGAGAGCGGATCAAAGGTGTGTGATCATGGATTCTGTTTTCAGCCAAGTGAAAACATGCAATTTAATTTCACTTTTTTTTAAGCTGCTATGTAGCTGTTAGATTCCATTATGCAGTAGCCTTTTTTATTATTGCGACCGTTAGGTCGCAAGTTGCATGAAAAGCTCCACTTTTTCCCCTGCTCTATCCCTGGCACCGTTGCCCCTTCGATGCCAAGCTTTGCACACACACTCCTTGGATGCAAAATCACGACCCCCAGCCCTGATTTCTCACATGGCCCTCTTCTAGCGCCACCATCAGTCTGATTTTTGCAAAACACATTTTTGGACACTGCTCCTACTAGGGATGCAACAATACATGTATCGATATTGAACCGTTCAATACGAGGGTGTAACGAACCGAATGACCCTGTACCGAACAATACAATACCACTTCACATCCACATTCCCCTAGAACCCCCTCAAGGACCCCTAGGGGTCCGCAGAGCCCACTTAGAGAATCACTTCCCTAGAGGTTGGGTACCGTATTGTTCAAAGTTAAAACAAAACAATATAATATAATAATACGTAGTTATAAAAAGAACTCGCTGGTCCCCATTCCAACATCGTGGCTGGCTGAGAGCTCTGGTTAATCGCGTTAGAATGCGTTCTCCATAACGTTAATAGTTTCAATATAAGGAACGATGTTGGGGTAAGTAAGTGATTTGAAGGAGGGTATATATATTAATGGAAACGCAGTGTTTATCAGCATTTGTCCAGACCAGTGCGCCAGACCACTGCGCTGTGGACGATGGGATCATTTGATTCAGAGTGTTTTCAGATAGACCACGTGACCTACTGTATAATACTATGATAATTTCGGGCTATGTCAGCCGAGCTTTAAGTCTTTACCTTTGACTGTGGGGAAGCCATATTCAGTGGCACAACCATCATTTTCATTGACCTGTTTTGGTTCTGTTTGACTAAAAGCGTAATGTTTTCCTGTCCAGGATTCCCAATTCTTTGTGAACTACGAGCTGTGTCTGCAGGAGCCTCCCCTCGGCGAGGGCAGTTTTTCTGTTTGTAGGAAATGCCGGCACCGGCAGAGTGGCCTCGACTACGCTGTCAAAATTGTCAGCCGCAGGTGGGTTGACGGTTGTTGCTGGTACTGTACAAGCTGAGCTCTGATTTGTCTGTGCTCTTGAATGCCTAATTTATGTGGCGTCGCTTGCTGAGAAGAACCACGAGATCCATTATATTCTGCAAGTGATGTGATGAAGTAGAAATTGAGCTCCATGGTTGACTTGTGGGTTGAATGTCATCCCTCCTCTCTCCTGTCCTTTAAACAATGTGCAGGAAAAACGGTTAAATGTTTTGCATACAAGTACCCAGGGATGCAGCAATATAAAGTAGATATTGAATCACTATACACCACCTGTTACAGAGCTATACTAGGTTGCAGAAGGCTTTTGTTGACTGGAGTGGTTTCCCCATTTGGTTTGAGGTGCTTTGATTTATTTGTGATGCACCTGCACAATTAGCAATTGTTTCCCATCCTTGTGTTTTCTCACTGTTTGTGATGTGTTTGTGGTGTGAGTAGACTAATGGGTCTCTTGTTTCCTTAGAATGGAGGTGAACACGCAGAGGGAGATCGCAGCATTGAGACAGTGTGAATCTCATCCCAACATCGTCAAGCTGCATGAAGTCTACACGGATCTGGTACAGGAGATGTTTGATTATTTAATGAGCATGTCACCATTCTCCTAATTCACTATTGCTTTCACAAGTCACAATTCCATTACATTTTATTAGATTTAGTTATTATACAGCACTGATGGCTAGGGCTGTCACGATTATGACATTTTACATGACGATTAATTGTCACTCAAATAATTGCGATTAACGATTTAATTGTGTTTTTGTCTTTGACAATTACATTTCTGTTTGGCTTGTAGGCTTTGAAATTGCACATGGCAGATATGACACGTAACCTAAATATACAAAGAAATGAAGGACATATTTCACAACTTTACAAAAGAACATTGATCGTAGAAATAACCGATCTACAAGCTCGTTGTAGATCTGCTATTTCCACTATTTTTTTTAATGTTTGAACATATACAAACATCTTTCAACATGTAAACGATTATGACGATTATCACAAAATAATTGCGATTATGTCAAATTATTTGACATTGTTAGACTTGGTCATTGTTAGTCTTGTCTCGAAGGTGAAGACTTCTGAATACCTCTTTGAAGCCACTGTAAATTGGGAATAAAGTGGCTTGCAATGATCAACTTTCTGATTTCAAATGCAATCTCCGGCTCCTTCCCTCCCTCAGTATCACACCTACCTGGTGTTGGAGCTCCTACGCGGAGGGGAGCTGCTTGAGAGGATCAAAAGGAAGAAGTTATTTGGAGAGGCAGAGGCGAGCCAGCTGCTGCGGAGTCTGGTGTCAGCAGTGAGCTTCATGCACGAGGCTGGAGTTGTCCACAGAGACCTCAAACCAGAGGTGGGTGAACATCTTTGAATATGTAATTTTCAAAGCAAACTTGTGTAACTCAAATCTCTGCTTACGGGGGGCCCTGGCTGGAACAACATATTTTCAGAAGGGGGTCCAAATACATATAACTTTGGGGGTCCTTGATATGAAAAAGTTTGAAAACCACTGATGATAGAAACATGAGTTTTTCAAAAAACCTTAGAATGATTTAGAAGACATTTATAGAATCGCGTCAATGTACATTATATATATACTAGTCCTGTGACCGGGGGGTGGGGGGGTGCACAGGGGTGTGCACAAGATTGAATGTAGGTTAATGTCTTAGAAGTAATGTTGGAGTGCCCGTTGGGCAGATCTTTATGCCCATATATGGTGTTCCATGTTAGAGTCCCTGTTGGGCAGATCTTTATGCCCATATATGGTGTTCCATGTTGGAGTGCCCGTTGGGCAGACCTTTATGCCCATACATGGTGTTCCGTGTCCAGGCCAGTCTGTGATGTCAGTACTATGAGGTCAGAGTATGACATCAGAGTACTGCAGACAGACGGCGGACATTCGCTAAATCAGTATCAGTGATGTCAGCACTCAGTGAAACTGTGTAGTTCCAGTGTTCAATGCCAAACAATCATTATTCGCATTTTCTTTTACTAGAAGCTGGGCCGCCCTTCGGGCGGCCCAGCGTCTAGTCGGCGACCTGGCCAACTCGGGAACGATGTAAATAGGGAATGAATGCCCCGCCCTTTAATGCAAACCCCATTATACCTGTTGTCATATGTTTTGACCATCTGTTTGCCTGTGTCCATTTATGCCCATATATGGAGATATCTGTTATCTGTCTGTCTGTCAGCGTCCATTTTATGTCCATATATGGAGATCACTGCAGATATAGTTCTGGGTCCCTTTTATGCCCATATGCCCATATATGGAGATATCTGTCTATTTGCGTCCATTTCATGCCCATATATGGAGATCTCTGTATCTGTCTGTCTGTGTCCCTTTATGCCCGTATATGGAGATCTTTGTGATTCTGCGTACATTTTATGCCCATATATGCCATTTGCGTCCATTTTATGCCCATTTATGGAGATCTCTGTATCCGTCTGTCTGTGTCCCTTTATGCCCGTATATGGAGATCTTTGTGATTCTGCGTCCATTTTATGCCCATATATGCTATATGGAGATATTCAGAGATTTTTTGTTGACTCATGTGGCGTACGTGATGTCAGAGCCTTTTATGAAGTGATGTCACAATGAGTCAGAGCTTTCGCCGATTTCCTCCGGAACAGCCTGATGTCAACAATCAACCCCGCATAAGGAGATTCCGAACGTTTCGCGCCGGTTCGGGAAAACCGCGCGTCGGGTCGGGTCGAGACCCGGCACTGCACTCCGTGCCGCGGCGGGGAACGCGCGTGCCGAATCTGAAGCCGGTGGGATGAACGGTTCTCGAGATACGCGGATTACAGACAGACAGACAGACAGACACACACGCAGAGACTTCTCGCATTTATAGATAGATAAGGATTGCAATACAAACAAACATTATCCATGGATTCAGGGCTTCACAGGGTGAGTAATTGGTTCTTTCATACACCTGGGGTCCCATTTGGTCCCTGATTACAATATTCAGCTCTGGCTCGGACTGCACAATTCCAAAATTATTGAAATGGTATTGGACCCTTTTCAGAATGGCCATTTTGACAGGTGGACACAGCTGAAGGTAATAACGTTAATTGTGATAGAAGAAGGTAGGGTCAGTCCATGGGCTGGTCAGGTGCCATTGCCATGGCAGGCAAAACTGGATCCGGAAGTTCGGTGAAATACATTGTTGTCAATGAGAGCCGGCTGGACCAGCTTGTTAACAAACACTATTTCTGCTGTCTGGAATTGCTGGATAGCAAAAATTACATAGATGACTTTACCTTCTTTTTAATTACCTTGATGCCGACAGAATGCTGGTTTTCCCATGTGTAGTTTGTTTTGACTTGTGTTGGAGTGTTGGCTCATTCATTGAAAGAAAGAAATCTTCAAGCGAAATGGCTGCCAAGTGGAGTCAACACACAGCATTTCTGGTGCGTGGTCATGGTTCATCAGTGGCATCAGACTTCACATGCTTCAGTGCCTGTAACACACCGTCACAGCACCCTTCCACCCCTTTTTTCGCTCATATAATGGAAGTAAATGTGGAAGCATTTCATTGGGTTAAAGTGCCGACATCACCAGCTAGTACGTGCAAAGGAAGCCGGGATTACTGTTACACAGTGTCAGGATCCGGGGAGATTGCAGACCGTTGTCTATTCCATAAAAAATTCAATACACACCATATGCACATTGTGTTTTGGTGGTCCGTGCCCCGCATCCATGCTCAAAATAGAACCACGGTCTGAAAAGCGCTGAAAAGCAGCTTTTGCCGTGCCCACTTGACGCCTCAGTGTGACTGCAGCTGTTGAAAACCAATGGGTGAGTTTTGACGCAATCGTCTTGACACTTCCTGTCTGTCAGGCCCTTAACACCTAGATGAAACACACCCACAATCAATGTTATTACCCACAGCTGTGTTTATACACTACCTGTCAAAATGGTTTCTATGAAAAGGCTAGATCTATAGTGACTAATGCGGTATCCATATTGCAAGACACTGCAATATTATGGTGCCGTGTTGAAGTGAGAGGCTGCAGGTTTTCCTTCCAGCTCGACACTACACTACACTAATGAGTTCCTGCCTCTCTGCTTGAAGGTGGCCTAATTAGCTAAATCACCTGGTGGAGAGTTGGACCGAAGTGAAAACCTGCAACTCACTCTGACTGGAACATGCTGTTCTAGTCCAAAGAATTTTGGCCTACAATACTAATCCATATAATTCCTTCTCCCCAAAATGTAATGTAAAATAAAATAAAAACAAATTGAGCGCAGAGAATGTATAGCATAAGCTCAATATTAACCATAAATAGACTATCGTGTCATAGTTTGGATACATCAGACAAGGCATATGTATTGATCGAGAGGGAAAATCAGTTGCCATAGCAGCACTGCAGTCAGGATGAAACAATGATGAGGGTAGAGAACAAGTACAGAATAAGTAGTAGGCGAACACTAGTTAAAAAGGATAACAATATGAGAGACTATAAAGACCTGGATACGTATACGTAATGTACATAATGTCAGTATATAGAAATGGAGAATTAGTACTGTGTGGCTTCTATCACCATTAAAAGCCGCATATAGATGGACTTAAGGTAAGGACTTAAAGACTGACCTGGCCATCTGTTTTTGGTCTGACTGGGCATAATAAATGTAAAGGTAAATGTAAGTATTCGCACATCCACTTAATTCGGAAGCAGGTGCGTTGGACAGTGAAAACTGAAGCAATCATGAAAAACTATTTCATGAACAAAAATCCTGCATAATAAATACAAATGTATCACCAGTAAAATGGGCATGTAGTAGGTTTATATACCGAGTGTCAACAGAAAAATGTACCAATATGTACATAAATATAAGCCTATACAGTATTTACGTAGTATGTAATAAATATAGGCACATGTAAAGATGATTATTAACCAATATGAACAATCATCAACAATATGTGCAAAGAGTAAGTATAAATGTGCAGATAACCAGAAATGTGTATTACTGTTAACCAATACATACACAAACTCACCAGCGAGATGTGCATATAGGGGTACAGTATATTTACAGAGATTCAACAGAAATGTGTACCAACTAATATGTACAGTCAAACTCCATCAGTGTTAGTGAATTGAACCGCATACATGACATAAGTGGCATCACATTAGACTAACTAGCTTCAATGTGACATTCATTTTGACTTTCATTTTCGAGACAAAATGATACGTATCACAGCTCATTTACACCTCACTCCCTTAAGGCGGCACTATCACGGCTCACATTGCTGAAGAAGCAGCCTCCCATTATAATCTGCCCCTGAGTGTGAAGAAGTGCAGACTGCGCGCAAAAGGTTGGAGGAGTTAAGGACAGAATAATGACATGATCTCCTGTTTGCCTTGCAGAACGTGCTGTTTGCAGACGAGGGAGAGGACCTGGTGCTGAAAGTGATAGATTTTGGGTTTGCCCGCCTGTGCCCAGCGGGCAGTGCCCCCCTGCAGACCCCGTGCTTCACGCTGCAGTACGCCGCACCTGAGCTCTTCGACAGCGCCGGATACGATAAGGCCTGTGACCTCTGGAGCCTTGGGGTCATCCTGGTAATTTAAATTAAGGATGAGATAAAACTTTATTGATCCCCACGGGAAAATTGGGTCGATTCAGCAGCCACTAATAGGATGTGTGCACGGCGCTGCGATAGAAGGGGGAAAACGTCAGAGTTGGAGTTCAAAATGCTCTTCTCCGTAGGACTCGGCAAAGAATATATATATCGTCGTTGTCGAGTGAAAACCTTGTATGTCCAAAACCGTTCATTTTGCATTTATCATTTTAAAAATGATTTAAACTAGTGAAAACAGCCGATCTACAAGCACACAACACCTCGCACCGCGATCTGCTGTTTTCACTACTTTTGTGTGACAGCCTTGTATGATGAAGCAGGGCTTTACTTTGCGAAAGAACAGACAAATTTCAAACTTGGAGATACAAGGTTTCCGCCCGACAACGACGATATATATTATATATATAATGTGAATACACGTGCCAAAAAGTTTGTAAACTGGTCAACGGTGTATGCAATGTTCATGTTTACTTAGAAAATCTAGAATGTGTATTATTTCAATTGTGCATACAAAAATATCAAAAAAGTACCGGTATCTACAGAGTGTATGGGGTTTATCCATTATTGCAAAGTGTTACAAATAGACCCAATTATATATACTATACATACAATATATACAGTACATGTAAGTGCAGTAACTGCACTATCAGTTAGGGTTAGATAGAAGACCTAATACTTTAGTGTTGCCTCTGGAACCCAGGTGTTTTTAAACCGTAACAGACTGGATACTGTGCCACATTTAAAAATCTGTATTGTCAATGATTTAATAGTTATGCTCTCTTATTAGGTTTTTGTTTGGCCATAAGAAAGCCCCTACATGAACTTGTGTGTGCGTGTGCGTGTGTGTGTGTGTGTGTGTGCGTGCGTGCGTGTGTGCGTGTGTGTGTGTGTGTGTGTGTGTGTGTGTGTGTGTTCTCCTCCAGTACACCATGCTGTCAGGCCAGGTGCCGTTTCAGAGTGAGCAGCGGGGGATGACCTCATCTCATGCTGCTGACATAATGCAGAAGATAAAAGAGGGGAACTTCTCTCTGGTGGGGGAGCCCTGGAAGGGTGTGTCAGAAGAGGCCAAAGAGCTTGTGAAAGGTACATCTAAATCCAGCATTATTTATATAGTGCATTGCATACGGCGGGTGCAACTCAACCCGCTTCACAGAAAAGATCAACGTGATCCCTGCCATCACTCTTCCGAGGGCCGATGTTAAGCGAAAGTAGCTGCTCTACAGGCTCACAACACGTCACATTGCGCCGCCTTGTGAGCTTGTAGATCGGCGATTTTTTGGCAAAATTAAGATTTGGTAGAGAGGTAAAAACTAAAAGTAGCAGACCCAGTATAGAGCCCTGGGGGACAGTGATGCGAGGGTGTTACTGTTGTGCGGACTAGCCGACACCAACTTGGGATTAGGGATGGGACGATAAGTGATATTATAATCACGATAATCGTATCGCAGAGATTTAATTTATCGTGAGATCGTCCTCCGTCATGCACTGGGATCAATTCACCTTTTATTTGCTGAGCTGCATATCTGGTGCCATTTAAACCGTCTATTGGTAAAACGGACTTATAATGTACATTACGTACTCGATACAGTCTTTTTTTTTCTTCACTCTACCAAATCTTTTTGCCAAAAAATAGCCATCTACAAGCTCACAACGCGTCGCAATGCGACGTGTTGTGAGCTTGTAGATCTGCTCTTTTTTGGCAAATGTTCCGCCCCAGGATTATGGATGTTGGGGATATTTAGATTTTCGCGATAATATCGTAAATAGCTATTTCTTTTGTCACAATAATGGTGATATGAAATGTTAACAATTTCTCTGCCATTTTAAACATAGCTGTAGTAAGCAGCTGCCAAATTGTCCTTACCTTTTAGCGTGGGCACGCGCACGCATCGTGCACAATCTGTGCGCGACTCATCTAGTAGACGTGTAGACTCGGTGACAAGCTTTCGAATACAAAAAACCTCATTGAAAAAGACATATCCGTTGCCACGCTGTATTCCTGCTTATCCGCCAGTGTTTACATGAAAAAACATTGAAAAAAAGCCAGGCATGCGCTATGGTAACACGTGGACACGTTCGCGCACAAAACGCACAATATGTGCGGGGATCATAATCCAGGCGTGTAGAGACTGGATCAAAGTTTCCAAACGCAAAAATCCGATTGAAAAACGAGCGTTCCATCGCCGAGTAGCTTCCACTTCTGTTACACAGTAAACCAATGGAGGCGGGACTATGGCCCAGGCTCAGACTGGATACGGAAAGCTGGATCCGGTCCAGACCGGAAATGACCGGATACAGTTAGGGGGGCGGGCCTAAAGAGCCAGAATCAGCGAAAATCTGCGCTAATACTTTTAATCCTTTCATAATGATTAAAGCTAATTAAACTTTACGGGCTCTACGGGCATGGCAGCGCGGTACAGCGGGAAATCTACGGTTTCTACGGGGATCGCGAGGTATGAGTTAATATAGTCCCATCCCTACTTGGGACTCCTACATGGCCGCACTCCCTCCCTTCCTATCCAGCATCAGGGCCTGGAGCTCTGCAGTGTTGCTGGCTCCGCAGTGAGTCCACGTAGGTGGCGTTCTGCTTCCAGCTGTGTCTTGGGTTGGTTCCCACAGTACCAGTGGGCTGGCCATCAGTCCCAGGTGCCTGACACAGTGCCCAGCCGGCCTCATCCTTCTCTCTCTGACCTTGTCCGTGACCCGCGCACCTGCTCCTGTAGAGGTCCACGTTTCTGATATAGTGCTCCGCTCCCATGTGACAACGTTCAACTAAGTATATCCACCTCTTTCCGTGGGAATTTACTGGAGAATTTTTTGCACCACAGTTCCGGTTAACAGCAGACATACAAGCTCATGTCGCATTGCAGATGCAACCGTTGTGAGCTTGTAGATCACACTTGGCTGCGGCGCCGGAAGCTCCGTGCAATTTCTGCGCAATGCACGATGGGATGTTGGAAAGTTGTGGATAGGATTTAAGTGGTTAAAAAATAATGACGATAATAATAATGATTATGATACATTTAATTTACAACTGAATAAAATCCTTTTATCATTACCGTATATATTTGATGTATGTACAAAAGAAGCTGCTACTCATATTATTGTACCACTTTATTGCCCTATTCTGCTTCAATTGAAAATCAAATAAACAAAGTTAAAAAAACAACAACAACTGAATAAAATAAAAGCAATGCAATGTCCCCAGATTCAGAAACCTATAGATCTCTGGCAGGCTGTTCCATAGGCTAAGTCCATAATTTCTAAAAGCAGCTACTCCATACATATTTGTTCTAGCCTTCGGAGCTCTTAAAAGAGACCACTGTCAGAGGATCTATGGGCTCTGCCAGGCACATACCTACTGTAATAAAAAGCTTTGCACATAAACAGGCAGGTGCATTGCCCTTTAGTGATTTAAAAACCAATAAAAGGATGTTAAAATCTATTCTAAAACTAACAGGCAACCGATGCAGGGATTTCAAAATGGGTGTAATGTTTGCTCTCCATCTGGTCTTTGTCAGTACGCATGCTGCTGCTGCGTCCTGCGCAAGTTGTAACTAACCAACGGCCTTCTTCGATAGAGCCGACAGGAGAGCATTACAGTAATCAGGCCTGCTGGCAATAAAACCATGCATTAACTTTTCAGTATCAGCCTGCCCTGTGATGAGTTTGTTTTGCTTTCGGCATTCGCTCAACTCAATGCTTCACTGAGGGGAAACAAAATGCAGTGATATATTTGAAAAATGTGTTGGTGCTGCTGTGAATACCTCATGAGTTCTTGGTGCAGTTCAGCCGCCCAAGATGGACATCTTAATGCCCAGTTGAATTACCTCTCTTTGGCTCTACACTCTATGATGGAGAATGGGATGGGACTCAGCATTTATTGCCATGGCACAAAGTTACAAAAATAAGAAGTTTTAATACTTTTTTAAATGTATATAAATGTCAGTAGCTTCCAAAATCCCACTGAAGTTTTTGCACCCTTTACCCGTTTGAAGCAGAGCTTTGCTATTCAGTTTCTGTCCAGGAAATATAAATGATAATACCGATTCAGCCGTTTTGCCTCCCATGCATGTCTGTAGTTCACATCTCTTGATTGTGCTGCACCCAGGCTTCAGTCTCTCATCATTAAAGCCTTACTGATGCCAGAGTTTTGGGTTTGATCCTGATTTTGGAGTCCTAGACCACTGATTACTGATGCTTTGACTGATATTTTGTCAAAGAGTTTCTACTTGAGAATATTTAACTCATTAGCAAAAGGGTATATTAAAAATAATCGGAATAAATAAAGCTAACTGAACTTTATTTTATTTAACCACTAAAGCTCTATAATCTTTTTCTTTTCTTAAATAGTCGATCTGCATTGCAAGCTCATAATGCATCGCCTTGTGACACGTTGTGAGCTTTCATATCGGCTACTTTTGATAAGCTTTGCCTTACCCATGCCACATTATTACGCAATATTTTATGCTTTAAATATTTAAAAAATAGCAGATATACAAGCTCACAGCGCGGCACCGAGCTTGTAGATCTGCTATTTTTGAAATATCGTGAAAATTTGAATCTTGACCCGATTCTATAAGTGTCTTTTGAATCCTTCTAAGGTTTTTTGAAAAACCCATGTTTCTATGACAGCAATCTGGCCAGCCATCGTCAAAGAAAAGGTCCTTTTTCACTTAACTGGAGCTCAGTTAGTCTGTTCTTGAGGGACTACTATGTCAGTGGTTCTCAAACCTTTTCATGTGAAGGACCCCCAAAATGATATGTATTTGGCCACGGACCCGCTTCTCAAAATATCTAGTTCCAGGGACCACCCAGAAGCAAAATTTGAGTTACAAACTTTCGCTTTGAAAATACATATATTCAAAGATTTGCACATATTTTCACAACTTTTTCAAAAATAGCAGATCTACAAGCTCGCAGCGCTGCACTCGGTGCCACGCTGTGAGCTTGTATAAATGGGTTAATAAGAATCGGGACACACTTTAGCTGCTTGAATGCCGATACAGAAGTGAAATGATGACTGATTTACCAGCCAGGCCGATATATTGGTCTGGCTCTAATCATCATGGGCATTCAAAACCAATTATGAACAGGTAACAAGTACACTGGCTGCTTTGAAGGTGCTATCCATCACTGCAAAACAAAACAAACACAAGCAGTGGGAATTAAAATCAAACATTGTTTTTTGCCCCTGTTAAT
Source organism: Nannobrachium achirus (assembly GCF_963921795.1). Lineage (NCBI taxonomy): Eukaryota > Metazoa > Chordata > Actinopteri > Myctophiformes > Myctophidae > Nannobrachium > Nannobrachium achirus. The sequence goes on along the minus strand of NC_137826.1, from coordinate 24,020,432 downwards.
TGCCTCAAGGTTAATTTTGCTTACACTCGGCCAAAATAAATAAATTACAACATGCCGCTGAAAATAGTCCCCGTGAGATGTGCTAATATTAGCATTATAAAGCAGTATTCTCCACATTCATCAACTGCTTCTTTTGCAGTTGCAGTTTTGCACATTGCAACCTTGCAGTTTTTTCAGCACAAGCATGCTAAATGGAACTTTGGTCTGAACCTGTCACTGTGGCTCTGCAAATACATGCAGCTCAACCGGAACACTATATATATATATATATATATATATATATATAGATATAGACAGACAGATAGATAGATAGATAGATAGATAGATAGATAGATAGATAGATAGATAGATAGATAGATATATATATTGATTGATAGATATGTTGATTTATAGATAGATAGATAGATATGTTGATTGATTGATAGATAGATAGATAGATTTGTTGATGGATGGATTGATGGATGGATGGATGGATGGATGGATGGATGGATTGATTGATTGATTGATTGATGGATAGATAACAACGTATCAGGTTTAGGGCATTCTGTAACCAAAGACGTTAGCAGTTTTGAGCCTTGCAGTGGCCAGAATTATGTATGTTAAACATTATGCATAAGATGAGCACCTTAAATGTCTTAAGGGGCTAAAGGTAAGCGGGTCACATGGTGTCACTTGACACGTGAATTTCCCTGGGGATCAATACATGTCTAATCTATCTGTGTTCAGTGTTACAGTGGGAAGGTCAGTGTGCCCTGCTACTGTAGCTCAACCAGCACTGACTGACACAGCAGTACGTTTCCAGACAGTTTGGGACAGACTGTACATTAGGACAGCTGCTAAGGGGGGAAGCTGCATGCGTGCAGGGGTGTAAAGTAACTAGGTACATGTACTAGTTTGAGGATTTTGTTTTACTTTACTGGAGCATTTCCATTTTTCAATACTTTTACTTCTACTCCACTCAATCTCAGAGGCAAGGCAACTATTGTACTTTTACTCCACTTCAATTATTAGCTAACTTAATGTCTAGTTACTTTTGATTTTGATTGTTATTGCAAAACATAGATTAATAACCACTTCAGCCCTATTTAAACATTGGCTTTTTGAAAATAGCCAATCTAAAGCATATGATAACTTGTGAAACGGGACACGAGTACTTTTACTTTTGGTACTAATATCATCTTTTTTACTTGTAACAGAGTATTTCTAAATTGCAGTACTTTTACCTAAGTAAGAAATGTGACTTCTTTTTCCACCACTGATTTGATTTCAAGACAGTCTCTGTAGGACAGCTACTAAGAGGGGAAGCTTCAGGCGTGTAAGTGGATCGATCCTGTGTGTACAGGAAAAGGTCAAAAAAGCACTGCACCGCTCTGCCCTTGCGCTTGAGATCTAAAAAATGTATTTCTCGAGGCATCTGTAATGGGCCCTACTCAGCCCTCGGCGGGCTTCTCCTTAAATATTTAACGTTCAAATATCGCCCATCTCCGCTGCTCTATCCATAAGTGACCGAGTCCTCCTCTGCAGGGGTGTCACACCAAATTCTGGGCCCTGGGTACAAGGATTCACTGCGGGCCCCCCATGAATGTTAACTATTGAAAAATAGCAGATATACAAGCTCACAAGCAAGCTGGTAGATCTGCTATATTTGAAAAATTGTGGAAAAAGTGTGCAAGAAACCCATGTTTCCATGTCAGTGATGCTCAAACTTTTTCATGTGAAGTACCCCAAAAATGATAAGAATTTGGCCACGGACCCCCATCTCAAAATATTTAGTTCCAGGGACCCCCCCCCCCAGGGCCCCTCCACCTTGGGCCCTGGTAACTCAGTCCCACTTTCCTACCCCTTGTGACGCCCCTGCTCCTCTTGTCACGCCGCACGCAGGCCTGCTGACAGTGGATCCAGAGACGCGTCTGAAGCTCTCCGACCTGAAGGAGAACAGCTGGCTGCAGGGCGGGGCCTCCATGTCCACCACTCCACTGTGCACTCCGGACGTGCTGGAGTCCAGCGGGCCCACCGTTCGCACCTACGTCAACGCAACCTACAAGGTAAGGGTGCACCTACTGTAAACTACCAGTACCGGCTATATGACCCGTTAAAGACCTGAAAAAACACCTCAAATATCTTCTAAATCCTAATGGTTTTCCTGAAAAACTTTTGTTTCCTTATCTGTGGTGCTCAAAGTCAAGGAGCCCTAGAATGATATGTATTTGACCGCGGACTAGGGATGGGACGATATAAAAATTCATATCACGATTATTGTGACCAAAGAAATCACGATTTACGATATTATCACGATAATCAAATTCCATTATCCTGCGGTGGAACATTTGCTAAAAGATTTGCAGATGGGTAGGACCGTCTCCCCCACGCAAGTGCCGACATTTTTAACACTTGAGCTAATGGCGCACACCTACTTAGTCGGGACAAATTGAAATTTGGACTTCAGGCTTCACCACTAGTCAGACCCTGCCACATCTAAATTTCCCAAAAGAAGAGCAGGGACACCAAATACAAACACTACAGTTGTGCTAGTTTCATTGCATTAACATTCTCTACCATGCAAAAACATTTTATTCACCAAAAAGTTACATAGTGTCACATTAAATGTCCAAGAGCATTATTAAGGCGAATAGACAGAATAGATGGTAAATGGTGCATTTACAGTATGGAGCTAAATGGTGCATTTGCAGTATAGAAGTGCTTTACAATGTGCAATCACATTTACCCTCACACACATTCACACGCAGACGGTGGAGGAAACCATGCAAGGCACCCACCTGCTCATCAGGAGCACTTGGGGTTTAACTTAAGAGTCTTGCGCAAGGACATTTTGACAGTAACCCCAGGGGGAGCCCGAGATCAAACCGGGAACCTTGCATTTCCCAAGCCGTCGCTAACTGTCTAGTACGTTTACCACATCATTGCAACGTTCCTGGTTTGATTCCAGCTTGAGTGTTGCATGTCTTTCCCCCTCTCTGTCCTCGCTCACTTTCCGGTTACTCTCTCTGTAAAAAAAAGAAGCAAAAACAAAGAACTAAGATGTATGAATACAGTATGAAATGTCATGGAATGGCTCTGTTACAGACACCGACACATAATACTAAGTAGACATCAATGGAGACATGCTGTACAGACATGAGAACAGATGTCACATTGCAGCGCGAAAGCAGTAAAGGCAGACGATGGAGCAGATATCGCTTCCTGCTGTGCAATCACACTGCCACTCGCTTAGGCCAATGACACACTGACTGTTTCACAAAAAAACATCCAAGTAATGTTAACAAATATCGACAGCTAAATGTAATGTAAATCACCGGGGCAAAAATCTGTCTATCTTGGGCGGCTGAACTGCACCAAGAACTCATGAGGTATTCACAGCAGCACAAACACATTTTTCACTTATCACTGCATTTTGTTTCCACTCAGTGAAGCACTGAGTTGAGCAAATGCTGTAAGCAAAACAAACTCATCACAGGGTAGGCTGATACTGAAAAGTTAATGCATGGTTTTATTGCCAGCAGACCTGTATTACTGTAACACAATAGTAAAACAAGTAAAAACAGTTAGGAATAAGGGGTAAGGCTTGGACGAAAATAGAGCCCCTAGTGCTGCTACACTTAAAGGAGGACTTCACCACTTTTCAACCTATCTTCATATAATAGGTCCTCACTAATGTTCATAATAAAATAGCGCAATTTTTTTCTACTCGGTCCAAGTCTCCTAGGAGAGCTGTGGGAAGTTCAGAATCCATTGTCTTGTGACATCATCATTTCCTCCCCAAAAAAATGTAACAATATTTTTGAAAGAAATATTTAGATTTTTATTATCGCGAGAACAATGGCTTCCACTTTAACATTGCAACTTTTCAGGAATAGAAAGCCTGCAGTTTCTATTTGCTTGGATTCCCAATCGATGATGTCACAAGACGATGGGTTTCTGAGCTAGCCTGATACTTCAGTCCGCACATCACCACCCCCTGCTGGTGGGTGGTGTGTAGTGTGGACTGAACCCGGAGATATTTTATTTTATTTCAAGCGCGCCCAAAGAGCGGGCGCATTGAATGGGCCAATCAGGGTTGTATGCTTGGGGCACGTGGTTTGGCTGCTCCGGTCCCAGCCCCCTCCAAACAGAGCTCTTCTGCCCACGTCAGAGCAGTGTAGGCCCACGTGAGACTCACTCGTGGACTCTGATTGGTGTCCTCTGCCCATGTGAGAGTCTAGTGGACTCTGATTGGTCCGTGAAAACTGTCATGGCGGAGTCAGACTCGACTCGTATTATTTTAATAAACTATACAATAGTGCCGTTTCATCACGTTTTAATACCATTTTGCACTAACGTAAACATGCAGTCATATAATATGTTATGAGAAATAACATATTTTTGCAATGTCACGCCACGTCGCCTGTGTGTGTGTGTGTGTGTGTGTGTGTGTGTGTGTGTGTGTGTGTGTGTGTGTGTGTGTGTGTGTGTGTGTGTGTGTGTGTGTGTGTGTGTGTGTGTGTGTGTGTGTGTGTGTGTGTGTGTGTGTGTGTGTGTGACGTCAATAGGCTTTAGCCCGCCCCCGCTAAAATAGAATGTCTGCTCGAAATCTCAGACTCTCTCCCCCCACGTAGTGTGGTGTGTTGAGTCGGACGCTTGCAGTCAGGCTATTTCTGACCTGCCCACAGCCCTCCTCTGAGAAAAAAAAGCTATTTTTTAGTGAGGACCAATTATATGAAGATAGGTTGAAAAGTGGTGAAGTCCTAACTACATAATACAAAATAAATACATGTATTTTGTTTTGGGAGGGGATTTATTTTTTCATATATGGCCCATGAAACTCAATAGTGTTGCAACAGTTAATCAAATTAATCAATTTAAACTTGTCTTTGATTGAAATGATTGAAATGGTATTCGATAGAATAGTATTAGTTGCTAAGAAAGTTGCAGCCCTCTTCATACAGTTACGAATAGGAAGGAATATTGGTCAGATCCTGGATACATTTCTGTTCCCCAATAAACACAAGAACACTTGACGTCCAGGTCATGATGATCCTTCAAATATCCTGAATAGTACTTGGATGTCCTGTTCTGTGAGCACTGCATTTCGCTGCGTATGTCAGTCAGCTGCGGCGCATGTCGTGTGTGTTTTGCAGGCCTGACTCCCTCATGTCCTTTGATCTAATCATTTTATAGTGGCTCACCATCCCAGCAGTCAATCAAGTGTCATGTTCCAATCTTTCTATGTGAAATGAATATCCTGCAGTTATCCTGCGGCTACAAACCACTGGAAACCAACCACCCAGATTGTTACCATGTAAACATTTTGTTTTTTAAACTTGGAAAACAGTTTTTGTGTCCATTATTATTTGCGCGAGTGGGTAAAAAATGAAGAAAAATGACTTGCATGGCGTTAAAAAAAAACAATGCGTCTGTCTTTGCCTTTCCACGCCAGGCCTTTAACCGCGGGAAAAGAGAGGGATTCTTTCTGAAGAGCGTTGACAACGCTCCCCTCGCGAAGCGGCGGAAGCTGAAGATGACGAGCACAGGCGTGGAGACTCGATGGAGTTCTTCCTCCTCCTCCTCCTCCTCGTCCTCGTCCTCCCCCGCCTCAGCAGCGGTCTCCAAAAAAGCACAGCCAAACCAAACTGTGACCCGGAAAACTAGCTAGCCACGGAGGAGGGCCAGAGGCCGGGCGGGAGGAGCATGCAGGGTTCAGGAGTTGATTGTTGGAATGGAGGAAGAAAGTAGCGTGTATGGCCTCCCAGCTCTGTTAACCACTTGAAACCCTATTTTGACACGGTCACAACGCGTCGCGTTTTGTTGTGAGCCTGTAGATCGTCAATTTTTGCCGAAGATATTTGGTGTAGAGGGAGGGAGATAATAGCAGACCTAGCATAGAGCCCTGGGGGACCCCCGGCAACTAAGGATATAGGGTTTAAGTGGTTAATTTAGTTCTGATCATATTTAATGACTGGTCGAGCCCCCTGTTTTCAACGTGGGGTTTAATTGAAATGTGTGTTTTATCAATGCAATTGATAGACTGTATTTATCACTCTATATTCTCCCCAAAACCAATAACGTGTTCATCCGCATCGAATGTAAGACAGATCACAAGGAGGTCTGCTGTAGATGATTTGATGATTTGTTAGATGAATAATAATTCTGTGTTTGCGGGATACTCAGTACTTATTAAGTATTCGGTCACCACAATTTGGTGATGTTACACACCAAGATTTAAAAAAAAGAATATCACAATTTGTATTTTTGCCCTATTTTGAATAGATGAACAGTGCCTGACAGTAGTAGTTGTAAAAAAGGGAAAAAGGAGCCATGAGTGAGCACAAGCCATAGAAAAACTGAAAAGCCGATGACCTTTTAAAATGCGTCGATGTGAATGATCACATCGGCCGTCCAGAGTTTTGCAGACATGGCCCTGTGATTATCGCAGACTTCGATGTTTGACTTTCGGCTATAAAATTGAGGGCTGACAAATTATAAGTCAGCGAGTTAAGTGTTCTGCTTGGCACATGCTGTATAAAATTGCAAAGATTTGCGATGGGTGAGGTACAAATATATAAAAAAAGGGATTATGAGGTCCATGTGCTAAGTGTATGAATTAGTTAAAATGCCATACATTTGCACAGTTTGCAGTTTTTCTTTTTTCTTTTTCCTTTTAAACGTATTTCATATTTCTCAAAGGACTTATTAAGGAGGGAATTGGTTTGAAGATCTATAGTCGTATTTATCGTCGCTGTATGTCCAAAATGGCTACTTTTCAGGAAATGGAAAGAAAGAATCCAATGATATAATACATTTCATTGGTTAAATCTTTATAAAAACCCACAGACAAAGTTAACTACTTCCGACCTGGTATCCCTATTTTGATCATGCCATTAGAGGCAAAAATCTTCAGAAATACTCCCAACGGATCGCCGTGCGACACGTTTATTTTTATACGACGAAGTATAAAATAAGGCATTAATTAATGAAAAAAATGTAATGAGAAAGTACAAAGATGTTTTCTTACCCTACAGTGATGATGTTCTGGATGAAGTGATGACGTAGTGGAAAGCTCATCAGTTACTCTTCATGTTAAGGGCTGCCCTCTTTGGCTCACCAGTAGCTCCTGTAATACACTGCCAACGTGAAAGATTCCATGTATTAAAAACCCATTTAGAACGGGTACACATTATTGTGTATCATTATTTTATGCTTTAACTATTGAAAAATAGCAGATATACAAGCTCACAGCGCGGCACCGAGTGCCGCGCTGCGAGCTTGTAGATCTGCTATTTTTTTTTTTAAGGTTTTTTGAAAAACCTATGTTTCTGTCAGCAATCTGGCCAGCCATCGTCAAAGAAAAGGTCCTTTTCACTTAACTGGAGCTCAGTTAGTCTGTTCTTGAGAGACAGTGTTTCTCAAACCTTTTTATGTGAAGGACCCCCAAAATGATATTTATTTGTCCATGGACCCCCATCTCAAAATATTTAGTTCCAGGGACCCCCCAGAAGCAAAATTTGAGTTACAAATGTTCGCTTTGAAAATACATATATTCAAGATTTTTACGACTTTTTTCAAAAATAGCAGATCTACAAGCTTGCAGCGCGGCACGGCACGCGCTGTGAGCTTGTATATCTGCTATTTTTCACTGGTTAAAGCATTCAATAATTCTAGGCCTAAATGGGTTAAAAGTCAGTGTTTCAGGTGCCATTGGAACAACCAAGAAGCACCGATAAAAAACGATTGTAGTCTGACATATTTTAACACCATAATCTACTGTTGGTGTGCTGGTGAATCGTTACCAACAAGGACACTCCAGCACTCTGTCAATACTTGCAATTAGAGAGAAACAACATTTTGGTCCTCAGATCTTCTTTAGCCAGATCTATACTTGCAGTATAAAGCAGTGGTTCTCAACCTTTTCAGGCTGCAACCCCCAGAATGATCATATTTTAACTGGGGACCCCCTCCACCCTGACGAGCACTAAGAGTTGAGACATTACATTTTGTACAACACTGTTCTATTGTGAAAATAGCAGATCTACATCTGTGAGCATGTAGTTTCGGCTATTTTCACAATTTCTGCCTCTAATGTTCGACAATTTGACCAATGTTTGTGTCATTTTAGATGTATTAAAAGGTTCTTAAATTGTCACTTTAGAAATGTGCAGATACCCTCTATACACTTAAACTTTATGTTGGTTTGTTAACTGTTGAGTGAGGAAAACAATGTTTCACATTAAGTTAATCATCTGGGGACCCCCCAAAATAATTTGGGGACCGAACCACTGGTATAAAGTATGAATCAGCCATTTGCCTGATGAATGTCTGAGGACCGAAACATTGGTTCTCTGTTCTCTTGAATTAGTATAGATGGTGTACTCTTGTTTGTTCTGTGTGCCTTCAGGGCCTCTCCTACGCCTAAGTAGTTTTCTGGGAAACCTTCCTGTTCATCTGTGTTGAATATGAACCAACATACAATTTCTTTTTTATAGACATTGCTTTCAGAGAACGAGTATATGCCAGTGTACTCGAGGTGTGTACTTCTGGCTGTTGTGAGTGCAATTTTCTCATTCGTTTTTGTTTTGCCCGCATACTTAGATTGCCTTATGGTAAGGTAAATAAGTAACGATGGAAAAGTAAAAAACTTTTTTTTTGTCAGCTTTCTCTTATCCTGCCAGATTAGCCCCAAATCATGCTTACAGTATCACATAGAACTTGATATATTATGGGAAGGGTTAGTTCTCCTTCTCCATATAAAATTTTCATATTGACTGTGTACCCCCGCCATCCTGACGCTGGGTATAGCAGTGGTTCTAAAAGTTTTTCACTTCAAACGACACCCAGTTTGGTACGGAGGCCAACTCGGAGAGTGTTAAAGATCCATTCAGTTCCATTTGTACACCCTTCAAGTTACAGGCCTTTTTAGGAACACCTCAAGAACCCACTTTGAGAACCACCGGTGTAGATCGTACATTTTGGGAAAGACGTAGTCTCACCCTCACTTTTGCTGATTTACACTTCTGCTACCGTACTAGACAGTTAGAAATACGTTTAGAAAGTATTTTTCGACTTAGCTCATGGTTCATTTCCGTTTACATTGTAGACATCAGATCAAAGCGGTCCCATGCATTGGGACAGGAGCCATTTCATCTGTCCTTTTATCTGCCCTTCAAGTATCTTTGTGTATATATATATCATTGTTATGAAACATAAATGGTATTTTTAGAGTTTTGATGATTGTTTTGAAGCATTAAATATTCAGCTCACCGATCTTACGTTTATTATTTGACCTTTGATTTTTACTTGGATATTGCACAGTGTCAGTTGATCAACTACAGTAAAACACATTTCAGCTTTATATGGACAGCTTGCTTTCCTCCGGTATTTATTACGTTTTAATCTGTTTTAAAGTGTTTTATAATGCTGTGGTTATGGGATCTATGATGGACCGGCTTATGTATATCTGCATTGTATTTTGTTTGCTTGGGTGTGAAAGAGAACGAGTGAGTGATACCATGGGAGCCTGGATCCACCAGTGTTAATTTTGACAGTCAATTTAGTTTTAGTTTTAGTCAGTCTTTTGAATAAAATTTCATTTAGTTTTAGTCATATTTTAGTCATCTGAAATGTATACGATTTTAGTTGACTAATTCCACAGTTTAATATATTTCGGTGGGCCTTGATGGCGTTCTAACGCCTGATTTGACTCTTTTGCATGCTGAAATTAGCTGATCTACAAGCTCACAACACGTTGCAGCGGTAACGCGTTGTGAACTTTTTGTGAACTATTTTTTGTAATAGTTTTAGTCGACGAAATTAACACTGGGATCCACTGATGTTTGCACCAAAACCCTGATTCATGCTTTGTCGTACAGTGGTTTCGCACGCTGAAAATATCATATCTGCAAACTCAACGTGTTGTTGTGAGCCTGCAGTTCTGCTCTTTTCGGTACTGTGTGACGGAGTATAAACTGGGCAAGATGAAACATTACTGCAAGTTACTGTAATTTACTTTATTCACACAGCAGCCAATTATCTCTATACTCATACTGGAGGAGTTGGTTAGGTCTCCCTGACTATGGATTAAAAGCAAGGTGGCTGCCATGTGAATAGGCAATTGATTGATTTTTTATTTTAATTTTTTTTATTGTTTGTTTGCGTGATGTTGCATCCCCATTTTTTTTTTACAATAACTGGTTGTGTTGGAGTATTATAAATTCACGTTCAGAAACTGTGCTTTTATTGGTGTTTATATTTTGAGTTGGTGGTTATCATTTGTGATAAATAAAATATTTTGTGATGTTTTTTTGTTTGTTTTATTCGCTGATATACATTTTCTAGAGCATATCATTGTTGAGATGCACTATGTCTAAACTTGTAATTCGTCTTTGGCACCAAGGGTGCTTCAGGAGATCTGGTGTAAAAAATAAAGATTACTTTTGAAAAACATGGTGGTTAGTTAGTATATCTTTTCATGTAGCAATATTGTTGTGGCTTGTCGTTGTCCGGTTAACTAGGGTGCACAGTACACTGCTAGAGTGCTTGTACATAACATGCTGTGCAAGTTTTGTAACTGAACATAAAAGCAAGTGGGGGAAATGGCTCTACCTCTTCATATACCCATAGCCATAAACATTTCATGATATACAGTATAATGAAATATGTATGTGTTAAAATATCCCTTTCAAGTTTAAAAGAGAACCCCATTCCCCCAAACACAAACGGGATGCTGTTATCGACACTTGACTCCACAGTATCTCCTCTCATAAATGGAACAGGCAGGAATACATTTTTAATCCATTACAAAACATAGAAGAAAAAAAACAAAAAACATTACAGTTTTGTGCCTAGATGTTGGTTATAGATGGACAAGAGGGACCCAGGGGCTGTAGTTGAATTATTTATCTGGTCATGGAGCTTAGGACATGTTGCATATCATTTACTGTACTTTCTGTATCCAGTGTAAGTGTTTATTATGACTGCTTGTCACAAGCTCAAATAATTAAAAAGGACGAAAAACTACTGTATAAAAACCTTGACTTTAAGGTACACATTTGTTTAATGTATAATTTGGTAAAGTAAGTAGCCACGCATATAGTGTCAAGGGTATTCTCAACTAATCGGTTACTGACAGAAGTGAATTGTCCTTCTCTGCCTAATTGTCAAACTCCTCTTTGCATTTGCTGAACCACTATAATCTAAAACTATAATCACTAACACTATAATCTACATGTCACAGTAATACTAGTACTGACCCCTATTACTGCCATTTGTAGGAAATCTTGCTTTGGTAGAAGCCCGTTGTAAGGCATGGTGCTTAGACAGTGCAGTCTTAATTGATGTACGAGATACTTAATGGCTTAATGGATAAAGATTTAATACATTATTAATATGCTTCCTAATAAGCAACTAATTGATGTTGAATATGTATGCCAACAAACCTGTTCTCCATCCAGGGTACATCTACATACAGAGCATTGCACGTATCCAAAGCTTAATTTATACTCTGTCTCGCGACGGTATCGCACGCTGTAAATAGCCGACCTAAAAGCTCACAACACGTCCAATTTCGCGAGGCGTTGTGAGCTTGTAGGTCGGCTAATTCCGACGGGCAACACCGTTGTGCGGCGAAGTATGAATTGGGCTATAGTGGTGAGGGGCCCTGCACCATAAATTCCAAACCACCGGGGGTCAGTAGGCGGCCTGGCGTTAACAGCACAAAAAGCCCAGTGAGCGAGTGAGAAGCAGTGGATAACATGGCTATAATGTGTCATTGGGCCATTAATCAAAGATGGTCCCTGAGTGGTCAATTTGCATAGGAAATTGTAATATATTGAGCATGACACAGATGGATATGGCCGAAACCCTAACTGAAAACCATTCCATCAATTACTGTCTGCAGTCTTGGAACTGACCCAAGGATTGAGCCTGCTGCCTGCCTTCAGTCAGGCACATACAGTACACTGCACACACACACACACACACACACACACACACACACACACACACACACACACACACACAAGCCTGTGCGCACGCAGCCACACACACACACACACACATACATACACACACACACACACACACACACACACCGGCTCAAGACCTTTGTGAACAGGCCATTGCGGTAGACTTTATCTCATACTTTTGAATGTCAGAAGAACAGATCCCAAAATGTGTTGCGATGCGATTTTTGCCCCACATTTAACAAGATTATGTGGCAAGGCCAGCAATAGGAAAGCACTTTATGTTCCAGCTTCCCCATCATCCATACAGATACTGTACAGTTAGAATGAAGACATTGTAGATACCAAGAATGAACACAGCTAGGTCATCTTGCACATCTCTACCACTGTGATATATAAAAATAAAACAATAACAGAGAGTGATTGCAGGGCTGCTGATTGAGCAAAGTGAAATAAAGATGTGTGTTTATTGTATTTTGTATTTCTGACCTTGGGGAAAAAGCTATACTACTACTGCATAATGTATTTCCCCCCTTTCTTTCTGCCTCCCTAATAATGAAGTTTGTTTAGGCCAGTGGTTCTCAACTTTTTCAGGCTGTGACCCCCCAAAATAATAACATTTTAACTTGGGACCCCCCCACCCTGACAAGCTCTAAGAGTTGAGGCATTACATTTTCCTCTATGCACTTAAACTTTATGCTGGTTTGTTTACTGTTGAGTGAGAAAACAATGTTGCACATTAAGTTAATTAAACCCCCGGTGGTCCCGACCCACAGGTTGAGAAACCACTGGTTTAGGCCATCTCTCCCTCTCTCTGTGTCTCTCCCCCCCACCCCCCTCTCTGTGTATTTGCTATACCACTCGGTAACAATGGTGTCAATGTCCTTATGCTTTATGAGATGGCTTTATGGACTGCTGAATAGTGCATTAGCCAGCTGCCGTGCAGAGCAGCAATAAGAGTGATCCTTCAGCGTATGTCCCCTTCCCCTTTTAAATGGCGCTCCTCTCGCTCAATGACATTTACACAAGAAACTCTTAATATTGCAACGGTCAAAATCCGTGTGTAGATAATGCCCTGTGTGTGTACATACACAACACACACACACACACACACACACACACACACACACACACACACACACACACACACACACACACACACACACACACACACACACACACATACAAACAAACAAACGCACAAACAGTTACCTATACACTGTTTGACATCTATTTATGCCAGGTTTGATCGTGGAGATAGTACTGGTACGGGTGTGTATATAAAGATCCTCTGGCAAGATATTTCTTGACAAAACGAAATGAGATGGTGGTGTTTTTGACACATTTTGATCTTTGCTCGGGGAAAAAAGGGTGAGCTCGATATGTCTGATATGTCAAAACAAATCAACATGAACATTGGATTAAGTATGCAGCGTTGGGAAGAAAAGGTTGACTCCGCAAGATGACCCATCCATAAGCTGGACCAAAGATCATGGCTCAAAAAACTACTGACAGGGTCGAAAAAGTTCACCAAGCTCAATGGTGTGGGCGTTCTTCGGCTAAGACGATGAGTTTGAGAGCCAAAATGATTTAGTAGGCCTCATAATTGGACATGTAAATTACTTTGAGGCTTAAAAGGGAATTCAGAATGCCTTATTTGTATGGAATTTCCCCTCATATATGCCGTATTAGTTTGCGTTTTAATTAGTTTGTGAAAGCACACTGGGTCTTATTGAACAATCTTTGTACATTTGCCAAATGTACAAACGCATGTATTTTTTAATTTCTTTGTGGAGCACACAAGTTTCTACATAAAAGTGCACCACGAGTAGGACAAAATTAAATACGCCAGAGACTGCTTTTGCAAATTAAGATGCAATCCAGTGTGCACAAATAGAGGGAGGAGGACAAAAGGTGAAACTGTACCACATCCAATCCCAGCTGGTGGGGGCTTTGTTTTTTTTAAACCACAACTCAAATGTAAACAGCTGGTAAGAGCTGGTTGGAGCTTAACCTCACCTATGGGTCAAAATAGACAGTGCATGGCTCACCCTGCTCAGTCAGGAGAGATGTCCCTGTAAATATAAACTCTGGCTGGCTTATCTCCCGCTGAGTGCTGTTTGAGTAAGTTAGTGCTTTTTTAGAAATGAGAGAAAGTGTTTTTGAGCACAATGTTTTCAATTGCAGGCACAGGAACGCTGTGATATCTTTTGCTTGTATACACCAATCGATCTGGGTTCAGGAACATGACTTTTTAACAACTCAATACATAACACAAAGGTAAATATCGTCGTTGTAGGGTGGAAACCTTGTATGTCCAAAACCTGTCAGTTTTGTATTTATCATTTTAAATATTATTTGAAATATTGGAAATAGCCGATCAACAAGCACACAACGCCTTACACCGTGAGACGTTGTGTGCTTGTAGATCTGCTATTTTCACTAGTCTTTTGCGACAGTCTTGTATGATGAAGCAGGAATTTACTTTACGAAATAACACACACATTTTAAACCTGGAGATACAAGGTTTCTGCCCGACAGTGACGATATTCAATACTGAAGCCTTGGTATTCTGTGGATTTCTTTTGTTTGCTCGGGTGCGTTATTTCACTGCTGTTGTAATGTTTTTAGAATAATGCGTTAACAACCCAATTTCATGCATTCCAAATCACGCTGCATGGCCGCCTCATGTCCAAGCAATCCACTTGCTGACATTTAGTTGGTGATCCACTCATGACTTTTAGCCACCGCTTCTCTCTGCAGCCTGTCACTCTATCAAAAGGGTCTTCGGACTGACCCAATGATCATCCCAACTGACAGGCTCTCAGAGAGAGAGAGAGAGAGAGAGGGAATCGGCGTATCGATTCAGCAGCTAAAAAGGCATTTTCAATTCACATAACCATTTAAACCACTCCCCCCCTCCCCACCCAACCCTGCACACGCGTGCACCTCCACCCCACTCTGCACTCTTTACTCCACCAATTCCATTAACCTCGCCCTCCCCTCTGGCCACAATCCCCCTTCTTCCATCTCCCTTCATTTATTTATTTATTTATCTTTCCAAAGCAGCCGTCCTCATTATTGTCGTCCCTTCATTTATGGTTCATTTGAGAGAGATAGACAGGGATGACCCCTGTCTTCTTTGCTCTTTTGGTCTCACTGTTGTGCTGGCTGACCTATAGCCGTACACCACCCCCACACCCCCCACGCCAATTATCATCACCCTGTCCTCCACTTCCCACCTCTGAACAACTCCCTGCTCAGTTTACACACACGCACGCACGCACGCACCCACACCCACACACACACCCACACCCACACCCACACACACACACACACACACACACACACACACACACACACACACACACACAGAATATTGGAATGGAATTGTCAACTTTAATGTTCAATATTCCAACTGAAGATGTATTAATATGTTAATACCTTTTTTATTATAAAAAATATAATACATCGTGGTAAGTCTTTAGAGAGATTATAAGGTCACTGATGTCCCCCCCACTGACAAATGAACGCATCCACTGCCCCGATTGTCTTATATCATGTTTTATAGGGCATTAATGACAAACTTCTGGATATTATAATAAAATAGCTATGTGGACCACCCTTCACTGACATAACATTACTTGGTAATGCAGTGCTATTGGAGTTGTCTGCCTGCATTAGCTATGCAGGCTTCGCTTCGTGACATATTGGAAATAGACTCATAGGCCATTTTCTCTCGTAACCCGCCGTAGCCATCCTGCAATGACATTATGCTATCAAAGAATCCAGTTCTAATAAATAAAATAGACGCTTTTCTGACAGTCGTACCAGACGCCCAGACCAGACAGAGGTGGCAAGGCAGTCAAATGGTATAAAATGGAGTAAATTGAGGTGAAAAGAGCGGTTTCACGGCAGTGGCCAAAAGCATAAAATTGCCTCCTGGCAGAAAAGCCTTCAATCTGAAATACACATTAGTACAACAGTGTTGTCTGACGAAAAGAACAGATCTACAAGCCCAAGCCCCTGACCTTTATTGCAAGTCAAACCCTCCTCTCTAACCTCTTTTAACTGGTTCTCTACGCGTTTCTGTCTAATGAAACTGATATGTCTTAAAATAATCTGTTTGAAAAAGTTGGTGTCGTAGGAATTATGAGTCCTATCTGTCTCACCGGCGTTGTTGAGTGCTCCTCTGCTGAACTGAGCTGCGGGGCTGCTTGCAGTTTATTAAATATGGAAGCCATTTCAAATGAGCTCATAATGCATCGGCCCCTTTCTGGAAACATCAGTGGACCTTAATGGTATTTCAGCCTATCTCTGACAAGGTTAAAGACTTGGTGGAACTGAGGGGTTGATACTGTATTTGGACAGCCTAGAACAAGGGAGAGGAATCCCAACCTTTACAGAAATCAGTGGTGCTCTTTTGCTTCAGTAAAAAACCCACACTGTAGCAATAGTCTTTTACAAGTAAAAGTCCTCTTAAAATTTTACTCGATTAAAAGTACAAAGGTATTGGCATCAGAATATAGTGCCAAACCTAAAAGTACTCATGCAAAACTGTTTGTTTCATAGTATTATATTTTGGATGGCAATAAGTTCATCACTTTAATGTAGCTGCTAAATGTAGGGATGATTTTAATTACGTTTTGTGCTGCTAGGGTAGCTTAACTTCATTGGAACTAGTACCAAAAAAGGAAATGCTCAAGTAAAGTAAAAAAAAAAAAGCAGACGTCAAAATTGTACTCAAGTGCAGTACTTGAGTGCAATGCTCCTAGTTACTTTCCACCACTGCAGAAATCCAACACGCCATCAATATGCCTGACGGAGTAGAATAAGATACTGAACACGGTTAATAACCAAGCACTGGTAGATTAACTTTATTAGTTCTAAGTTGTTAAAACTTTTACGGTTTGTGTAATTGGCAGGGAGATTTATGTGATGCAGCTAAGTCTGTGTTCATTGAATGTGTGGAGAGGCGGAAGAATTCATAATTAATATAGGTGTGTTACATTAAAAAAAAAACATCTCTGTGCCCTAGAATAAGCATCAACCATGATGGATGAGTTCAGCAAAGTATAATCACACGCACTAAAGTGTTCGGGGTATAAATCTGCATCGAGCGTGAATGGATATTTCAACCATTACATCAGAGCAGAGCTCTATTTCCTCTCAACTTTCAGCGTAATTTATTTCCCCAACAAGAGGAATGATTTTCACCGGAGCCTTTAGATGTTCGCTTTTTATGCTTTGTTTGAATTCCTAGAAAGCCCTTATTGGCTGTGAAGTGTTTAGAGCGCATTGTTTTAATATGGTAATTCTCCTCAGCAGAATCCCTCCATGAGAACTGAGCCCATGCTACGTTTTGATTTCCATCACTCCACTGAGCTGCGTTTATCACCTTTTGCATTACAATATTTCAATATTATTTCGCTATTCACTATAGCATCTAGCATACACAGGGGTGTCGCACCAAATTCTGGGCCCCGGGTACAAGGATTCACTGTGGGGCCCCTGTGCTTTAACTATTGAAAAATAGCAGATATACAAGCTCACAGCGCGGCACCGAGTGCCGCGCTGCGAGCTTGTAGATCTGCTATTTTTGAAAAATCATGAAAATCTTTGAATATTTCAAATCCTTCTAAGGTTTTTTGAAAAGTCTATGTTTCGATGTCAGTGGAGCTCAAACCTTTTCATGTGAAGGACCCCCAAAATGGTATGTATTTGGCCACGGACCCCCATCTCAAAATATTTAGTTCCAGGGACCCCCCAGAAGCAAAATTTGAGTTACAAATGTTCGCTTAAAAAATACATATATTCAAAGATTTGCACACATTTTCAGGACTTTTAAAAAATAGCAGATCTACAAGCTTGCAGCGCGGCACTCTGTGCCGTGCTGTGAGCTTGTATATCTGCTATTTTTCAACAGCTAAAGTATAAAATAATGAAGGCCCCTCCACCACCTTGGGCCCTAGTAACTCAGTCCCACTTTCCTACCCCTTGTGACGCCCCTGAGCATACACCCCTCCATTGAATTGTCAAAGAAGTACACAGGAAAGTCCTGAGTGTCACATGCTGAATGTGTAAAACTGGACCAATAACAATAACTCTCCCACCTTTTGCCTTTGCTCTTACTACCGACGAAACGAAACATGGTTATTGAAAAGTTAGGTCCTGTAGACTGAATTAAAAAAGAAGGGTTATAAACCCTGTTTTTTTCCCCACGTTTTTATGTTTTATTCAAAATGAAAGCAATAAAATAATGCCGACCGCAGTTCCCCAGAGTTGACAATTTAGTTGGCTGACTGTTCATGAAGTCCCATGGTATTATGAGCACTGGAAAAAATTGAAATATCCCTATCAAAGTGAAATAACAACACTATATGGAATGTGTGCCCTACACGTGACACCAGCGGTAGGGTAAAGTTAACCTCATTAACTCGCAGACCAAGATTCTGCTGACTGTGGACAGTTTTGGGGACATGTGTGAGTTTATGTGCTTAACAAATCAGCTTTATTTCCTGATGATGTGTCCCTTTAGATTCTTTGGGGTAAGCGGTTCACATGCATCATTCATGTAATGCTCATGAGAAGAAGCCATATGCTATGAATAAACAGTCGTTCGGAGTAAGTCTACTGATACCATAGAGACTGTGTTGGCGTAGATGTCCTGGGCATTTAGCCATTATTGTAAGGAGTCTTTAGAAGGTTTCTTATAACTAGGGTACGTGCTGGTTTGGACCATTGTAAACAAAATAGAGCATTCACTTTGTTAAGGGAATATTGAGTATGTAAAAGGCTATTTCAACATAATGAAATACAAGCTTTATGTCAAGCCATCCGGATATTATTTTTGGATGGCGAAGGGTCACCCTGCTTTTTGGGACACTGAGCATTGAAAAGGACAAACTGTCATGCATTGTTATGCTCGTCTGTGTTGTAGGTCAACGTGCATGAGCGCATTTACAAGGACATTGAAAAACACCAATAATAGGACCCCCGTTTCAAAGGCAACACAATCAGCTATATTGTGGAGTCTGTGCTGCTCTTATAACGGGTCTTTATGCCACTCTGCACTGATGTGGGAATGGAAAGCCATTAATATGATGACTAAAGCGGGCACATTGTAGCTTGAAGACCAGTTCTTTTCAGCAAGTGAAACAGCATAATCATGGAACTGACTACAGTATACATTTAGTTGAACACATTTAGGCCTGAGGCCGATTCTACAAAGATTCAAGCTAAAATGTTCCCTTCCAAAAGAATATGCAGTATATATTCAAAGATTTGCAAAACAAATCTATGCACGCTATGAGCTTGTATATCTGCTATTGTTTTTTTTTGTTTTTTTTTATTGTGAAATTAACGGTTTAACACAGTGCCTTAAACTATCACTGCAGTGCAGGGGTTCCAAAACATTTCAATGCCAAGAAAGGACCCCTAAATCACCTGAGCCTCTGTCTACATACCCCTTTTGTGGAATGGCTTTTGAACCCCCTTTATGAATTTAATTTAATTTGTCAACCTGTGAGTTAGTGTAATGATAGAAGAACCTCTGGGAACTCAGATTGGTGTAATGATGGCTGAAGCTTTCAGGGGGTTCCATATGCGCTGAAACATTCACAACACAAGCCACAAAAGACTGAGGGATGTATAGGCTACTGAATGCATTGCTGACATAGTCCTTCCACACAAAGAGTGAAGCATTATAATTACCTCTAACATGCTTCATAACCTGGCCGGGGTTCAGGAAAAGCTGCCGACTGTGTCTTGACAGGCTGTGAGCAGCTTCATCACTTATTTAGTTTATTCTCATGCCTCACAGTTATTTTCAGATATTGTTTTCCTAAGCTTGCATACATCTCACATAAGGGGATATTCACACGTCATTTGTTTTTCTCAATGTTTAAAAATATACATTTCTTCAGTGGATAGCCAGGTTGTCTGACAGTTACAAAATATTGCATTTGTATCCACCCAAAAACATGATGAAATACATTCATTCATTTCTGTCATAAGAAAATCTCACGATTCATACTCTATGTATCAAGATGAAACACTTAAACTCTATATACTTCCCTCTGGAGTTTATCCGTGGCCCCATAATTGTTTTTATTTTTGCAGAATGTTTGCCTTTTATGACATGCCCAGAATGGTAGAGCTAGGTTTCAAGCGGTTAAACTGATTCTATATTTGAACAGTTGTAGCATTACGGCATGAAATTCCATGGCAACCTTGATTCCTTGATGAAATGTTTCGAGTTGCCAAGACCTGGGGTAAAACAGTGATTTAGTCAATGCATGACCATGCATAAAATTAAGAAATCCAACAAGTTCAACTCACAACGCATCTGTGATGCAGCAATAATGGATTTCGTTGTCTGAAATTAACAAATTATCGGTGGGAAGAACAATTCAGTGATGCATTAAGTGTGATAAAGGAGGTTAGGCAAATCCGTATTAAGCTGAGTTTATAAAAATAGCCTCTGTCCTTGCAAAAATGTAAATTCAGCCAATAAGGAGTCTTAACAACCAGAGTTACCAGACACTTTAGTATTCAGAGGAGATGGGGAAAGTGACTTCCTCCGGTATATGCACTCTTGTGGGAGTTTAGATGGCTGCCCCTGTTGTGCCAGGGAAAGAGAGGAACAGAGGCTAAATTGGACTAGGACTGATTATCTCTGTCCATGTGGATTTCAGGCCCTGGTCCAACAAAAGACAACCCTGGTTAAGTCGCAGGTGTATGCCTGCCAAGAAAACAATTCACAAAGAAAGTCCATTGCTCTTGGAAACCATCAGCGCTATACAGTGTCCAGAACAGCCGCAACAACACAACACAGTGTCCCACTTACCAATAATCAGAGAATGTTCCCCCCTGTCTGAAGTTTGGTGCAAGCGTTTACTACACCGCAGGACAGGCGGTGCTGACCTTTTGAGGGTCCCCGCACACTGTGCGCCTCCTCTGATTCCGTCAACTTAAAAAGAGCTGGAAGTAGGTCAGAGGAGAAATAAAGGCATGCCACGCACCTGTGGCTGCATTCCCACAGGCAGGGCAGATCACATTTGTAATACCGGCCCCAAATTCTGCCCGATGAGGGTGAATAGCAGTAAGCACTTTTTGGGACATTTCAAAGTCAAAGCGTACAGTATGAATGGCGAAATGCTTCATATTATCAACTTAACACCCATAAACACTGCTAAATACATTCTATACACTTCTACTTGGTAGAACCACACCCAAGTTTCAAGTCATTTCCTCAATGTCATTACTGATAATTACTGCTTTGACTTTGTAAAGGGGATCTTGAGGGGGTACCCAGCTTAATGATTGATAGTTATAGGAACCATAACGGTTCCTACTGATTGATTGTTAGGACCCTTAACGGGGCTGTAACTATAAGAGCGCAAGGGTCTATTAGGTTCCATTTGTACACTCTTGGGGTAAAAATACCACTGAGGATTCTACTGTGTATATTGGGGTCCCATAGATGAAAGGCTTAGATATAGGCTTAATGCATATAAAACTATGGGTCCTTGGAATTAAAAAGATTGAGAATCACTGTTGTAGGCCGTTATGCTCTTCATTACATATGCTGGGAAATGAGCGCTGTCCATGGTGCTGAAGGCGTCTCCTCAGTCCTGGAAGGATTTCCAGTTAAGTTCCATTTGGGCACTGGGGGTGCCACAGCATCTGTCTTCATATACTATGACTTCATTTTCCCCTCTCAACTTAAGATATGGATTACACATACTGCATAGGATACTGCATATGTAATTTAGTAGAGCATTGAGCTGTAAGAAGCCGAACGCTCCCATCTCCACCAGCCACTTAATTATTAACCGAATTCATTATGCATCGATCGCTTTATGTCTACGTACTATAAAATACTGTGTCTCAGTTTTGTATTGTAATTCTTTAATGCAGTGCGGCAGTTTCTTTATACTGCTGTCTGTCGGAGTACGAGATCTCCATTTTCCTCATCACCTCAAGTCCCATCTAACATTGTATTATAGTTTGTTATTGCACCGTTTGTGTTGGCTAATGCACTCTGCTTTTGTTTACATTAGCGTTTTAGTGCTCTGCATTATGACCCCGAGCAGATTGTGTTTCGGTTCACCGTACACTTGTTCAGGGGTGATTTGGCAATAAAGGACTGACTTCAATCGAATTGAAATGAAAAGCATAACCAAGCTTTTAAGGACACGCGTGCCTGATTTGCACTTGGTTGTGAATCGTGTTGCAAGCTGAAAAGCCAATCCACACCGCGTGTGAGCTTGTAGCTCGGCTATTTTCAGTGTGCGACACACTGGCGTGCAACCAACTATAAATAAGGCTATATATTACATGCTTGTGTAGGATTCACAAATTGCAGCAGTGTGTAAATGCTGACCTCCCTACTTCACGTGGCAGAGGCTGTGATCGGAGAACATCTGAAATGCTTTTAATGTGTGGAGTAACAGCGAGTTCTTGGGTTTTGATCGGTAAAGCCAGCTGCCCCGGTCAGGAGCCAAACAAGTTTAGAGGTGGAATCTGCAGTGATGAAAAACAGATGAAAGAGGCTTTGTTCTTTTCTGTCTCCCACAGTTTCATTCTTATTCTTTTTTGTAAAGAAAATGTTTTAATGGGTTTGTTCCAAAATGAAAGCCCGAGGCCCGTTGTTCAGCGGGGCAAAACATCTCCTGTCTTCATTGTGAACTGCACTGCTTTTACCACCATCACGTTACTGTTACATTGTTACACTGCACTATTATGTACTTTGTCTGAGGTTTGAGCAAAACCTGCAAGTATCAGTAGAGAAAGCTTCCTCTAATATCCCATCTTCATGCATACACACACAGACACGCACACACACTTAATTATTTTACTGCTGCAGTTGTGAGGACAATTCCGATTGACTAATATACCCTCCATCCATAAACCTAGCCATCACCACTACTGTACATAACTTAACCATAACTGTAACCCTAAACTAAACATACCGTAATTACTCTAATTCTAAACCTAAAACACTTATTTTCTATACTAGTGGAGACATTTGGTTCCCACAAGGATAGCAGAACACACACACACACACACACACACACACACACACACACACACACACACACACACACACACACACACACACACACACACGGCACACCTACCTTCCAACAATATGCACCTATGCCAATTCTGTCACCCTTCCCTACCTCCAATATTTCTGTCCCGTATGCTCTGGGATGGCGTAAGTCAAGCCAGTGGTGTGGAAAATTAGATCTCTAATTGAGAATCATCAAGAAGGAATTCTTGATTAGTAATTTAGCATGGTATGGGGGATGAGCTCTGTGCCGAGCATAACTCAGCCTGTTGTCCAGCACGCTCTGCAGCTCTCAAACAGCACGTGCCACTCTCTCAGTCGCTCAAACTGGCAAGTGTGCTGACCACACACACACACACACCCCTGTCAAACAGCATCTCCCAAACAGCATAGCTTGAAAACTACTTGCTGCATTGCCATGGGATTAACTGTGGATCTTTATGGTCCCCTACCGATTTTGGTGAACCAGTAGACTTTCTTCTAAAATCAAAAATCTTCACTCATTTTAGATTATAACTGTGCTGACCACACACCTCATCATCATCTTCATTCCAGGCACCACTGGGTTGGACTGGATTCTTGCTATGGCTTTCTTCCACTGGGAACGGTCCATGGTCAACTCATGGTCGAAAAAACTACTGGCTGGATGCCATGGGATTTGCTTTGACCCTTCATGCTCCTCAGACCATGATCCTTACTGATTTTGGTGACCCAATCACCCAAATGTCTAGCTACGTAGCTAGCCACCAGAGCCACCATTCTTCCAAAGGCTCCACTTGCACACAAGATACACCATATCACTCAGTGGATACCCTTTCTAATTAGTGACCTTTGCTCCATTTAACGGACATCTTATTGTGTGCTTCCATTTTGTGGCAACAGTTTGAGAACTTGTCACTGGCCTGCTCAGAGCCCTGACCATAACCCTACCAAACACCTATGAAATGAAACGCCAAATGTGTGCCAGGCTTAATCGCCCAACATCAGTGTCTGACCTCATTATTGGTCTTGTGGCTTAATGGAAGCAAATAGTTATCCCCCTGTTAAAAGGAGGGGATCTGTCAAACCGAAATAATTATCATCCAATTTCCAGGTTACCGGTCATTGCCAAAGTCTTTGAAACACTCATTAGTGACCAATTAAAATCATTCTTACAAAGCCAAAATATCCTGAGCAGGTTCCAATAAGGTTTTAGAAAGGAGCATAGCGCTACAACAGCCACAGTGAAAGTTATAAATGACATAATTAAAGCACTAGAGTCCAAACAGCGATATGCAATTACGCTGCTTTGTGTCCAAGGAATTTCACATAGCTTATCATCTGTTAGAGGCAAAGTGGTAGGGAAGATTGCGCTCTAAACTCAAGGCTTACTAGGGCAGAAGACGGTGTGCGAGAGGCCAGCATGAAAGTCCATAAACAACAAAAAGGCTTGCACACTGAAAAGTTTTCTTTGGATGCAAAAATAGTCTTACTTACAAAAGTGCAAAAATCTGCCCATTACCACCGTTGAGGCCCAAGGGCCTACAGGAAAATAAACACCATAATATACCTGTATACATTTGCATTCAGCTTGAAGCAGTCTCTGGTTGAGATCATCCACTGTGTTGAGATAGGATGACTGGCTTCATGGAAGTGTCTGGAACAGGTGATTTTACATAATTTCTCTGAATAGCACTTTAGTGTTCTGTACTGTAAATGGTGCATTTATATAGCGACTTTATCCAATGCGCTTTACAATGATTGTGCATTACATTCACCCATTCATACACCGATGGCAGAGGAAACCATGCACGACACCACCCTACTCATCGTTAGCAATAAGGGGTTCAGGGCTCTATTATGATCCAGGTCTTATGCCTTAACTTCTTTGCCTTTTTTTTTTACTATTTTGAGAAACATTTTTAAATACTTCAAATGCTGATCTACATCTGCACGGTGTGAGCTTGCAGATCAGCTATTTGAAATATTTAAAAAAATATGTCTATATAGTAAAAAAAAAGGAAAATAAGTTAAGGCATAAGGCATAAGACCTGGATCATAATAGAGCCCTGTCAGTGTCTTGCTCAAGGACACCTCGACAGTAACTATGGTGGAGCCCGGGATCGAACTGCATGTGAGGCATTGTCTGATGCCATAGGACAGAAGTGATGTAGCTTGTGTAGGTGCTTGTTCTCTTAGAATTCTCACATGTTGCGACAAGGAAGGAAGTCAGTCATACCATCCAAACGTCTCTGGACTGAAACAGGTTGAGTGGAAGCATCTGCACGTACAAGAAAGCCTTGAACATTCCATAGCTCTATAATGAGAGCCGACAGGATCTCAAGACGGAATGTTCCAATGTTTTTAACAATGCCCTTGGTGTCATTACTGAGGGGAGAATATGGTTGTACAAACACATGAATACTTTTTAGCAGAACTCTGATTCCTGGTCTGACTGACATCCACGTTGCGAATCTTAAACAGAGCTGTGTCAGGCCAGCTAGTGGGATAGGAATCTTTCCTTGAAATCTTTTGAGCCTCCAGTTCAAAGTCCTCCACCTTTGTGCAAATTTGTTTGAGTCTCAAAAATTGAACAAAAGGAAGACCTTTAATTTTCTTCTTTTTTAAGGGGTAGGATGAGAACTTGTGGCATGGAGAATACTGTTCGTGTCGGTGTCAGTGGGTTTAGTGTAGAGATCTTATTCTCTTGAATACGTACCTTGGTATCTAAAAATGAAACCTCATGATGCTATTCTCAACACTTAGTGGAGGTCATACTATTCTTCTGATACGATACAAATTCATGAAGTGTTCCTGTTGCCAGACAGGCACACATCCTGTCTCAACTCTTTCCTTTTGTGTCACTGAACAGATAGCTAAAATGTGTAGAGGGGGTGATGTCAATCAGAGACTGCATCAAGCTGAATGCAAATGTTTTTTTTTTTTATATGAAGAAATTGCATCCAGAGGGATTTAATGAAGATTCGTCTCTCTCTTGCTTTTTGTAAGGTCCTTATAATGGTTGCCCCTTATTTGTATGCAGGTATATTGACCAGAAATATGGCCTTTTCTATACTTCTGAAGTTATATCGTTTCACTGTATTCTTCTTGTAAGATTTTCTTTTCTTTAAAGGAGTAGTTAACCCCCCAAATTACTTTTTTTCTATTGATTTCATTCTCATGCCATGGAGACTTGAGTTCAATAATATTTGTTCGTATTTTTCGCATTCCTAAGACAAAAATGTGATTATAGTAAATCTACCCCCATTGATTCCGGCAGAGGACCCAAATGCATTTGGATCCCTATCCGGAATCAATGGGGGTAAATTTATTGTAATTAAATTATTGTCCTAGGAATGCGTCTAAAAGACATGCGCACGCACACACTCTCACACGCACGCACGCACGCACGCACGCACGCACGCACGCACGCACGCGCACACACACACACACACACACACACACACACACACACACACACACACACACACACACACACACACACACACACACACACACACACACACATAAACACATACATGCACACACACAATATGGATGAATCATTAAATCTCTACTTTATTTGAAAACAATGTATATTAAAGTATATTACAATTTAATTCATTTAAAAATATTCAAAATTATTAATGATTAATTCAACATATCAACTGTTAAAGCAACACATATGTATCAAATGAACCATCAATGTAAAAGTGCAAAATATTCCAAATAAACAGCTAGACTATTGTAGAAGCTACAGTATTAGTTATTAAGGATGGGGCGTATACATGGTTAACCAGGCATGTCCATGACTGACTAACCAAACATTTTAAAATAATATGAATATACATCGTTCCTCCAATATTGCTGCTCTAGCAGTGCTGCATGTTCGTTGTGTTTTTAAAGTGAACATCAGTTCTCCGACTGGATTTAACACATTAACTAGAAAAGTGTGTTCTTTCGGAGTGCAGGTCTCCGCCAGGTCGGGTTGCCTACCCAGGGCCCCGCAGATATTGGAAGTCAGTCATAGCTAATTGGAATGGAATATGAACAAATCCAACTGATACGTCTTGGTCACATGACTCCAGAGATAATGTACAGATTTTTGACAAAATGTGTAGGAGTAGTAGCAAAAGGTCATTTGCAAAAGTGGGCCAGAGGTTCTTTCTCGGCTTACTGGGAGTGAGCGTGCAAAGATTCTCTCTGTTCGGAGATTAGCTGTGAACAGACGGACATACAGGAGCGAAGACAATAGTCTCTGCCGGCCAGGCAGGAACAATTAGTTGTAGAAGGGCTTGTTTCTAATAATAATACGGGACACACACTGCTTTTTCTACAAAAGTGAGGTAATGCCAAATGTGCAGCACTAGTGACGGATGTGGTGAAGTCGACGTGCCAGGTCTCTGATGGGGAATGATTGAACCACATACTCTGCCAATTTTACTCCCAGTTAAGTTTCTCTTTGATTTTTTGCAGGGCTTGATGTAAACTGTACATTGACAACTAACCACAAGGCAGTGGAAAACATTTCCGCAAGACAGATGACTAACTGTATTTGAAATGCTGTTCAATCAGCTGCGTCAATTATGCAGACCTGTGTCAAGGCTTGTGATTTGCGTCATATTGCGTTCAGCTGCATGTTTATAATACTTATTAAATGTTATGAAAGATTGTCTTTTCATTCCTTATTACATTTTAAATTAATATTTAATATTAAAAACACTAATTTTGGGATAGGGGATAAATAGCATATTTAAAATACATTGTTGCCAAAAAATAAATAAACTGGATCATGTGCCCCCTCGCCGTTTGGCCACGAGTGTTTATGCCAGCGGCCACAACCATTATTCACTATATTAACTGCAGCTGCGTTGCTTACATGATGGTATAATGTAAGGGTTTTTACCTTCTGTAGTTTTTAAACCAAAGAACAATTTTTTTTAAGTTGTTTGATTCAGTATTTAGATATTTCATTTTAAGAGATGGCTCAAAGCAAGCCAAACTTGTAATAATGGGTGATTCAATTTGTCACTGGTGTAATTTTTCATATTATAACGTAATTGATCTGTCTCTTGTACTATGTTTACTTGTCGTGTATTGACAGTTATATCACCACGTTTAAAAGCCTGCTCAGGGACTGCAGATGGACATCATCAGCTCTTTGCTAACTCTGGCTCATTTACATGGATGTGAAAACTTAAACGTTGATTAATGTGCAATTTTTTATCAGACACGCCCCCATCCTATACAAACCATTGTAACTTCAAACTCCAATTTGACCATGATGGATTCATCGAAAACACCGTCCTTGGTCCTGGTGACAGATAATGTCATTGTAATCCATGTTTTTTTCTTTCTTTTTTTTTTTTTAATAGAAAAATTATCAAAATTAGAAGGCCAATATCAGCCACCAGAACCAAGGACGGGTGTTTTCAATGAATCTAACATGGTTAAAATGAAGTTTGAAGTTACAATGGAAATGAATACAATATATATTTTTTTATCATTGTTGTAGGCCTAAATTATTCTTACTTTATCCATTTGAAAAAGTGTTGCCTATAACCTATATCAAACACAAATACCAAATGTATTTGAGGGAAAACCCAAAATTGAATAACCCGTGGGTATTTGGCTGCTTTCACCATAACCACTGCTGGCTTATGCTTTATCTGAAGTGAGAAATTAGCAAACAACAACAAAATAATAGTATTGAAAATACATTTCCAGAACAAGCACCTTGCATTTGCTGATAAAAGTAACTGCGGCTGGGGGATGAGAGAAAGAGAATGACTTCAGAACTGCTACAGCAAAAAGAGCAAGTGTACTTTTAAGAATTAGATCACATGTTCTCCAAACACCATTAGTGCTGCAATTGTTTGGCAGCCCCTAAGATAATATGTTGTGGAAAGCAGCTCACAGATGCATAAAAAAAGCAGTTAATTAAAATATCAGAGCAATTTATAAAATAAATACTAATTACTAAATTACTACTTGCTCCAGCAAGAGCCGCTGATACAAACGACCTACGGCCTGGTCGCGACTTAGGCCACGACTTGGAGGTCGTAGGTCCCGGTTCTGGAGGTTTTGCGCGATCTCGGTCGTAATTCAGCGACCTGGGAAGTCCGCGATCGAAACTCTACGCTTGCTAAGGGAAGGGACGCGAGTTTAGAAACTCTACGCTTGCTAAGGGAAGGAGCGCCGCGATCGAAACTCTACGCTTGCTAAGGGAAGGGACGCGAGTTTAGAAACTCTACGCTTGCTAAGGGAAGGAGCGCTCGTTTTCAACAGCGTCGGCAGGTTAGCTACTCAGTGTCGGCAGGTTAGGGTTAGGGTTAGGGTTAGGGTTAGGGTTAGGGTTAGAGTTGGGGTTAGGGTTAAGGTTAGGGTTAGAGTTAGAGTTGGGGTTAGGGTTAAGGATAGGTTTTGGTGCACCTCGCGCGGTCCAAGTGACTACAATGGAGCGCTTCCTACCTCCGGTTCAGCCAATCACAAGCTTCAAAAGATTGAATAGCGCTGCTGCTCTAGAATATTCTGCAAAAAGACCTTTTAAATACGACCGCGGACTTCCCAGGTCGCTGAACAACGGCCCGATCGCGCAACAACGGCCCGGGGACGACCGAGGTGGCGCAACCACGGCCGGGGGTCGCGAAACTAGACCGGCCGCGACCTAACAAGTATGTACCGCGAACTACGACCTCCAGAACCGGGACCTACGACCTCCAGGTCGTGGCCTAGGTCGCGACCAGGCCGTAGGTCGTTCGTATCAGCGGCTGTCGCTCACTTATTAACGAATGCTCACGTAGACCTGTATTAGTAATGTACATAGTCTGTGATGGGCTGTGTCACCTTCATATAGCCCACAGTCTCAAATATTATTTTGGGGATCCAGACACATTGTATATTTATGTTCTGTCTAAAAAATGTCTCGGTAGCACTTTAAACTAAGGTGCTGTTAATAAACATTTATTAACATTTATAAAGATCATTTATTAATGTTAATAGGTATATGTATAAGAAGCTTATTAATGTTTGTAAGCAATCTAACAAACATTTATTAATAGTTGAGAGGATGTTAATAAGACAATTAATAACTGTTAATAGGCGATTTATAAGACGCTTATTAACCTTATTACTTGTTTATAAACATTTGTAAGGCATTCAAAAAGTTAATAGGAGGTTTATAAGACATTTATTAACTGTTAATTGCTTATTTATAAGACACTTGAAAAACGTTTTCATTTTTCTAAAACGTTTTTAAGGAATATAATAAACATTCATAAATTGTTAATAACCATTAATAAAAGTTAATAAGATAATTACATAGCATTAATTAACAGTTTAATAGATGTTAATAAGATATTTACACAGCATTAACTAACCGTTATTAGTTTACTGAACCGTTGGTAAGGGAACTAATAAACATTAATACATTGATAATAATATATTAAGGTAACTAAAAAAGGGTATTATAAACAGTAACAAACCCTTATAAGACTCTTGAAAAACCACATTTATTCTTAATAAATGTTTATAAGGAATTTATAAATCATTAATAACATTTATTAAATGTTAACACGTTAATAAGATGTTCATAAAGCTTTACTTAACCGTTAATAAGTTACCCTAAGTTAACCTAACCGTTGGTAAAGGATCTAATGAAAATTAATAGAACTGTTTATAATATATTATTAAACTGATAATAGGGTATGAACAAGTCTTATGCACTTGGTTTAAAGAGGAACGGTCATTTATTAACTAGAAAACAGACTTACAAACATCAACAACTTGTTAACAATGTATTTATTAACACTTAAATAGGCAGGACGTGGGAACAGTCATCTATGAACATTTATAAACCACTTATAAGAACTAAACAGTGTCTATTAACATTAACAAATTGGTAATGTTGGCACTTATTAACACGTTATTAGACATTTAGCAGGTACTTGGTTTAAAGTGGGGACAGTCATCTATAAGCATTTATATAGGCTTTAAAAACACCTAAACAGAGTCTTATTAACATTAACCAATTGTTAACAATGCACTTATTGACGCGTTAATAGGCATTTTGCAGGTACTTGGTTTAAAGTGGGAACAGTCATCTATAAACATTTATAAACAACTAAACAGTGTCTTATTACCATTAACAGACTGTTAACAATGCACCTATTGACGTGTTAATAGGCATTTTGCAGGTACTTGGTTTAAAGTGGGAACAGTC
The DNA here is from genome assembly GCF_963921795.1 of Nannobrachium achirus. Taxonomy (NCBI): domain Eukaryota; kingdom Metazoa; phylum Chordata; class Actinopteri; order Myctophiformes; family Myctophidae; genus Nannobrachium; species Nannobrachium achirus. Next base: position 23,989,204 of record NC_137826.1, on the reverse strand, counting down.
ATCTATAAACATTTTTAAACAACAAAATAGTGTCTTATTAACATTAACAGACTGTTAACAATGCACCTATTAACGTGTTAATAGGCATGTTGAAGGTACTTGGTTTAAAGTGGGAACAGTCATCTCTAAACATTTATAAACCACTTATAAGAACTAAACAGAGTCTATTAACGTTAACAAATTGTTAATGTAGGCACCTATCAACACGTTAATAGACATTTTGCAGGTACTTGGTTTAAAGTGGGAACAGTCATCTATAAACATTTTTAAACAACAAAACAGTGTCTCATTAACATTAAAAGACTGTTAACAATGCACCTATTAACGTGTTAATAGGCATTTTGCAGGTAGTTGGTTTAAAGTGGGAACAGTAATCTATAAACATTAATAAACAGATTATAAGAACTAAACAGTGTCTTAATAACATTAACACATTGTTAAAAAGGCACTTATTGACGCGTCAATAAGCATTTCGCATGTACTTGGTTTAAAGTCTAATGTTAGTCATCTGTAAACATTTATAGTCCCTTTAACAACAACTAAACAGTGTCTTATTAACATTAACACATTATTAACAAATCACTTATTAACACGTTAATATGCATTTTGCAGGTACTTGGTTTAAAGTGGGAACATTCATCTATAAACATTTAGAAACAACTAAACAGTGTCTTAATACCATTAACAGACTGTTAACAATGCACCTATTGACGTGTTAATAGGCATTTTGCAGGTACTTGGTTTAAAGTGGGAACAGTCATCTATAAACATTTTTAAACAACAAAACAGTGTCTTATTAACATTAAAAGACTGTTAACAATGCACCTATTAACGTGTTAATAGGCATTTTGCAGGTAGTTGGTTTAAAGTTGGAACAGTAATCTATAAACATTAATAACCACATTATAAGAGCTAAACAGTGTCTTAATAACATTAACAAATTGTTAAAAAGGCACTTATTGGCGCGTCAATAAGCATTTTGCATGTACTTGGTTTAAAGTCTAATGTTAGTTATCTGTAAACATTTATAACCCCTTTAACAACAACTAAACAGTGTCTTATTAACATTAACACATTAATAACAAATCACTTATTAACACGTTAATATGCATTTTGCAGGTACTTGGTTTAAAGTGGGAACAGTCATCTATAAACATTTATAAACAACTAAACAGTGTCTTATTACCATTAACAGACTGTTAACAATGCACCTATTGACGTGTTAATAGGCATTTTGCAGGTAGTTGGTTTAAAGTGGGAACAGTAATCTATAAACATTAATAAACACATTATAAAAAACTAAACAGTGTCTTAATAACATTAACAAATTGTTAAAAAGGCACTTATTGACGCGTCAATAAGCATTTTGCATGTACTTGGTTTAAAGTCTAATGTTAGTCATCTGTAAACATTTATAACCCCTTTAACAACAACTAAACAGTGTCTTATTAACATTAACACATTAATAACAAATCACTTATTAACACGTTAATATGCATTTTGCAGGTACTTGGTTTAAAGTGGGAACAGTAATTTATAAACATGTATAAACCCATTATAAGATCTAAACAGTGTCTTATTAACATTATCAAATTAACAATGCACTTAATGCGGTAATAGGCATTTAGTGGGAACAGCCATCTATAAATATTTATAAAGCCTTTAAAAACACCTAAACAGAGTCTTATTAACGTCAACAAATCCCTAATAAAGTGACTTATTAACACTGAAAGTGTATTATTAACATCAACAAATCGATGATTAAAGGGGCACTCCACCACTTTTCAACCTATGTTCATATAATTGGTCCTCACTCAAAAATAGTAAATACATTTTCTTTTTTTCTTTTTCTCAGAGAAGGGTTGTGGGCAGGTCAGAAACCCATCGTCTTGTGACATCATCGATTGCCAATCCAGCTTATAGAAACTGCAGGCTTTCTATTCCTGAAAAATTGCAATTTTAAAGTGGAAGCCATTGTTCTCGCAATAATAAAAATCTAAATATTCTTTTCAAAAATATTGATTAAATCCTTTTTTTGGAAAATGATGATGTCACAAGACGATGGATTCGGAACTTCCCACAGCTCTCCTATGAGACCCGGACTGAGTAGAAAAAAATGAACATTAGTGAGGACCTATTATATGAAGACAGGTTGAAAAGTGGTGAACTACTCCTTTAAGTATTCATTAACACCTTAAATAGGCATTTTTCAGCTACCTGTTGCAAAGTGGGAACAACATTAACAACTTACTATTTATCTTTCTTTTCACTTTAGGTAAATAAAAGGAGGTCATTCATTCTTAAAGGAAGGCTGTGCACAAACAGAAGTAGGCTAGTAATGTTTTGGGACTATTCCTTTGCAGCTTATGTAATATCATTCCAGTTTATGTACAACTATCACTGTTGTACACCTCTTCCTCCTCCTGCCATCGCTTGAAGATGAAGAGCTTGAGGAATTTGAGGCGAAGGTGGTCGAGTAGCTGGACTCGGACGGTGACTTGACAGAGGTTGGAGACTCATTTCTTGATGCTGTAAAAACAAAATGCAAAATGTTATATAAATAGGAGGTTAGGCATTTTGGACATGTTTTGTTCATAAAGGGGTTACAGTGCACTTATTGTAAATAATAATAATAATAACAATAACTAAATAAATAGGAGCAGCGCTCTTCCGAGCACAGGTCTCCAATGTGATAAGCAAATGTGAAAAGGGTGCCATGTCATCTGTGGCCTGTCATGATTTCGTTCCAAAGATGTGTTTTGCTCAAATTGAGCTGCTGGTGGCGCTATAACAGGCCAATGTGAAAAGGGTGGCATTTGTTCCTTGACCTACGGAAATCACAAGCTGCGTTTATGATTTGAGGCATTTTGTTCAAAACAGACCAATCCTGCAAACTTTGGAAGCCACTCAACTAGGATGGAATATGAATTATCGGACAACTCAGTCTTGATCACTTGCCTATAGCGATACTCAGTTCCACACACATTCCTGTGATTTTTGGAACAAATCTGAAGGAGTCATTTAAAAAAATGTGTTTTACTTAAGTCAGCCTCCAGGTGGCACTATAAAAAGCAGATGTGAAAAGGGCAAAGGTTTTTCCTTGGCCTCTTGGGAGTGCGCATACAAAGTTTTACACTGATCGGTGGAGTTAGAACCATAGACTGTAAAAAAAATATGGACGATGCGAAGCCATTGGTTTCTATGCTGCGAAGATGAAGTTTTTCGTTCAAAAGGGAGCACACTTGCAAAAGCCAGTCTTAGCCTATCAGGATGGAATTTGAAGAATCTGAAAGACCTGTTTCGTTTAATGACTATAGAGATAACATGTACCGATTTGCGTGATTTTTGGACAAAATCGTTAGAAGTGCTGTCCAAAAATCTTGGATCACATGACCACATGGGGTGGCAGCCTGTATTACAATCCATTGTAAACAATGGAGCGATAGTCCCAAAATATGAGTTCTGTTCAACCAATTTATTTTGACCAAATCGACAAATGGGCAGATGACAATTTGGATTAAATAGATGGGTACATCCACAATATTCATGGCAGTTAGGTTGCAATGTTACTCTGTACAAGAGACTTGCTACTAGGGATGGAGCTCGTTAATTTTTATTGATAATGAGCACCTTATCGATCATGCTTATCGAGCCGGGCTTTTATCGAGCCCACTATTGAGCATTTTCTGTTATTTTGTGGAAAGACATGAGACACTATCAATTCTGAAGTTTTTTTTTTTAATATGTTATATGTATATAGTATAGTTTTACAGTACTATTCATAAGTTATTAATACTAGCCTGTACTGTAAAATTATACTATAAATTGTATGGTATATAATATAAACTATAGGCTAACATTTCCATGTTTTTCTTTTTTTTTTTTTTTACAGTAATGCATAGGCCTATCGATTTTTTTCCATAATATCTTTTTGTTTGTTTTAAGCAACAACAAAAATCTATATTTGCACTACATTTGACTAGGGCCTTCAAATACAGTACTTTAACTTAACAGACAGAAGGCAAGTAACCTTTTTATTTTTGAAAAAATATTTGAAGAAACTAAATGTGTACCGTCTCTTTAAAAATGTAATTTATAACGCATAGTACGACGGTGTCACGCAACAAAAAATACCCAATCAACAAGCTCACACAGCGTCTGCTCGCACCGCGTTGTGAGCTTGTAGAGCTGCTTTCGGTAGAGCTGCTTTCGGTAGACTGAGAAGTCGTCACGCTGGCAACGCTATACGGATTCATTTGCACGGAGCGATATATTATAACTCTGCGGCGGAGATTTTGAGTGTCCCAAACGGATTTATTATCAATGGAATCATTCAAGCACCACATACTTTGGGTGGAAGAGATCGGTTGTCGCGCTGCTGAAACAGCCGACGCCCCGACGCTGCCGTTGTTTTAACTCGTCGTCGCAGACATTCAAAGTTATTGCACTTGGGTGGGTCTTATGTGATGCACTATGGACAATTAGTGCCTCCGCATTCTCGAAGTGTTCCCTCCCGAGCATGTAACCGTGGGCGTGCTTGCATAAGGCCTATTGCATTTAGCTCTCCCCTTGTCTTTTCTAAAATGTAACCAAACTTTTTAGTGTTTCACAAGTTCAACCATTGTTCCACGGCACACACTTGCAAAGCACACAACTATCAATGACGCAATGTAGCCTACCTCCTGTCCCAGCCCCCTATAGCGGTCCATGACGTGTCGTTATGAGGCTTACCCGATAACAGGCTCGACAGAGCAAAAGCTTATTGATACTCGGGTCTCGATAAATTGGACCCGGTTTTCGGGCTCCATCCCTACTTGCTACAGTATCTGTGCAGACTAGTGCTTGCTCTGCCATCATATTAACTTACTGTATTGTGATTTTTGCATATAAATCAGGAACAAGAAATTGTTAATATGATGGCAGAGCAAGCACTGCAAAGATTGCAAGTCTTTGTACACATTAAGGTTGCAACCTAACTTGAATATCGTTACCGTGGATTAAATCAATCCAGTTACTGTAGCCCTTCTATTTAATCCTTTTGGGGATTTTTCATCGTCCTGCTGGACGGAGGAGCATTAGGACCATTCATTCCTTTACATTAAAACGGGCTTCACTGTAAACGTAATGATTTACAGCCGTTTGTGGGGGGTCATTTAGACGAAAATGGCGTCTTCGGGGGGTGAAACCGTAACAAAGTGAAAACCCCTTTGAAAGTGGAAAAGGTAAAAACGCTTTGTATCTTCCGCTTTCATCTAAATACCGTAAACGCAGCAAACCACTGAAAATGATAAGATGTGGGACGTCCTAATAGGGCTGTCACGATTAGGAATTTCTCCAGATGATTAATTGTCATAGAAATAATCGGCGATTGACGAATATATCGTCTTTTTTCCCCCCTTCATTTTATGCCACTATGATAAATAGCTTTGAGCTCATACACATACTGTACCTTAATGAAGAGCAATTGAATTGCTTTTTAAACATCAGTTCAGTGGTGTAAACTGTAAAGTAACTATTAAGTACATTTATTTGCTAACGTTAGCCCTAATTTATACCGTAGCTATTTGAAAATAGCCGATCTACAAGCTCACAACAACGCGTCGCAGTGCGTTGTGAAAATAGCCGATCTACAAGCTCACAGCGCGTCGCGGTGCGTTGTGAAAATAGCCGATCTACAAGCTCACAACGCGTCGCGGTGCGTTGTGAAAATAGCAGACAACTGCAAAAATAGCCGACGCTGAAAATAGCGACAGTAGCCTATAATGTTTATCATGACACGATCCAACATCTATAGCTCGTCGCCGTCTGTGTGTAATCATCATCCCCTCCATAAGCTGCAGTAAAGGCATTGACTCCAGTCCTCTGTGTTGAAACGAAACGTGAAGTGAACGCCTTTTTCTGTATCATATCATAAGGAATAAATATAGTCCCGGGATGTGTATGGTACATGTGTCTGTTCCGACCGTCTGGAACAAACTTTTTAAGCATTTTTAGTTAGCCAGCCAGTCTGCTTGTGCTGTGTGACAGCAGTGCGTTGTGTTGACTGACTGACTGAGGAGGACCAGCATTGAGCTGGCTGCTAGGAAGTAGAACGGAACTTGGGCAGTGCGGTCATGGCGACATGCGCCACCTAGCGACCTGGCATGCAAATTACTGACAAATTGCGTTTTCATCTAAAGACCACAGAAAAAATTAAAACTAAACGGCTCTTAGCCGTTTTCCACGAAGCTCGTTTTAATGTGAAAGTCATTTTGAAAATGAATAAGGGTAATAATAACAATAATAATAATCCAGCAACAATTTCATGGACCCCTTGCAGTAACTCCGGACCCCCTAGGGGTCGTGGACCCCCCGTTGAGGACAGGGGGGTCGCACCAAATTCTGGGCCCTGGGTACAAGGATTCACTCACATTTTGTGCTTTAAAAAGTTGCTATATGCAGTTTTCTGCTGAGATAAGCAGGCAATTCCTTATTATTATTTTTTTTACTTTATTATATTCAGACGGCTAACCATGCTTCCTAAAGAAATGTTGTCTCTGTGACACTTCCTGGGGCCACAATCTGCCGCCAAAACTATAATTTTCCTCTGTGAGAAGTTCTATCATTGGTCGATAGACAGATAGCCTGCCCAGTAAGCAGAGGCTGCAATCAGGACCGCCTCTTGTTGTTGTTCGGATTGGTTGACCTGTCTGTCAATCCTTTTAGCCCCGGTCGGCTGGTTCATGCACCAATGAGCTGCTAGTGACAGAGACTAGATTCTTTTTAGGGAGCATTGTTTAGCCGCCTGAATATAATTAAATAAAATTAAAAAATTTAAATAAGCAATTGCCTGTTTCCTGCTTATGTCAGCAGAAAACTGCTTATAGCAACTTTAACCATTGAAAAATAGCAGATGTACAAGCCCACAGCGCGGCGCCGAGTGCCACGCTGCGAGCTTGTAGATCTGTTATTTTTGAAAAATTGTGAACATTTTTCATGGGGTCTTTGAATATTTCAAATCCCTCTAAGGTTTTTGAAAAACCTATGTTTCTATGTCAGTGGTGCTCAAACGTTTTCATGTGAAGGACCCCCAAAATGATACGTATTTGGCCACATCTCAAAATATTTAGTTCCAGGGACCCCCCAGAAGCAAAATTGTATCTAAAAATGTTACCTTAAAAAAAAATACCCATATTCAAAGATTTCCACACATTTTCATGACTTAAAAAATAGCAGATCTACAAGCTCGCAGCGCGGCACTCAGTGCCGCTCTGTGAGCTTGTGGATCTGCAATTTTTCAATAGCTAAAGTATAAAATAACAATATAAAATCAAATTGGTTTAATCTCATGCTCTCAAGAGTGCTTGTTACAATAAAACACTTAAAATATCTGTAAATATTTTCTAAATCTACAGCAGTGGTCCTCAACCTTTTCAGGCTGTGACCCCCTAAATAATCATATTTTAACTGGGGACCCCCCACCCTGACAAGCATTAAGAGTTGAGGCATTACATTTTGTATAACTCGGTTATATTGTGAAAATAGCAGATCTACATGCTCACAACGCCTCGCGTTGTAGATCTGCTATTTTCACAATTTCTGGGTCTAATATATGCCAATTTGGCCAATGTTTAATTTGTCATTTTAGAAGTTTTAAAAAGTCCTTAAATTGTCACTTTAGAAATGTGCAGATACCCTCTATACACTTAAACTTTATGTTGGTTTGTTTACTGTTGAGTGAGAAAACAGTGTTGCACATTAGGCTAATCTTCTGGAGACCCCCCAAAATAATTTGGGGACCCCCAGGCCCTGGTTGAGAACCACTGATCAACAGTAATGCACTTAGCAAATTCGTTTAGCCCTTAGCAGGAGGTTACATCACAGCCAACAAAAACAACATTAAACAGGCCTAAGTGAAGTAAAAACAAAACAAAAAAAACGTCATACTGTACCTTAGGATGCATACATGAACAAAGAGGGGCTTGTAGGTGATTTCGCTGACTTGTAGGCACTTAAACTGTTAGAACAACACGCAGAAGTTGCATGCATATCGACGTTGTGTTTACTGTGTTACAATATGTCCGTGTTACGTTCAAATGCGGCCGGACGGAAACGGCGTTTTGCCGATAATAGTTCCACTGACTGACACAGCTGCAATTAATTACTGTCACGTACCACGCCACCTGTACTGTGTGGAACTGAAGTTTCAGATTGGCTATGAGTGTCAGGCAGTGGTTTAAGCAAAGTAACTAAGTATTTGTACTTTACTTGAGTATTGACAACTCCTACAATGTTTGCCCTAAAATCACACAAATTTGTACACAGTATGTCTAGACTCATGTCATCAACATGGGTCTGTCCCATTTAGCGCCACCTTCAGGCCGATTTTTTAAAACACATTTATAGACACCGCTCCTACAAATGTTGCCCTAAATTCACGCAAATCGGTATACAATATGTCTAGACTCATGTCATCAACATGGATCTGTCCCATTTAGCGCCACCTTCAGGCCGATTTTTTAAAACACATTTATGGACACCGCTCCTACAAATGTTGCCCTAAAATCACGCAAATCAGTATACAATATGTCTAGACTCATGTCATCAACATGGATCTGTCCCATTTAGCGCCACCTTCAGGCCGATTTTTTAAAACACATTTATGGACACCGCTCCTACAAATGTTGCCCTAAATTCACGCAAATCGGTATACAATATGTCTAGACTCATGTCATCAACATGGATCTGTCCCATTTAGCGCCACCTTCAGGCCGATTTTTTAAAACACATTTATGGACACCGCTCCTACAAATGTTGCCCTAAATTCACGCAAATCGGTATACAATATGTCTAGACTCATGTCATCAACATGGATCTGTCCCATTTAGCGCCACCTTCAGGCCGATTTTTTAAAACACATTTATGGACACCGCTCCTACAAATGTTGCCCTAAATTCACGCAAATCGGTATACAATATGTCTAGACTCATGTCATCAACATGGATCTGTCCCATTTAGCGCCACCTTCAGGCCGATTTTTTTAAAACACATTTATGAACACCGCTCCTACAAATGTTGCCCTAAATTCACGCAAATCGGTATATGTCTAGACTCATGTCATCAACATGGATCTGTCCCATTTAGCGCCACCTTCAGGCCGATTTTTTAAAACACATTTTTGGACACTGCTCCTACGAATTTTGCCCTAAAATCACACAAATCGGTACACAGTTTGTCTACACTCATGTCATCAACATGGATCTGTCCCTTATAGCGCCACCATTAGGCTGATTCTTTCAACCACATTTTTGGACACTGCTCCTACAGATTTTATCCTAAAATCACACAAAGCAGCACACAGTATGTCTACAGTCGTTTGTACATCTGCTACAGTTCCGTTGGTTTTTCCCATCCACTGCAGACTTCTGTGCTTAAACCGGTAGGATTAGCAGTGCTAGCCAAACATTTGTGTATTAGCTAACGGCTAACCTAGCCCTTCCCCCGTATACTAGCTAAAGCTAACAATATGTTGAGTGCAGAAGAAGTGGATTTCTCTTGGCCGCTTCGCAAGTGTGGAGGCCTGAAACCGTCTACGCTCAGGGGCTATATGGCGGCTATTAATGCTTGTCACCTAGGTGTCAATGGTGATGTGCCCTCTTGTGACCTTGTTTATGGCTGGTGCCAAGCGCACCAGTCAGATGGCCAGATCGCCTGGGATTTAGAGGTGGTCTTGAGGGGTTTGAGACGAGGCCCTTTCGAACCTTTGGGGAAGGTTTTTTTGAGACACCTAAGTCTCAAAACTGTGCTCGTATTGGCGTTGACTACAGCCAAAAGGGTCAGTGGACTGTATGAGGTTTGCTAACAGTGACCTTAACACGTTGCAAGCCGCGGCAGAACCCTCTGAACAGAGGTAGCGCCGAAGAAATAAGCCATTTATTTACAAACATGTTTTAAAAAAACAAAGCCCACATGATAACAACACGTACTGGAGTGCTCGACACAGCGTACATATTCATCCTGCAGAGGTCGGCGATCTTACTTTGGCGAGGCGGAGGGGAGATCAATTCCATTCGTTTACGTGCGGCGAAGCAGGGAAAGGAGCGATAGAGAAGCGGCGCCCGAACGTGATTGAAACCGCGATCCACGAACAGAGACAAAGACCAGCCATCTTGTTTGAGCTTCTTGCTGAGTTTCAACACTGGGGAGAGGATGAGGCTCCTCCTGGCCAGCCATCCATCCAGAATGTGAGTCAACGGCGTGGCCTGCTGGATATTAGGAGTATCACACCCAGCACCAGAAAATGACTGTCAGAGCATATTAACCCTTTCAGATCGCTCCAAAAAGACACAGAGAAGAATTTCCGATGTTTTTTTTTTTTTTATTATAATTTATATCAAAAGTCCGGGAATAGACGGCGTGGCTGATGGGACCCAGTAGGAAGTCCGAGGGAGTACGGCCAGGCTTAGAAGGTGTTAAGGTTCTGCTTAAGCCCAATATCCAATTTGTACCAAAGAACGGGATTGTGACTAGGGACCCGGTCGAGTTGGTCGCCTTTCACCCTCCTCCTTTTGCATCGGAGGAGGACCGGCATCTGCATTGCCTCTGTCCAGTGAGGGCCTTGAAGGCATAATAGTTAGTTGAGGACTAGGAATGAGAGACAGTCTGTTTGTCTCCTTTAGCAACTCTCCAAAGAGAAAAGAGGTGTTTAAGGCCTCCAGTTCTAGGTGGATTGTGGAGGCTATCAGGGAAGCCTATGATAGTGCTCAGGTTCCTCTGCCGGAGGACCTTTAGGCACATTCCACCAGGGGGTTGTAGACCTCATGGGCCCTCTCTCAGGGGGTCTCCATGCAGGAGGTTTGCATGGCGGCCAATTGGGCGTCGCCATCTACGTTTGCAGCTTATTATCACCTGGACGTGGTTCCCGCATTGTTGGTGCACACTCAGTCTTACACGTGGCTGCCTCCTCAGTGAAAATGGTGGGTACAGTCCTTTCCCTTTTTCCAAGTGGCAATTGGACTGGTGGGTATAGTCCTTCCAATGTTTTCCTTCCATGACCAGTGAGTTTGGTTGGTCATGGTGAAGGTGGACCCATTACCTTATAAGGCGGACTTATTCTGCTCATTGGTTATGCAGCACATTTAGTCTGGGTATTTGGGTGATCAGGTGTTGGTCATCGTCGCTTCCGAGTGTCTATGGATCCCATAGGAAGGAATATAAACTGAAAAAGTGACAATAAACACTAAACATAATGTGTACCACTTTGCATGATTTTAGGGCAAAATCTGTAGGAACAGTGTCCAAAAATGTGTTTGAAAAAATCTGCCTAATAGTAGCGCTATATATCCTTGTTGATGACATGAGTGTAGACATACTGTGTACCGATTTGCGTGATTTTAGGGCAAAATTCGTAGGAGCAGTGTCCAAAAATGTCTTTTGCAAGTATCGGCCTCAAGGTGGCGCTAGAAAAGGGCCATGTGAGAGGTTGAAGGTTGTTGTTTGGCAGGCAAGGAGTGTGTGTGCAGAGTTTGGCATGAATAGGGGCAACGGTGGCGGAGATATGAGTTGGGCAAAAGTGTGACGTGCCGTGACGTGATGTGACAGACAGACAGACAGACAGACGGACTGACTGACAGCCGGTGGAGGTTTTGATAGTAACTGCGACCTGACGGTCGCAACAAGGGTTTCATATGGGAGATAAGAGACTGTCAGGTCGCATGTAAAAATCGGCCTGATGGTGGTGCTAAATGGGACAGATGCATGTTGATGACATGACTGTAGACAGAATGTGTACTGATTTGCGCGATTTTAGAGCAAAATTTGTGGGAGCAGTGTCCAAAAATGTGTTTTAAAAAATCGGCCTGAAGGTGGCGCTAAATGGGACAGATCCATGTTGATGACATGAGTCTAGACATATTGTATACCGATTTGCGTGAATTTAGGGCAACATTTGTAGGAGCGGTGTCCATAAATGTGTTTTAAGAAATCGGCCTGAAGGTGGCGCTAAATGGGACAGATCCATGTTGATGACATGAGTCTAGACATATTGTATACCGATTTGCGTGATTTTAGGGCAACATTTGTAGGAGCGGTGTCCATAAATGTGTTTTAAAAAATCGGCCTGAAGGTGGCGCTAAATGGGACAGATCCATGTTGATGACATGAGTCTAGACATATTGTATACCGATTTGCGTGAATTTAGGGCAACATTAAGCGGTGTCCATAAATGTGTTTTAAAAAATCGGCCTGAATGTGATGTTAGGGCAAACATTGTAGGAGTTGTGTCATTGTGTCAATACTCAAGTAAAGTACAAATACTTAGTTACTTTGCTTAAACCACTGCCTGACACTCATAGCCAATCTGAAACTTCAGTTCCACACAGTACAGGTGGCGTGGTACGTGACAGTAATTAATTGCAGCTGTGTCAGTCAGTGCTAAAGCTGTTCCCACCTAACTCTATGGTTCCTCCCACCCTCCTGTGAACAATGCGGAACTATTATCGGCAAAACGCCGTTTCCGTCCGGCCGCATTTGAACGTAACACGGACATATTGTACAACACAGTAAACACAACGTCGATATGCACGCAACTTCTGCGTGTTGTTCTAACAGTTTAAGTGCCTACAAGTCAGCGAATTCACCTACAAGCCCCTCTTTGTTCATGTATGCATCCTAAGGTACAGTATGACGTTTTTTTTGTTTTGTTTGTACTTCACTTAGGCCTGTTTAATGTTGTTTTTGTTGGCTGTGATGTAACCTCCTGCTAAGGGCTAAACGAATTTGCTAAGTGCATTACTGTTGATCAGTGGTTCTCAACCAGGGCCTGGGGGTCCCCAAATTATTTTGGGGGGTCTCCAGAAGATTAGCTTAATGTGCAACACTGTTTTCTCACTCAACAGTAAACAAACCAACATAAAGTTTAAGTGTATAGAGGGTATCTGCACATTTCTAAAGTGACAATTTAAGGACCTTTTAAAACTTCTAAAATGACAAATTAAACATTGGCCAAATTGGCATATATTAGACGCAGAAATTGTGAAAATAGCAGATCTACAACGCGAGGCATTGTGAGCATGTAGATCTGCTATTTTCACAATATAACCGAGTTATACAAAATGTAATGCCTCAACTCTTAATGCTTGTCAGGGTGGGGGGTCCCCAGTTAAAATATGATTATTTAGGGGGTCACAGCCTGAAAAGGTTGAGGACCACTGCTGTAGATTTAGAAAATATTTACAGATATTTTAAGTGTTTTATTGTAACAAGCACTCTTGAGAGCATGAGATTAAACCAATTTGATTTTATATTGTTATTTTATACTTTAGCTATTGAAAAATTGCAGATCCACAAGCTCACAGAGCGGCACTGAGTGCCGCGCTGCGAGCTTGTAGATCTGCTATTTTTTAAGTCATGAAAATGTGTGGAAATCTTTGAATATGGGTATTTTTTAAGGTAACATTTTTAGATACAATTTTGCTTCTGGGGGGTCCCTGGAACTAAATATTTTGAGATGTGGCCAAATACGTATCATTTTGGGGGTCCTTCACATGAAAACGTTTGAGCACCACTGACATAGAAACATAGGTTTTTTCTAAAACCTTAGAGGGATTTGAAATATTCAAAGACCCCATGAAAAATGTTCACAATTTTTCAAAAATAACAGATCTACAAGCTCGCAGCGTGGCACTCGGCGCCGCGCTGTGGGCTTGTACATCTGCTATTTTTCAATGGTTAAAGTTGCTATAAGCAGTTTTCTGCTGACATAAGCAGGAAACAGGCCATTGCTTATTTTATTTTTTTATTTGTATTTAATTATATTCAGGCGGCTAAACAATGCTCCCTAAAAAGAATCTAGTCTCTGTCACTAGCAGCTCATTGGTGCATGAACCAGCCGACCGGGGCTAAAAGGATTGACAGACAGGTCAACCAATCCGAACAACAACAAGAGGCGGCCCTGATTGCTCTGCTTACTGGGCAGGCTATCTGTCTATCGACCAATGATAGAACTTCTCACAGAGGAAAATTATAGTTATGGAGGCAGATTGTGGCCCCAGGAAGTGTCACAGAGACAACATTTATTTAGGAAGCATGGTTAGCCGTCTGAATATAATAAAGTAAAAAAAATAAAATAAGCAATTGCCTGCTTATCTCAGCAGAAAACTGCATATAGCAACTTTTTAAAGCACAAAATGTGAGTGAATCCTTGTACCCAGGGCCCAGAATTTGGTGCGACCCCCCTGTCCTCAACGGGGGGTCCACGACCCCTAGGGGGTCCGGAGTTACTGCAAGGGGTCCATGAAATTGTTGCTGGATTATTATTATTATTATTGTTATTATTACCCTTATTCATTTTCAAAATGACTTTCACATTAAAACGAGCTTCGTGGAAAACGGCTAAGAGCCGTTTAGTTTTCATTTTTTATGTGGTCTTTAGATGAAAACGCAATTTGTCGGTAATTTGCATGCCAGGTCGCTAGGTGGCGCATGTCGCCATGACCGCACTGCCCAAGTTCCGTTCTACTTCCTAGCAGCCAGCTCAATGCTGGTCCTCCTCAGTCAGTCAGTCAACACAACGCACTGCCGTCACACAGCACAGGCAGACTGGCTGGCTAACTAAAAATGCTTAAAAAGTTTGTTCCAGACGGTCGGAACAGACACATGTACCATACACATCCCGGGACTACATTTATTCCTTATGATACGATACAGAAAAAGGCGTTCACTTCACGTTTCGTTTCAACACAGAGGACTGGAGTCAATGCCTTTACTGCAGCTTATGGAGGGGATGATGATTACACACAGACGGCGACGAGCTATAGATGCTGGATCGTGTCATGATAAACATTATAGGCTACTGTCGCTATTTTCAGTGTCGGCTATTTTTGCAGTTGTCTGCTATTTTCACAACGCACCGCGACGCGTAGTGAGCTTGTAGATCGGCTATTTTCACAACGCACCGCGACGCGTTGTGAGCTTGTAGATCGGCTATTTTCACAACGCACCGTGACGCGTTGTGAGCTTGTAGATCGGCTACTTTCACAACGCACCGCGACGCGCTGTGAGCTTGTAGATCGGCTATTTTCACAACGCACTGCGACGCGTTGTTGTGAGCTTGTAGATCGGCTATTTTCAAATAGCTACGGTATAAATTAGGGCTAACGTTAGCAAATAAATGTACTTAATAGTTACTTTACAGTTTACACCACTGAACTGATGTTTAAAAAGCAATTAAATTGCTCTTCATTAAGGTACAGTATGTGTATGAGCTCAAAGCTATTTATCATAGTGGCATAAAATGAAGGGGGGAAAAAAGACGATATATTCGTCAATCGCCGATTATTTCTATGACAATTAATCATCTGGATAAATTCCTAATCGTGACAGCCCTATTAGGACGTCCCACATCTTATAATTTTCAGTGGTTTGCTGCGTTTACGGTATTTAGATGAAAGCGGGAGATACAAATCGTTTTTACCTTTTCCACTTTCAAAGGGGTTTTCACTTTGTTACGGTTTCACCCCCCGAACCCCCCACAAACGGCTATAAATCATTACGTTTACAGTGAAGCCTGTTTTAATGTAAAAGAATGAATGGTCCTAATGCTCCTCCGTCCAGCAGGACGATGAAAAATCCCCAAAAGGATTAAATAGAAGGGCTACAGTAACTGGATTGATTTAATCCACGGTAACGATATTCAAGTTAGGTTGCAACCTTAATGTGTACAAAGACTTGCAATCTTTGCAGTGCTTGCTCTGCCATCATATTAACAATTTCTTGTTCCTGATTTATATGCAAAAATCACAATACAGTAAGTTAATATGATGGCAGAGCAAGCACTAGTCTGCACAGATACTGTAGCAAGTAGGGATGGAGCCCGAAAACTGGGTCCATTACAAACCCGGTTCTGAATTTATCGAGACCCGAGTATCAATAAGCTTTTGCTCTGTCGAGCCTGTTATCGGGTAAGCCTCATAACGAGTCCGACACGTCATGGACCGCTATAGGGGGCTGGGACAGGAGGTAGGCTACATTGCGTCATTGATAGTTGTGTGCTTTGCAAGTGTGTGCCGTGGAACAATGGTTGAACTTGTGAAACACTAAAAAGTTTGGTTACATTTTAGAAAAGACAAGGGGAGAGCTAAATGCAATAGGCCTTATGCAGCACGGCCACGGTTACATGCTCGGGAAGGAACACTTCGACAATGCGGAGGCACTAATTGTCCATAGTGCATCACATAAGACCCACCCAAGTGCAATAACTTTGAATGTCTGCGACGACGAGTTAAAACAACGGCAGCGTCGGGGCGTCGGCTGTTTCAGCAGCGCGACAACCGATCTCTTCCACCCAAAGTATGTGGTGCTTGAAAATATGAATGATTCCATTGATAATAAATCCGTTTGGGACACTCAAAATCCCCGCCGCAGAGTTATAATATATCGCTCCGTGCAAATGAATCCGTATAGCGTTGCCAGCGTGACTTCTTCTCAGTCTACCGAAAAGCAGATCTACAAGCTCACAACGCGGTGCGAGCAGACGCTGTGTGAGCTTGTTGATTGGGTATTTTTTGTTGCGTGACACCGTCGTACTATGCGTTATAAATTACATTTTTAAAGAGACGGTACACATTTAGTTTCTTCAAATATTTTCCAAAAATAAAAAGGTTACTTGCCTTCTGTCTGTTAAGTTAAAGTACTGTGTTTGAAGGCCCTAGTCAAATGTAGTGCAAATATAGATTTTTGTTGTTGCTTAAAACAAACAAAAAGATATTATGGAAAAAATCGATAGGCCTATGCATTACTGTAAAAAAAAAAAGAAAAACATGGAAATGTTAGCCTATAGTTTATATTATATACCATACAATTTATAGTATAATTTTACAGTACAGGCTAGTATTAATAACTTATGAATAGTACTGTAAAACTATACTATATACATATAACATATTTAAAAAAAACTTCAGAATTGATAGTGTCTCATGTCTTTCCACAAAATAACAGAAAATGCTCAATAGTGGGCTCGATAAAAGCCCGGCTCGATAAGCATGATCGATAAGGTGCTCATTATCAATAAAAATTAACGAGCTCCATCCCTAGTAGCAAGTCTCTTGTACAGAGTAACATTGCAACCTAACTGCCATGAATATTGTGGATGTACCCATCTATTTAATCCAAATTGTCATCTGCCCATTTGTCGATTTGGTCAAAATAAATTGGTTGAACAGAACTCATATTTTGGGACCATCGCTCCATTGTTTACAATGGATTGTAATTAGGGGTGCAAGGGTTCGTTTAGCCCACGGTTCGGTTCGTACCTCGGTTTTGGGGTCACGGTTTCGGTACGGTTCGGTGCGTGTTTTGCATTAAAAAAAAAGACTTTCCAAAAATCTATTTTTATTTTGCTTCTAAGCAAATTGAATTATGACAGTGCCTCTTAGCCTTAAGGTGGGTTAAATAATAATAATAATATAAAATAAAATAAAAAGGGGGAAAAATGATTTTCTTTTCTATTATCATTATCATCAATATTGGCCATCGTCTTCAGTTTCAAAGTGCTTTATTTATGAACAAATTGTTTTGCACACAACAAGAGATACTATAGTAGGCTACAAGCTTGAGCAAATAGCCTCTGTACGTTTTCATTACTATAACCAAAATAGACGGGTGTGTTCACTGTGTTGCCAAACTTTGCGAGAGGAATAAGCAACCAGATCTATGAAAACAATGCTTAAATAATTGAATATAGGCCACGTGAGGTCGTTAAACCTATACACGTCGGCTATTTGAAAGTGGCCAAGCCGATCTACAAGCTCACCACCGCATCCACCATTATTTAGCCTACAAGCAACTTTACATAAAAACAAGCTCAATGTGGCTTATAATGATCAGACATGGCAACAACACTCACCATGCGTTGCTCCTCCACTCAGTCAGTCAGTGAGGCTAGCGGGTGTCTGACACTCTGGCTTGGGGCTACGCTACGTTTGGCTTTGTTGCTTGCTAACGCTGCCTGCTATGGTCAGTCTGTAATGATGTATGGGACTAACAACAACAAGCAGATTTCTCCTGGACTTGTTCTCCATGTTACAACAACTATGCGCTCCGCACTGCACAGCTTAGCGACTAGCAAGACTGGCTTCGTTTTGTTTTTCTGTCTCTGTGAGGACTCTCAACTGCTTTGCTCTGCTGCGAGTGTGAATGTCGGCTCTTGTTACAGAGTAGGTGGGGTTGAGGGCTACGGTGATGGGACATTAGTGCGTGTTTACTTGCGGAGCGGGGTTTATTGGAGATTGTCTTGTGCACGATGCACAGTGGCTGTCCAGCTGTAAGAAATTAATTAATTTGCAAACACAAAAAGACCGCGGTTCACATGAAGGCGTACGGTTCGGGTACCGTGCAGGGCGTACCGTACGGTTCGGTTTTATACCGTGAACCGTTGCACCCCTAATTGTAATACAGGCTGCCACCCCATGTGGTCATGTGATCCAAGATTTTTGGACAGCACTTCTAACGATTTTGTCCAAAAATCACGCAAATCGGTACATGTTATCTCTATAGTCATTAAACGAAACAGGTCTTTCAGATTCTTCAAATTCCATCCTGATAGGCTAAGACTGGCTTTTGCAAGTGTGCTCCCTTTTGAACGAAAAACGTCATCTTCGCAGCATAGAAACCAATGGCTTCGCATCGTCCATATTTTTTTTACAGTCTATGGTTCTAACTCCACCGATCAGTGTAAAACTTTGTATGCGTACTCCCAAGAGGCCAAGGAAAAACCTTTGCCCTTTTCACATCTGCTTTTTATAGTGCCACCTGGAGGCTGACTTAAGTAAAACACATTTTTTTAAATTACTCCAGATTTGTTCCAAAAATCACAGGAATATGTGTGGAACTGAGTATAGCTATAGGCAAGTGATCAAGACTGAGCTGTCCGATAATTCATATTCCATCCTAGTTGAGTGGCTTCCAAAGTTTGCAGGATTGGTCCGTTTTGAACAAAATGCCTCAAATCGCAGCTTGTGATTTCCGTAGGTCAAGGAATAAATGCCACCCTTTTCACATTGGCCTGTTATAGCGCCACCAGCAGCTCAATTTGAGCAAAACACATCTTTGGAACGAAATCATGATAGGCCACAGATGACATGGCACCCTTTTCACATTTGCTTATCACATTGGAGACCTGTGCTCGGAAGAGCGCTGCTCCTATTTATTTATTTATTGTTATTATTATTATTATTTACAATAAGTGCACTGTAACCCCTTTATGAACAAAACATGTCTAAAATGCCTAACTTCCTATTTATATAACATTTTGCATTTTGTTTTTACAGCATCAAGAAATGAGTCTCCAACCTCTGTCAAGTCACCGTCCGAGTCCAGCTACTCGACCACCTTCGCCTCAAATTCCTCAAGCTCTTCATCTTCAAGCGATGGCAGGAGGAGGAAGAGGTGTACAACAGTGATAGTTGTACATAAACTGGAATGATATTACATAAGCTGCAAAGGAATAGTCCCAAAACATTACTAGCCTACTTCTGTTTGTGCACAGCCTTCCTTTAAGAATGAATGACCTCCTTTTATTTACCTAAAGTGAAAAGAAAGATAAATAGTAAGTTGTTAATGTTGTTCCCACTTTGCAACAGGTAGCTGAAAAATGCCTATTTAAGGTGTTAATGAATACTTAAAGGAGTAGTTCACCACTTTTCAACCTGTCTTCATATAATAGGTCCTCACTAATGTTCATTTTTTTCTACTCAGTCCGGGTCTCATAGGAGAGCTGTGGGAAGTTCCGAATCCATCGTCTTGTGACATCATCATTTTCCAAAAAAAGGATTTAATCAATATTTTTGAAAAGAATATTTAGATTTTTATTATTGCGAGAACAATGGCTTCCACTTTAAAATTGCAATTTTTCAGGAATAGAAAGCCTGCAGTTTCTATAAGCTGGATTGGCAATCGATGATGTCACAAGACGATGGGTTTCTGACCTGCCCACAACCCTCCTCTGAGAAAAAGAAAAAAAGAAAATGTATTTACTATTTTTGAGTGAGGACCAATTATATGAACAGGTTGAAAAGTGGTGGAGTGCCCCTTTAATCATCGATTTGTTGATGTTAATAATACACTTTCAGTGTTAATAAGACACTTTATTAGGGATTTGTTGATGTTAATAAGACTCTGTTTAGGTGTTTTTAAAGGCTTTATAAATATTTATAGATGGCTGTTCCCACTAAATGCCTATTACCGCGTTAAGTGCATTGTTAATTTGATAATGTTAATAAGACACTGTTTAGATCTTATAATGGGTTTATACATGTTTATAAATTACTGTTCCCACTTTAAACCAAGTACCTGCAAAATGCATATTAACGTGTTAATAAGTGATTTGTTATTAATGTGTTAATGTTAATAAGACACTGTTTAGTTGTTGTTAAAGGGGTTATAAATGTTTACAGATGACTAACATTAGACTTTAAACCAAGTACATGCAAAATGCTTATTGACGCGTCAATAAGTGCCTTTTTAACAATTTGTTAATGTTATTAAGACACTGTTTAGTTTTTTATAATGTGTTTATTAATGTTTATAGATTACTGTTCCCACTTAAAACCAACTACCTGCAAAATGCCTTTTAACATGTTAATAGGTGCATTGTTAACAGTCTGTTAATGGTATTAAGACACTGTTTAGTTGTTTATAAATGTTTTTAGTTGACTGTTCCCACTTTAAACCAAGTACCTTTAAAATGTCTATTAACGTGTTGATAGGTGCCTACATTAACAATTTGTTAACGTTAATAGACTCTGTTTAGTTCTTATAAGTGGTTTATAAATGTTTAGAGATGACTGTTCCCACTTTAAACCAAGTACCTTCAACATGCCTATTAACACGTCAATAGGTGCTTTGTTAACAGTCTGTTAATGGTAATAAGACACTGTTTAGTTGTTTATAAATGTTTATAGATGACTGTTCCCACTTTAAACCAAGTACCTGCAAAATGCATATTAACGTGTTAATAAGTGATTTGTTATTAATGTGTTAATGTTAATAAGACAGTTTAGTTGTTGTTAAAGGGATTATACATGTTTACAGATGACTAACATTAGACTTTAAACCAAGTACATGCAAAATGCTTATTGACGCGCCAATAAGTGCCTTTTTAACAATTTGTTAATGTTATTAAGACACTGTTTAGCTCTTATAATGTGGTTATTAATGTTTATAGATTACTGTTCCCACTTTAAACCAACTACCTGCAAAATGCCTATTAACACGTCAATATGTGCATTGTTAACAGTCTGTTAATGGTAATAAGACACTGTTTAGTTGTTTATAAATGTTTATAGATGAATGTTCCCACTTTAAACCAAGTACCTGCAAAATGCATATTAACGTGTTAAGTGATTTGTTATTAATGTGTTAATGTTAATAAGACACTGTTTAGTTGTTGTTAAAGGGGCTAAAAATGTTTACAGATGATTAACATTAGACTTTAAACCAAGTACATGCGAAATGCTTATTGACGCGTCAATAAGTGCCTTTTTAACAATTTGTTAATGTTATTAAGACACTGTTTAGTTCTTATAATGTGTTTATTAATGTTTATAGATTACTGTTCCCACTTTAAACCAACTACCTGCAAAATGCCTATTAACACGTTGATAGGTGCATTGTTAACAGTCTTTTAATGTTAATGAGACACTGTTTTGTTGTTTAAAAATGTTTATAGATGAATGTTCCCACTTTAAACCAAGTACCTGCAAAATGTCTATTAACGTGTTGATAGGTGCCTACATTAACAATTTGTTAACGTTAATAGACTCTGTTTAGTTCTTATAAGTGGTTTATAAATGTTTAGAGATGACTGTTCCCACTTTAAACCAAGTACCTTCAACATGCCTATTAACACGTTAATAGGTGCATTGTTAACAGTCTGTTAATGTTAATAAGACACTATTTTGTTGTTTAAAAATGTTTATAGATGACTGTTCCCACTTTAAACCAAGTACCTGCAAAATGCCTATTAACACGTCAATAGGTGCATTGTTAACAGTCTGTTAATGGTAATAAGACACTGTTTAGTTGTTTATAAATGTTTATAGATGACTGTTCCCACTTTAAACCAAGTACCTGCAAAATGCCTATTAACGCGTCAATAAGTGCATTGTTAACAATTGGTTAATGTTAATAAGACTCTGTTTAGGTGTTTTTAAAGCCTATATAAATGCTTATAGATGACTGTCCCCACTTTAAACCAAGTACCTGCTAAATGTCTAATAACGTGTTAATAAGTGCCAACATTACCAATTTGTTAATGTTAATAGACACTGTTTAGTTCTTATAAGTGGTTTACAAATGTTCATAGATGACTGTTCCCACTTCCTGCCTATTTAAGTGTTAATAAATACATTGTTAACAAGTTGTTGATGTTTGTAAGTCTGTTTTCTAGTTAATAAATGACCGTTCCTCTTTAAACCAAGTGCATAAGACTTGTTCATACCCTATTATCAGTTTAATAATATATTATAAACAGTTCTATTAATTTTCATTAGATCCTTTACCAACGGTTAGGTTAACTTAGGGTAACTTATTAACGGTTAAGTAAAGCTTTATGAACATCTTATTAACATGTGTTAACATTTAATAAATATTATTAATGATTTATAAATTCCTTATAAACATTTATTAAGAATAAATGTGGTTTTTCAAGCGTCTTATAAGGGTTTGTTACTGTTTATAAGACCCTTTTTTAGTTACCTTAATACATTATTATCAATGTATTAATGTTTATTAGTTCCCTTACCAACGGTTCAGTAAACTAATAACGGTTAGTTAATGCTGTGTAAATATCTTATTAACATCTATTAAACTGTTAATTAATGCTATGTAAATATCTTATTAACTTTTATTAATGGTTATTAACAATTTATGAATGTTTATTATATTCCTTAAAAACGTTTTAGAAAAATGAAAACGTTTTTCCAAGTGTCTTATAAATAAGCAATTAACAGTTAATAAATGTCTTATAAACCTACTATTAACTTTTTGAATGCCTTACAAATGTTTATAAACAAGTAATAAGGTTAATAAGCGTCTTATAAATCGCCTATTAACGGTTATTAATTGTCTTATTAACATCCTCTCAACTATTAATAAATGTTTGTTAGATTGCTTACAAACATTAATAAGCTTCTTATACATATATTTATTAACATTAATAAATGATCTTTATAAATGTTAATAAATGTTTATTAACAGCACCTTAGTTTAAAGTGCTACCAATGTCTCTTTTGATAATAACCGTTGCCTACCCCTGGGCACGCATGTCTATTGAGTATAGACTGTATACAAACAATTGGTCTGTATAATTATGGTGGAGGCAAACCGGACAGTGGGGATTTTTGTCGCTGCATGTACTACTATGGGCTAAGGTGGCACCTGGGAGTGTTGAATGGGAGGAGAGGAGAGTAGACAGAGGTGCTACATCCTCCCGGTGTGGGCTCCTCATATACCGGTATTTACTACTAGAGCTACGTCGTGCCGCCGATCCAACCAAATATGCCCATATATGGAAATCTCTGTATCTTTCAGTCCTTGTCCCTTTTATGCCCAAATGGACCCTGATATCATCATAGCCTATGCCCAATACCCATATATGTACATGCCCCCTTTGTGCCCATAGATGACTGATTTGTTTGCTCCTGATCCCATAAAGACACATTGAGGTTAGACAACACACTCCATATTTAGGCGTACGTGCATAGGAAACTCCTTATTATGGTTATGGCTGAGTCATGGTGCCGTGAGCGTGACGATGTGGTCCGCCGGCTGGCCGGCTGGTCCTCCCTTAAGCCAATCTAGGCCTAGAATTATTGAATGCTTTAACCAGTGAAAAATAGCAGATATACAAGCTCACAGCGCGGCACCGAGTGCCGCGCTGCGAGCTTGTAGATCTGCTATTTTTGAAAAAGTCGTGAAAATGTGTGCAAATCTTTGAATATATGTATTTTTAAAGCGAACGTTTGTAACTCAAGTTTTTGAGTTACAAACAGTTGATTTGATAGTAGTCTCTCAAGAACAGACTAACCGAGCTCCAGTTAAGTGAAAAGGACCTTTTCTTTGACGATGGCTGGCCAGATTGCTGACATAGAAACGTCGGTTTTTCAAAAAACCTTAGAAGGATTCAAAAGACACTTATAGAATCGGGTCAAAATTCTAATTTTCAGATCTACAAGCAGAGTCTACAAGCTCGCAGCGCGGCACTTGGTGCCGCGCTGTGAGCTTGTATATCTGCTATTTTTCAATAGTTAAAGCATAAAATAATGATACACAGTATAGTGTACCCGTTCTGAATGGGTTAAGCCAATTTTAATATAGGATAGGATATACTGTATATATACAATAGGGCCGGGCTATGCAGCCCTCACACCTCTCGCACCACTGATCCGAACAATATGTCTGAGTCATAGCGTCGGGGGCTTTGTCAGAGTATCTTTTCGGCTGTGTTCATTTTGTGCCCATATATACTGTAGGGCAGTGATATTCAACAGCCATTTCTTTTTTGAGCGGTGGTCACACCGTCTCCATAGAGTGGCCGTGTGTGTATCCGTGTATCCGTGTATGTGGGTGGGTCTGTATGTAGCCTGCCCTACAGTACCTTTTATGACCACACATGTTAAGGGAGGGGCGCTGTTTTCAGGCCAGGCCAGGCACACACACACACACACGCGCGCACACACACACACACACACACACACACACACACACACACAGGGGGGGGGGGGGTTGGTGGGTAAGAGGGTGCTGTGGGTAAACCACCGCTCAGTTCACACGGGTGTGATTTTTCACCATGGAGCTAGGTAGCTCTGCAACATACAAGAGCTCAACAGATGAGTTCTGAGTGTAGTTCATCCATCCATTTGAAACCATTTCTGGGTCTTGAGTGGATGTTGTCTTACCCCAAATAAATAATTCACCTTTATTGTGTCCATCTTCCATCTTCTCCATCATCATTCATTTCGAGCACAAGATGTTTGAAGTGAATGATGATGGAGAAGATGAACTGGTAAGAAATAATTCACCTTGATTGTCCAATCAAGGTGAATTATTTCTTATCAGTCGGGTGCTCAAAACAAAAGCAAAAACCTTTCATTCATACATACCTTAAAGTAAACACTTCACCTTGCCAGCCTGCCTCAAGTACTCTTCCTACAAAGATGCTTCCATGCCAATTACCCTTGTAGAAGATACTGAAATACTGTATCTACTTCCTCTTTTCTTATTCTTAATATACTGGCACAGAAAACATAAAAATGCATGAATGCAGTATGAAGCAGGCCCTAATAAGTTACCATAGCCTAATGGACATACATGTCCATTGTTGTGTCTTATCGGACAGGTTTTACAGAATACTCGAAAACAAAGGCGACTTGCTTGAAACACATTTGCATATGGTCGCAACCTTCACTTAAGCTCAAGGCCCCCTAAGCCATTGAGTCCTGGTGCCAGGCCTGTATACCTGTGTCATCTTTATACCCATATAGGGAGATCTCTTTATCTGTCGGTTCTTGTCCCTTTTATGACAAGGACAGTCACATTTGTTTGTAGAAAAGCTATCCCAGGGCAGCTACAAAACCAATAACACATTATTCATTCAACAAGGTTGACATTATACTCTGAGACCACAAAATTGCATCTCATATCAATTCCCGCTGTGAGAAATTAATTTGAGAAACATGCTTAAAGCTATGCTGCACCGTTCTCTACTACAAAAAGATTTGAATCTAGCTTACCTCACAAATTGGACAACTACTTTCCAAGGAATGCTCATGTTTTTTTCTTTTTTTTTTCTTGTTTTTTTCAAATCTTAGCCAGGCCGAATGCCAGGGACTATCTGTCTGTCTGTCTGTCTGTCTGTCTGTCTGTCTGTCTGTCTGTCTGTCTGTCTGTCTGTCTGTCAGTCTGTGAATCTAGAGATGATCTCACAAAACAATGGAACGGTCAGCATCAAACTTTGACAATTGTTTTTTCACTGTTTGTTACAGAAACATGATTTCTTAATCAAATACGGAACAGATGATTTGGGCAGTCATCTGACAATGAGCGTCAAACTGCTTTTTTTTTAATGATTACATTTTGTATTCACCATTTGCTTTTTGACATTTAAAATGTGAGACTAGTGAGATGTGTTCTCTTATACAAATAATGTAATATACTGTATATGAATGCAGGCAGCATCAAATCAACACCAAATTGGAATTACACGTTGAAGGGCCTCCAAAAGATCTTTCACTTCAAGTTGTACCCTGTATTGTAGAAAGCTCCCCGTAGCTTCCTCTGTCCCTTCATTCCCCAGTTGGTAAGTAGTGGGTGAGATTACCAACCTACCGGTATCTGCCAAGTTTGGGAAATTCTGCTCTTACGTTCCCTAATACTTTTAGGAAGAAAGATATATAGTACTACAAAAATATGTTTGCTAAAAAATGTGTCGAAGGCCTAAGGATGAGTGAAAAAAATATGAAATAACTAACTAACAAACTAATAATTAAAATTCTAAATGGCAGAAAATCTATCTGGGTTCAATTATACGCTCCAATGCGTCTGGTAGATATGGATAGATTTGTCTGGAATTTTGTTTGCGAGACTTGATATTTAAAAGTTAGAGCAAATATACTCAATACTCAATGGTATGAAACCTATAGAAAATGACTCTACAGGTTATTGTTTTGCTTATCGGTTTCGTCTACTCTACTGTCTCTGGTTAGAGGCAAAGACATTTTATAGCACAACCATTTGTCCAATCGATATAATTTGTCTTGTCTGAGTTGTGGATGAGATTTGCAACCGATCTGACAAGTTCATGAAATGTAGCTGTTATGTTTTCTGATTCTTAGACTGCTACAATAGGATTCCAGCAGCATCTCTGCTTGGACCCTTAATTAGAAAGGATGTCCACTGACTTTTTGTCATATGGTGTATATCAAAATCTAATGGGTGGATTGCCATGAAACTTGTGGACTGCATTCATACTCCCCGGGGGAAGGCCCCCACTTATTTTGGTGACTGAATGGCCTTTGCTCTAGTGCTTCCCTCGGGTAAGAATTTTGTATTGCACACACAATATCTCACAATATAATTGGATTACCATTAAACGGAATGTGCCCCGCGAGGATGAACCCTACTTATTGTGGTCGACCCATGACCTTTCCTCTAGCGCCAACCTCAGGCCACAATGTCAACTTTGAGCTAAAGATAACATCAACATCGATATCAAATATCAATATCCAATTTCAGATGTTGTGCAGCCAATGTTTAAACGGATCCCAGAAAATCTCTATCTCCCGCTCTCTCTCTGAATAACTCATATTAATCAGGATGTAGATTTAAGTATATGTATTGTTCTCCTGGAAGTACCTTGCAATATTGTCCCAATGTAATTCCCACTGCGTAATGGCTCCATAAAGGTGGGCATGTACCGTACAGTAAGTAAGTGCTGACTCAACAACAGCAGCCTCCACTCCAACTTCAAGTATCGCTATCCAGGCTGACAATAACTCCCAGGAGTGTTTAGGCAGGTAGGAGAAACAAGGACAGACATAATAGATTAGACCAATGCCAGTGTGGCATTGGATATAAATAGGATTAATTCTCACACAAGCAGAGAGAAAACAAGCCGAAAGGTTAGGAATAACAAATCATCAGGTCATCACATTTATATGTATACGGTTCTAGTCGTACATTTATAATTAACACCCGGTTCTGGAACAGATTGCTCAGCCCTTCAAACTGATCCGTAAAGACTGATTTATGGGCCTACAGTACATCTTTGCGCCTGCATTCCATGGCGAAATTAGCCGATGTGCCATCAGGCATTTTTGACTATTTTCGGCGAGCGACACGGCCATGTATGATTGTGCATAAATTAAGCATAACCAAATGAATGTGTTAGTGCCAGAATGGGTGTACGCTTCTGCTGATTGAACTGACAGGAAAATGAGATATTAAAGCCCGGAATGAAAAATGAACTCCTTCCCGCCTTCACCCATTTCTCGTAGTACATCTCTCAGCTGCCAACAATGGCTGTTTCTGCCGTCTCTTTTCGCTGTTGTTTACAGCATCGATTGGCGTGTTTTACCCTGCCGCTGTTTGTTCCACCTGTCACCTACGTATACCATACATTAACAAAGAAAGGGGAGGCTGGCAGAGCAGTATAGAAACAGAGAGGGAACAAAGAAATCTGTGTATGTTTAATAACTAGGCAATGTATTCATGATCCATTAAAACCCTCATCTCAAAGTGCTACAAGCAAGAGATTAAATGAAAACAAGTAAATCAATATGTAAATACAAATTCGTAACAATAATACTGCAGTAGCGTAAAAAAGGATGATAGAAAATGCAATAAGTTAATCAGACAGGATATCTTTCCCTAAAGAAATATTTCTTGGAAGGTTTCAAGGGGGCTCAGTGTGAGTGGTATGAATGGGCAAATCAATTCACTTGGATCAATATTTCCATTATATTTTGCTTTGATCTTCATTGCCTTTCTCTCCGTCTCAGCTCATTGTCAACAGCAGAATCAATTCCTACCAAGGAGTACAAGCAATGAAATTCACTGATGGGGTACAGAAGAGAGTGGGGTACCATGCCAGATGCTACAGCTCTGAAGGTTATTGCCTTCCTTGGGTACCTTCACCATGATGAAAAGAATTGTGCTTATAGCACTTGCTTTACATAGATTGTGCATTACATTCACCCATTCACACACACATTCATTCACGATGGCGGAGGAAACCATGCAAGGCACCAACCTGCACATCAAGAGCAATTAGGGGTTCAGAGTCTTGCTCAAGGATACTTCGACACTATCTCTGGGGGAGCCCAGGATCGAACTGGGAACCTCGCTGTTCCACATCCGGCCACTCTACCCCTGAGCCACTGCCACCCCAGTAGGAGTTGGATTAGGGGTTATATTCCTGTCTCAGTTGGTTTGGACAAGGTCGTTAAGGGCCCATGTGGCAGTTCTGAGGATGGCCATCCACTTCTCAATGTCAGTCACCACATTTCAATTGACAGATCCTACCTTAGTCTTGACAGTCTCCCTCTCCAGACTTTGCTGGCACCTTTGAATCAAGACAGCAGTGGAGGAAATGCTTTTTGAAAGACCAGAAAAGAAAGTGGCATTCCGTGATGAATCAGAACGGCTTACACTCCCTTTAAGGAGGTGCGTAAAAAATTGATTATTTTCGCTAGCCAGTGACGAGCTGTTGTACTGTAGCTGAATATTGTAATATTCAAGACTGACTGTAGATGAAGGAGCCCTACAGCTAAATCCTCAATGTTAATTTAACTGAGAGTGTAAATGTTTCTAAATGGACCTTTACGGGTCTATAGCTCTAATTGTAATTTGTGCCACTGTTTACAGTGTCAGACTTCAATTAACACTGACGATTTCGCAGTGTGACAGTTCCAAGAACAGTAATGTCCTGAAGAGGATTGCAAAGTAATCTTCATATAAAATATCATTCACTCTCTTGCCTTTTATTTAATTAGAAAAGTACAGTAATGGCAAGCTGAACTCTGAAGTTAATCAACTTGGACAATGCTGCTTAGGAACTCACCTCGCACAGCTTCTCTAGTGGGCACTGCATTTCTTTTTCTTTTTTCTTTCTTTTTTGCACGACTTTATACCAATGGTAAATATTCAAGCCTTGCAAATGGTATTCATATCCAAACAATACTGCCAAGACCATATTTATTCATTGCATACTTTCCATTATGAAGTAGGATGAAATCCATCCCCAGAATGAAAAACAAAACAAAAAACAACACAAACTAAAAAATAAATATTCAAATACAGGATAAGATAAATGTCTGTCTCTTTGTGCTAATAGACTTTATAGTGTAAGTGGTAGACCTCTGTACTCTATTTTATAATGTACGTATGCTCCCTATCTCTTCCCCCTTGCCTTGACTCTCGGGTTCCCAGTGCATGGAGGAGCTATAAATTAAACCGGGGAATTACTGCAAACTGTTGGAATAAATTAAGGCGCTTTTGCATCTGTAAACACCGTCTGACTGCGTAATTACTGCACACTCCCACTGAGACACCAAGGAGAGAGAGGAGAAGGAAAGAAATTCAGCATCAATAGAGCACAGTGGCAGCGGAGAGAGGACAGGGAGGTGTAAGATGTCATGAGGGGATTAGATACCTGATTTATTTTGTTTACTTGCAGCAAGTTGGACTGTGCTTGCCTCCGACTTCATGGGATATACAGTAAGGGTCATTTTCAAAACTTAAATTGAAATTCATTACATTTCTCTTTTTTTCCCATATTACTTTACTTGAACCCCAGGGGAGTCCAGGGGAAAAATGCCTAAAATGCATTCCCAAATTGGAACAGTTGTGGACACAAAACTACAATGATTGTGGCTACTCTTGACCCACCAAATGTAAGCTAACCCCTGAAAATTCACAAATGCAGTGTAAAACATCACATTTCTCTTACCAAATTGCAATGCTGTGATCACTTACTAGGGAAATGAGGATTGAAAAAGACCTATGGAAAATGTGCATTCTGAATAGTGAAAAAGACTCAAGACCTCATTGGAGACATATATAATGAATAGAGAAATTGTCCATCAAGGAGTCATCAATTGATAGGCAAAATCTTATAAATATATTTCAAACTATGTAAACTACAGATGTTTTATTGAGAGTAGTGCTGTAATAATAATGTAATATGAGTAATGCATGGATGAAAAATACAATGGCAGCTGATTATATGTGCTGGAGGGCCCCTGTAGCAGAATCAACATTGAAATTGTAATTTGATTTAGTCTCTTATTGATTTATTGACCTCTGAACAGTTTGGTGACTGGTCATGGGAAGCCGGCTTCCCATATGGGGCTTAAGTGGTTAGACATGCACATATCAACGTCTTCATTGCATGCAATAAGATAAATGACAAGTTAATACAAAACTATGGCAAGATATCACAGTATGCACAAAAAAGCATTTATAATTCCTACAGAAGCTATGTTAGGACACTGCAAAACACACAAAAAAAACTAGTGGCCCGTGCCTTACAGCACCACAACAGAACGTACATATCTCTACACACAATAGTGCATACAAAAAAGAGAGGAAGCGAGACAGATCCAATCTTCCTGAGCAGTGCACAGGCTGAAAGAGAGGGGGGGACGTGGGTGGAGAGGGGCATGTTATTATTCCAGCAGATGTTGTGTCACATTGACATGTGACAGGTCTGTTTACTTAGTGGTGGTTGCTTTCCATCAAACCACACTCTTACTTACATTTTCTCTTTTTTTCCCCCCTCTTCTTTTTTTTCCTTTTTGGTCCTGCGTCAGACAGAAGGCTGTAGGCATCCTTTGCCATTCAAGTCTGTCTTTTATCATGGTTTCTGCCTCAGCCGCTGAAGAAAAAGCCCCATCCCTCCAGCTCAGTCATCACTGCTATCTGCCAGGTGGTGCTGGGACAGCCCCTTACTGCAAAACCCAGCAGGTGTCGTAACAACCAGGCTATTAGTCAACCTGCAGTCAAAAAATTACATAATTAGCCAACGCAAAATGGCTATGTTAAAAGGCAATGCACGTTTTTTGCTAGAGTAGCTTCACATTAAAGGGACCATGTGTCCAGAGCCGCTTCATCATAAAAGTACTTTGCCATCTGGATAACACAAAAGGCGGCTACAGTGGCGAGGCTCACAAGGACAAAATATCATCAGCAAGAGCACGGCAAACAATAAAGTGTGCAAATATTTTAAAAGCTCTACAATTTGAGAGAGAACCAATTCATATCAATTATTATTCTCATAGTGAATGTTATTCATTTTAGACAATAACGTAACGGTAAAAACACAAATTCTCATTCATCACAAGTTATCTGCATGAACACACTTGAAACTGGTTGATAATATGGGACGAAGACAGGCATTCACATATTGGGGAAGCTGTAAATAGCACATGCTTTTCTTTTACACGATACATCACTAAACAGATAATCTCATTTAAAAAATGTGACTTGATTAATTTTCTGTCAGTCGATTAATCGTTTGGCCCTAATGAAAAATGTTCAAGATGCAAGCTCAATGTCCATATCAATTGCAGACACTATGAAATGTATTGATTTTAGCCAGATGAACACAACCAGCCTAGCACACTAATGAATAACACCTGTCTGTAAAATGTGTAGTGCTGTACCAGTACCAGCCAGGTAATAAACACCATAACGCACACAAGAAAGAAAAGTACAGCCTGAAAATTCTGATTTCAGGAAGCAAAACAACAATATACGAAACAACACGGCTCCCGCCTTTCGACTTTCTCTTCTCCTTACTGATAAACAACTTGAGAACAAACTTAGACAGTACTGTTCCAGAAGAAACAGTGTGGACTCGTGTTGATAGGCAGTCGCTCGCTAGAATGGAAGAAAACAAAGAGACAGGAGAAATGAAGAAGGACTAAGAAAGGATGGCAGATGAAACAAAGGAAGTAAAGACACAAAAGGAAGGAGATTAATTTAGTCTTAAGGAAGATAGTGTTATTTATTTTAAGTGCAGCTAGTTAAAGTGTGTAGTGTTGTGTTAATAGTATTACTATTGGTCTGGACCGGGCACTTAGGCTCAATGTAGCCTGACTGACAGCGTGTTGCAGGTTCGAGTCCCGAGCTTGACAGCCTTTGCTTGCGTGTCTCTCTCCCTGTCTCTGTCTTCACTAATACCATCCAATAAAGGCAGAAAAGGCCAACAATATATATTTAAAAAAGAATAGTGCTACTATTGGAGTGTGAAATGTGAATCGGATGTTGGTAAGGCCATATGCGTGCTTGTTTGCTGAGTGTTATAAGTAGTTACAACACTCCAAAAAATGACTTGATTGTCTATCAATTACACACCCCATGGCATGAAGCCTTGAATTTATGAAGAATTTTCTGTTTTTGTTAGTATTTATAGTTTTATGTGAGTTAGTGTTAAGAGTGTTGGCAGTGTTATTGGTAGTAATAAAAATATACAGTATATAGATATATCTTTTCCAATGTTTATTGTCCCCCTACTGTTCTGTGTCTTCACACCCATGCAGCCAAGTCGGATGCACTGTGGAGGAATCAAACCACAGTCATGGTGGTGGGTAGGAACTTTACCCCTGTGTCACCCGGATGGAGTCTTGGTATTGGTACTGTAAGAGTGTCTGTACTGTTAATAGTGTTGGTAATGTTGGACTGTTCACTGTTGCTAGTGTTTTGTTTAAAGTGTTGGGCATGTGGGTGACACAAGGGTAAAGTTCGCCCACCACCACAGAGCCCATGGGGGTTCAAATGCTCTGTGGCTCATCCGGCTTGGCTGGGCGTTCCAACAAACACAATTGGACGCGTTTGTGGGTGGGAAGCTGGATTAGGATTTGTTGCTGCACCATGTACAGGTTGGACAAGTGTATCTCTCAGCAGGGGAGTTGAACTATAGGAGGAATAGAGTGTTCCTCTGTGTGACGGTCCCCTCACTATGAGGATTATAGGTAGTATGGTGAGGTTCTATGTCTTTGCTTTGGGTACTAATTTGGTGTTCTCCTTTTCTTCACACAGGACTTGGGGAGCCGTTCATTGGTGGCCGTTAACTAAATTGGCAGGCACCTGGGCCCGGGTGCCAACGCCCTATAAAGCTCTGCTCCCCAGTCCTGTGGCAGATCCCCTCTTGCTTTCTTCCCCTGCACACCTCTCAACACTTTGGTTAACACATAAGACACTACACGATCCATGCATCCATACAGCACTTCATTACTGACTTTACTGATTACACACCTCATCTGTTTAGTTATAGGTTGGTTATTTTGACTTCATTCTTTAATAAATATTATTTAAACTTTGTTTGACTGCGTCTCCCCCTTTTTTGTTGTGGTCTCTGGCACCCCTAGGCCAAGATCATAACAAGTGGGGGCTCGTCTCGTGCTAAACTTTGATTTGATATGCAGTAAGTTTGGTGAATCAAGTGATTTGTCCTTCTGCATTTGTTTGGTAGTGCTGCGCTGCAGTGTGTAGTCAACTGGCCAATTTGGGCGTCGGTTAATGGCTCGTTGGTCTGTAGTTTGGTGAATTGGAGTGAGGTCGTTTGGGAATCATGCCTGGGGATTCCCTTGTTCTGTTTGATCAACGGTCCGGTGAGTACAGAAAGCACTGCTACATTATGCTTTTTGGTCTGGACTTAAGTGGGAGATGCAGTTAACTTTTTGGGTTAAATTTAATATGAGTTGTGGGTTAAAGTTGTGTTATAGTATTTGCTTAAGTTATAGTATTTGGTTAAGTTGCATTACTATTTGGATTAAGTTGGTATAGTGGGGTGGATTTTTCCTGGTTTTCGGCGGTTAAGTTAAAGGGTTCCTGGCTGGTTTTGTATTTTGTATTCAAAGTTTGGTTTGCCAGCTGGGGGACTGTTAAAGTTCACATTAGCCAGGATGGTTACTCTAGAGGAGTTCATAGACTCTTTCTCAGAGGAGCTGATAGGTAGTATAGGCCATTTTTGTTAAACAGGTTTGCTTGGTGTTTTTGTCAGTCGGCATTGTTTTTATTGTTAAATGCATTTTTGCCCATTTTCTGTGGTTCTCCTCTGTGTCAATATTGGCTTTTAACATCAGTGTATAGTGTCAAAAAGGACTTATTGTCCGTTTCTAAGTAAATGAATACATCTCCAACAGGTGGCAGGAAAAACTGAGTTGATTTGGTCGGTGGTTTGTAGCATGATGGTTACACAAAGCAGGGTCAGACAGAGGTTGGTTCCTCAGACGGTTGGTTCCTCAGACGGTTGGTTCCTCAGACGGTTGGTTCCTCAGACGGTTGGTTCCTCCAGACGGATGTGGTCCACCAGACGGATGCGGTCCACCAGACGGTGCGACCCTCCAGGCGGTGCGACCCTCCAGACGGTGCGGTCCACCAGACGGGCGGTCCACCAGACGAGTGGTCCACCAGACGAGTGGTCCACCAGACTGAAGCTGGGAGGGGTTATGGGTGGCCGTTGTTCTGGCCCGTCTCAGAGAGGCGGCGCTGAGGCGCATTTGGTTGCAGGCTCGGTACACTTCCCCCCCCCAGCAGGCCCTGCTAAAACGATGGCTACAGAGAATCATACAAACCCTCTACCAGGTCATTGCATTGTTGCCACCAGTTACAACCATTCAAACGAGGTGAGTGAATGTGGAGCTTGGTTGTGTATAGTAAGTTATGTACCAGCTGATGTATTGACCAGAGCATGAATTGACAGTTTGTTAAAGTTACTGTTTTAAGCATACAATTTGGTGCCAGTGGCATTTCGCCAAAAAGAAAATGTGGTTGGCTGACAAAAGCACTGTATATGTAGTTTTTTTTAAGAAGTGGGATTGATGATATGGTTAAAACATTGGGATTTAATCCTATAGAAAATGTAATTTGTAACTCAACTGGTGGGTGACATGGGTGCGTTTGTTTTAATGTACAGTAAAACAACGTGGCACAGTTCTTCTTTTTTGCCATGGGAGAACATGTTTGGTGCGCGGCTGAAGATAGCTGCCCATAGGGTTAAGCTGTGATAATTGGTCAGCTGTTTTGGGTGAAATGCAGGTCTGTATGTGAGTACAATAAGTCCTGTTGGTGTTGGTGTAATTAGATATATAGTTTACATCACTGCTGATCCTATAGTGTGTAGTCCCGTAAATGGTTGCATTACCTGTGTTGCTTTTGTATCTAAGATGTCTCCTGTTTTCTTTTTTCTCCATTATAGGCCAGGCTGTTTTCGGTCTCTTAAATTGCTCCTGAGCTCGAGGTTGCTGAGATTGTGGGCAGAATGGTGTGGCAAGGTGGAGTTAAGGTTAAAGTAGATATTGGGTGGTATTTTGGTATATGGGTGCGGTTTGTTAGTAATGCTATTTGCTAATAATTTGACCATTCCCGACGTTCGAGAGAGCGTTGTTTTTCTAAAGCTATTCTGGAGGATTTCTTCTCATTCTCCTCCTGTATTAGGTGCTGCATGGTGCCTACTGCACCTAGGGTGTTGGCCCCTGCAGGGTTAACGGTTGAGGAAAAAATAATTGATGATGGTGCTAATTAAGTTACAAGCTGATCAGGAAAAAGTGAGGCTAGATACTCAGTAGGCGGTTGAAAAACGGACACTTAAAAACTGAAGTGGACACTGAAACTAAATTGCAGGTACAGCAGCACAGATTGGGTGTTATACCGATCTTTGTGTGTTAAGGCATTCATTTGTGAATTGGGTATACAGCCCATCCGCCGGGCTGAACGGCTGGGAGGTGGGGGCGGAGGTATCCGGAGATCTCCACCAGGTACGTCAGTTTTCGAGGCGGGGGAATGCGTTGACATGGTCAGGGTGGGCTTCGTTATACTTACTGGTAGTTATAACCCCACTTTGATGTATGGATTTCGGGTGGGCTTAACCCTACTTTGATTTCTGAATTTCTACAGGGTCCATGCCAGACGTGGTTGGTACTCTTTGTTGGGCATGATGCGATGCCTGTATCTCTTTGTTGGGCATGATGCGATGCCTGTATCTCTTTGTTGGGCATGATGCGATGCCTGTATTTCTTTGTTGGGCATGATGCGATGCCTGTATTTCTTTGTTGGGCATGATGCGATGCCTGAATTTCTGCAGGGACCAAGCCAGACATGGTTGGTACTCTTTGTTGGACATGATGCGATGTCTAAATTTCTACAGGGGCCAGGCCAGATTTGGGTGGTACTCTTTAAAATAAAACACTGTAAAGTAATGGAGATAGGCTCCAGTGGCCCTCTTGGCCAGTCACGCAGCCCTTAGATGCATCAATTGCTGGGGTGGTGGCTGGTGATAGGGGGGTTAGCCATTGGAGGGACAGTTTTGTGGCCTGTTATATGTTGTTTCTACTGATCAGTGACCTGTTCTGTGTTCTCCCTATGCAGTGCTCAAACGTGAGGTTCGTGGCCTTGCGCAGTGGACGTTCTCTCTGGGGTCCTGCCGTGGTCTTTAAGCTCTTAAATGCTTCGTGCTTTTGTATCCAGTTGCTGGGATGAAGGCCTACGACAGGGCGGGAGGTTGGCCATTGGTAGAGTGGGTATGGGTAGTATACAGGAGGTAGTATATTTAGTATTTATATTGAGTATTTCATCTATTTAATATTTAAAGCTTGTTCCGGTGATCCCTTTGGGACCCCGTCTTTATGGGGGGGGGTGTGACGGTCCCCTCACTATGAGGATTATAGGTAGTATGGTGAGGTTCTATGTCTTTGCTTTGGGTACTAATTTGGTGTTCTCCTTTTCTTCAC
Organism: Nannobrachium achirus; assembly: GCF_963921795.1. Taxonomy (NCBI): domain Eukaryota; kingdom Metazoa; phylum Chordata; class Actinopteri; order Myctophiformes; family Myctophidae; genus Nannobrachium; species Nannobrachium achirus. The sequence goes on along the minus strand of NC_137826.1, from coordinate 23,951,939 downwards.
ACAGGACTTGGGGAGCCGTTCATTGGTGGCCGTTAACTAAATTGGCAGGCACCTGGGCCCGGGTGCCAACGCCCTATAAAGCTCTGCTCCCCAGTCCTGTGGCAGATCCCCTCTTGCTTTCTTCCCCTGCACACCTCTCAACACTTTGGTTAACACATAAGACACTACACGATCCATGCATCCATACAGCACTTCATTACTGACTTTACTGATTACACACCTCATCTGTTTAGTTATAGGTTGGTTATTTTGACTTCATTCTTTAATAAATATTATTTAAACTTTGTTTGACTGCGTCTCCCCCTTTTTTGTTGTGGTCTCTGGCACCCCTAGGCCAAGATCATAACACTCTGCATGTGCTACGTCCACCCGGTGAAGCTTCTCACTGGCAGGTGAAAAGAAGTGGCAGATTCCATGTTTATGAGCGCAGGCATGTGATTTCAATACCAACCAGTCTGAAGACCAACCAGTAGGGTTTAGCAGAGACAAGATTTATACAAAAATGTGAGGGAAAATCAGGAAATTGGCATGACTAAATTGGGAGGAAAGGGGGAAGAATGGCAAAAATAAACTGATAAGTGTCGTCTTTACTCTTTTCTTGTTGGGTGTAGGCAAGGCATGTTTATTTGTATAGTATAGTATTTCAACAGCAAGGCAAACACAAAGACAAAAATATACGGTCTACTTATCGAAAGCACCCGCAAATGGTGATGCACCACTAACTGTGCTGCCAAGAAAATCGCATCTTGGTGCTCCGGCGCTATTTGCACGTATTTAAATGAGGTAATATGTGCACATTTGGCATATTTGACTCTGAATACACTCCATGCTGCTGTACATTTCACACCTGTACACCTGTTTACACCTGTAAACTTGTTGAGAATAAACTTTTAAGTTGAAGTTGAAAATACACTCCTTTCTCTGCAAATAAGCCAATAAATCGCAGAAAAGGTATTCACAAACATTCGCTACACTACAGAGTGAAAGTTATTAATGTCTTCAGAGAGTTGGCGGTAACTGCAACACATTTATAATGGGTGTCACGCCCAGAGTTTCCAGTGATCATTCTTTCAGCCTGCAGTGTCCAAGCATCCAACAGCCTTCCAGCACACCTATAAGCACCATGCATTCTATGATGGAGCGCATGTGAGCATTAGCGTAACACCTGCAGCTGTTGAGACCTAAGGAATCTGTGGGGAATAATACAATTTCTATAATATACGTACATGTATGGTCCAACGTTTCACATTTGCAGTGGCTCCTATGGTCAGGAGTGAAAGCGATTTTGGAGGTGGTGATCTCTATTTGTTTAGCTTTAATTTCATGATAATTTTTGTAAAATAGGCCTAATTTTGTAAACCAATTACAGCCAAATTGCATGGAATATCATAATGCTGTTTCACAGCCATTTTTTTTACATGACTCCAGAATATATGTGTCCAAACAAATCATGTTTCTGCAACAGTAAACAGTTTAGCATTGTGGAACCCCCGAATTAATAGGTCAATGTGAAATTGCTTTTGGCCCTGTGTTTAGAGGTCCCATCCCACAATATGTGACTCAAATGTGGGGTCGATAAGACCCCAATTCATGATTTGGGACTTTTCGTTTTCTTTTTTGGAAAATAGGAAATGTTGAGGCTATGACCTGTGGTTCAAGACTAAAATGGGCTGTTAAGTGCCACCATGAGGCTGATTTGAAAAACATTTGGGGGATTTAATTCCTTGGTCTACTTAGTAGCATGCACTATAAATGTGACAATGATCTGTGTTGTTTGCAAAATTACATACATATTTTTTTAACAATTGATTTATTTCCACACAAAAGGAAAGGTATACAAGGGCACAAATATTACAGTGCAGTAAGGTTACATCATTAAGTCAAGGCATGTATCCTCATGATACAACAAGCATGTCATGTCAACCAGCCCTTCACGGGCATAAACAGCAGTGTCTCTGCATGGCGGCTGACAATCATAGCAGAGACAAACACTCTGTCAGCCCTCGTTTCTGGGCATTCCAAGTTGTTGAAACCCCCTCTAACAACCATGTCCCAGGCTGGACCACTAGAGGAAACAAAGTTCCCAGTCAGGGACGTGCTGGCCATTGGGAAAAGCGGGACAACTCCCGAACGGCTGGTCCATTCCCGGCCGGTCCACGCCGGCCATTAGGAAAAAAATAAAAATAAAATGCCGGCCTTCGTTCCATTTTGGGGGCTGGGCGTCACTGTCGGGCAGAAAACCTCGTATCTCCAAGTTTCAAATTTGTACATTTCTTTGCAAAGCAAAGCCCTGCTTCATCATACAAGGCCGTCGCACAAAAGTGAGAGAGATCTCTCTCTATAGCGCGCCATGAGGGCCTCTACAACTCTTTTTCCCGGGCTGAATCAGGGGCCCAGTATGTCCCTGTTCCCAGTCCACTCCCACACAGCTGCTCCTATATGAGCCCGAAAGTCCACCCATTGTTGTTCCACAGCTAGCGGACACACCGCTAGAAGGTCTACGGGTCTTTATCCACAGCTGGGTGGTAGTTACACCGCCTCTTTTCCCGGTAGCTGCTCATGGGAAGGGCTGCCAGGCAGCGGCGGCTGTCGGTATACTCCATCGGTGAGCAGCGCCTTCTTAATACACGCTTGCGATCGTAATGAAGCACACAGTCCCTAGAAATTGCGAATGCTTCTTAAATCTGCACCTGCTACATCAACTGTGATAGTCTCACACACCACACACACACGCACACACATCAACTGTGATAGTCTCACACACCACACACGCACGCACGCACGCACGCACGCACGCACGCACGCACGCACGCACGCACGCACGCACGCACGCACACACACACACACACACACACACACACACACACACACACACACACACACACACACAATAGTGAAAACATAATCTCCGTCCCTGCACTCAGCCTGCTGGAGATAATAATAACTAAAAGCGGGGAAATCTCGCTCTTTCGAACGACCGTCATTTCGACAAAGGAGCGTCGGGAGGGTTAGCGACTCGCCCTACGGAGGTTAGGTTTAGGGTAAGGGTTAGAGTTGGGTGTCGAACAGATGACACGTAGTAATAGCGAAACGCTCCCACTAAAAGCAGTTCTCTCCCGAGCACAGGTCTCCACCAGGTCAGGAATGTTATTCTGGCCTCCTGGTGGCGCTATAATAGGCCAATGTGATTCCTGTGTTCCTTGACCTAGTGGGAATGTGTGTAGAAGATTTCACGGAAAGTGCAAGCTGCATTCATGATTTGAGGCATTTTGTTCAAAACTGACCAATCCTGCAAAGTTTGGATACCAATCTGAGCCAATCAGGAAGGAATATGAAATATCGGACAGATCAGTCTTGATCACATGACTGTGGAGATACTGTGTACTGATTTGTGTGATTTTTGGATAAAATCTGAAGGAGTAATATCTAAAAATGTGTTTTACATATAAGTCAGCCTCCAGGTGGGGCTACAAAAAGCTGGTGTGAAAAATGCAGAGAAAAGGTTTAGGGAGTGTGCGTACAAAGTATGATCGGTGGAGTTACAGGTAAAAGTACAAATCGGCTGTTATGGCGCCACCATGAGGCTGATTTGAAAATGTTGTAGTGGCATTTCTTTCTCTGTCTCCTGAGAATGTGTGTGCACAATTTCATGAAAGTTGCACACTGTGCTCATGATTTGAGGCATTTGTTAAAAGCTGACCAATTCTACAAACTTTGGAAGCCAATCTTGGCCAATCAGATACTGTCTACCGATGTGCGTGATTTTTGGACAAAACGAGTACTGTCAAAATATGAGTTTGACAAAAATCGGCCTCATGGTGGCGCTAGAAAAGGGCCATGTGAAAGATATGGGGCAGAGGTTCTGAATTGGCATCCAGGGAGTGTGTGCGCACAGTTTGGCTGAGACCGGACCAATGGCGCCGGAGATTAGCTGGTAACAGACGGACGGACGCACGCACGCACGCACGCACGCACGCACGCAAGCATGCACGCATGCACGCATGCACGGACGGACAGACAAACACACACGGACGGACGGACGGACGGACGGACGGACGGACGGACGGACGGGGACGAAAACATAGTCTTTCCTATGCCTTCAGCTGGTGGAGACAATAAAAAGCTTAAAAGATAACATTAGTGGCCAACTCACAAGTAGCAGAAAGGTCATTTGGATTCAGGTGCTTTTTGTTGTCTATTCAGGAACAATCTTTGTCTCTCTCTCCATCTTCTGACCAATGCATTATCTCGCCCCTGCTTGCCACAAGCACAAAATTGGGTAGAAAAATAGTCCCCAACGTTCAATGTTTTTAACTAAAACTGACTTGAAGGCAGATGAAAAAAGGAGACTGTTTACTTACATAGACATCAAAACTTGCAGTTTTGTCATTGTGGGGACGATTATCAATGTTTTTAAAGCACACAAAGAATACTGTAGCTATTAATGTATACCTAGTTAAAAACACCACAGTTATAGTCTCAGTCCATCACTCCATTACTGTTTATAGTTTATTCTTTTTAGTCTTGGGGGGGGGGGATTATTATTATTTTAAAACTTCACTGAATCCGTTTTTTGTGGCTCAGTAATCTCACACTTTATATTAGGGTAAATATTGTAATTACTGATTTTAGAATGGAACACACTTTTATTCATGATACAGGCCCACATAACACCAAACCACTGAAGGGACGGAGGTGCTTAACCAAAAACACACATACTACTGTATACTGTAGTCATGAATGACAACAAAGAAACATAACACATAAACCTTCCCCCAAACGCAATACCCCAGCAAATAACAACTTAAGTACACGTCAATAAAACAATAACAAATGCCAAACACGCCCCAAGGTATGCTGGAAAGTCTTTGCCAGCCTTAACAGCTTGGGACACCACAATATTGTTTATTTTATGTAGAGGTTTCCAAGTCAATTATTTATAGAATATTACACACTTATTCACTCACTTCTACAATAACTTCTACACTTTTTTTTAAGAAAAAAGGAGCTGTCTGCTATAGCTTCACCCAAATATCTTAAAGGGCATACATTTGTTTAAAAATACTACCTTATTATCCACAATGCATACTAGAAAAGGGCACTCTGCCGAGTGTATATCTCCACCAAGCTGGGTTGCCTATCCAGGGCTGTGTAAGTTGTGGGTTGCAGCTGCCAGAACGCAAATAAGCTTTTTTATGACATTTCTATGACATAATGTGCAACTTTAAAGTTGTTATGATCCAAGGGGGGAAAAGGTGCTACTGTTGAATAGTTATGCGGCAAAACATAAAGTGACTTTATAGCGCCACCATGAAGCTGATTCAGAAGATCTGATGGAGTGACTTCCTTGGCCTACTGGGTGTTTGAATGCAAAGTTTGACACTGATCAGTCCAGTGGCGTCCAAGATTAGCTGTGCACAGTCACCACCAGGGACATGCTGGGCCCCTGATTCAGCCCGGGAAAAAGAGTTGGAGAGGCCCTCATTGCGCGCTATAGAGAGAGATCTCTCTCTATAGCGCTGCTGCTACTCAAAAAGCCAGTGGGCCAATTACATGAGTTATATTTCATCGTTGTCGGGTGGAAACCTTGTATGTCCAAAACCGTTCGTTTTGTATTTATCCTTTTAAAAATTATTTAAACTATCTACAAGCACACAAGCACACAACGCACAAGCACACAATGCCTCGCACCGCGAGGCGTTGTGTGCTTGTAGATCTGCTGTTTTCACTACTTTTGTGCGACGGCCTTGTATGATGAAGCAGGGCTTTGCTTTGCGAAAAATGTACAAATTTGAAACTTGGAGATACAAGGTTTCTGCCCGACATTTTTTTCCTAATGGCCGGTCTGGACCGGCCGGGAATGAACCGGCCGTTCGGGAGTTGTCCCGCTTTGCCCAATGGCCAGCACATCCCTGGTCACCACACACACACACACATGGACACACGGGCGACAATCGAATCTCTGCCTGTCGGCCTGCTAGAAATAATACATTTAGAGAACATAAACCCACAGATGAAAGGAACCTGTCAACATGGTAATAGCTGTATTTTCAAACACAATGCACAGAAAGCAGCATGAGTACAAATGAGACTGTGCTGACATCACAGAGCAGTGTCTGCTCAAAAAGCTCAGACAGGGCAGCGGAAACCGATTTTCTAAACTGCTCAGCCTCCTTCAAATCACTATAAATCTCACCTAAGATAACCTACCTCTTGCACTATCTACCTTCTGACTGAGGATATGGCTGGGGCTCTAATTATTTTTGAAGAATCACACAGCTCTTCTTAAAGGATGCCATGCTATGCTATCTAAAATCTCAAATACAGTTAGCGAGCTACAGGGCTAACACCGACGACCGGATTAGCCTCAACTATCTTGCTATCATAAGTTAAGTATATGGCTGTGTTTCTCAAATTAAGTGTACAATTTTAAGTGTAACTAATTGCGACCATAGGTCGCTACTTAGTATGAAAACCTCCAGCTCATGTCTGTCACTCTTCTGACATCACAATGACACCTGATCCCAGCTCAGCAGAAGGATATAGCTGACCTGTTCTGACATCACCAAGTCTGTCCAGCGCCTTCTGTGTGTGTGTGTGTGTATGTGTGTGTGTGTGTGTGTGTGTGTGTGTGTGTGTGTGTGTGTGTGTGTGTGTGTGTGTGAGAGAGAGAGAGAGAAAGATAGAGAGAGAGGGGGAGAGAGAGAGAGAGGGAGAGGGAGAGAGAGAGAGAGGGAGAGGGGGAGAAGTTCAGATCAGCGGTCGCTCGCTGTGATGTTCCATATCAGTAGCGAATAGCGATCCAGATAAATCAAACATTTTTGAAAAGTGTCGGGCGGCTCCGACCATCCTCCGAGCAACTCGGCAGGGTTAAGATTGGATCTTTGAACCCTCACTCACACTAGACGACATTAATGCCAGAGAATCGCCCCTGATCCAGACGCAGCCAGCCCGATACTCGGGAGGGTTGTTAAATGCCCTGATTATCTGCTAGTGTAAGGCCACCTTTAAAAAACCAACCAGGTCTGTGCATTTGTTAGGGCCCTTTAAAGGCATCTAAACTTATTAATCCTCTTCTCTCGTGAGCCAAACTATCTCTTTTACAATCTTCAAAGGTAATTCTGCCCAGCAGAAGTTGAGAACAGGAGGCTGCAATCTGCTCTTCAGACTGGAAGGGTATTCAACCAATCACAACACAGTGTCCACAATTCTTTTTTATATAAAAATATCTTTCAAATATATTTGTGAATCCCCATTGCTGCTAAGCAGGTAGTTAGCTAGCTACAGTAGGCTTCAACTAATTTGGTTTCCAGTATGATTTATTTATGCGACTGCACTCGACACGTAGGTTAAGTGAGGAATTGACATGACATCCACTTTATTACTCTTTCAGAGCTTCTGAAGTACCCCACAGATATAGTGGAAGCTTTTGGCCATTAAGCCATTGCCTCCTGCTGTTGCGTACCAACTTCTGAAAGAAGTCAATACCATAGGGAGTAATAAAATGAAATGAAAAGGTAAAAAAATAATCCAGCTATCAAAAATCTGGTGGGGCACGTATACCTCCAAGCTTGAATGGACAGGATAATTGGGCTGATAATTAACAGAAGGAATTTGCCAAGGAAGCCAAATTATCACAGCTTAATGAATTGACGTTAATCATCTTATTTTGATGCAACATCTCTATGAAACTGTAACAGCTTAACATAATGACACATGACATTCGGCTTTTGGATATTCAGATGAGTGAATAATGTACCACTTATAAGCCCAGTGGAGAGTTGAGAGACAAAGATGCAAAGAACATTTTAAAAGGTGCAATTCAGCAGAGTACAGTATGTTAATATAACCAGTAAGACTCCCTAATCGGGAGATAAGCGACCGTCAGGCCGCATACACAAACTTTAGAAGGCAATCGTAGCCAATCAGGAGGGAATATGGGGAATTGGACAGATCCATGTTAATAACATGACTTTAGAGATACTGTGTACCGCTTTGTCCAAAAATGGGTTTTGAAAAAATCTGCCTGATGGTGGCGCTAGAAGAGGGCCATGTGAGAAATGAGGGTGGAGGTTGTAAGTTGCCATCCAAGGAATGCAAAGTTTGGCATCGATAGGGGCAACAGTGCCGGAGATACTGTAAGAGTAGGGCAAAAGTGTGACGTGACAGACGGACAGACAGACAGACAGACAGCCGGTGGAGCTTTTCATAGTAACTTGCGACCGTCAGGTCGCAATAAACCTAGCACACTTGCAGTGGTTCATGTAGTAGTGGTTCGTTCATGTAGTAGTACTACCTGAAGCTCATAAGCACTATATCTCCCCTGGCCAAGTGTGATTCCGTCTTGGAACAAGAGCTTTTTGATTTCATTTGAATTGATAATTATTTGAATTTGAACTCTGTCTCCCACATTTGGGAGACCAGTTCAAACAGCAGGTAGGACATGAAAGTTACGGGCTGCAGCTTTAACTACCGCTACAAGCTCAGCAAACAACACAATATTTTAGCTAGTATTACATACTTTGAAACTAACTCCTTTTGAGTTACACAACTTGAACGAAACTTGATTGATCCCCCGAGGTGAAATGGGTCATTACAGGAGCCAGTAACAAGATACAGACATAATAGACAAGCAAGCATCACAATAGAGTAGCAGGAGAACATTTGTCCTCATACTCATCTCAGCAAAAGCTCTAAGGAAAATGGTTTACTGTGCACCAAATGACATCTAGCAGAAGGTACACTGTAAAACCTCAGTATTAACTTCACTCTGAGCATTTACAAATGGGTGAATTAACACAGGATTTGACTGCGTATGTCACAAGCAGCAGAATGTGTGCTGCCACTGAACACAATGAAAGGATGCGTGCTAGCTATCCAAAAGGTGCATTGTCTGAATTATGCTTGTGTTTTCTGAAAAAGGGCCCAGACACAGAAGGTAGGACTCCCCACAGACGAGAGGCCCTGTGCCAATGCACCATTCGCACGTCTCTTGCAACACAGCTTGTTCGTCCAAACAAAAATGGACAATTGATTGGTTGTTTTGCATCATGGCAGCTTTTGTTATTTATATTATTAGACTGCCATGTTGATACTTACATTTAACAGGTGAGTAGGCATTTATCGCTATTTATTTCACAAAATATGTTTTTTGTTTTTTCCCCCCTCGAGAGTTACAATATGTTTTAGTGATTTATTTTTACCAGACAACCATATGTTATTTTCCCTAGGCATACATAATATGCCCATGGGTTCTGTTTTGTAGTAATTATCAAACAGTATTTTTACACCACACATCTCAATGTAAGAGTTGTGATCCCAATCTAAATTAGCTTTAATGTCCTGGGTCCTTGACTTGAAGTTTAGTTGACAGACGTAGAAGTTGGTCTTTTTCCAGGCTAGTAGTGGTCACAACAGTTTAATGGAAAAGACCCCGGTTCAATTCCCACTGCAGCTGTGTTCTGTCAAATTGTCCTTGAGCAAGTGCACATTGAAGCCCTACAATTAAACTCTGTGGTGTTCATTTAACTGAACTTGGGTCCTTTTGTTCCACATTCAGAGTTAAATGTAGTGCTTCATTTTGCTGTTACAGCCAAACAATATCACAAGCTGCTCTAGATAAGAGAACAAAATGTGACTGTAAATGTACAAGCAAACAAAAATACATACTGTTGGTAACTGAATAACAGATTGGAGAAATATGATCAAATAGAACAAGATTAAAAATAAATAAATCAGTAGGCTACCTGGTTTTGTAAGACAAGACCCAGCGTGCAGCAGGTGAAAGGTGAAACTTGAGAATACATTATAATCCTACTGGTTGATTTGTGTGTAGCCCTCACGTTGACAGGTATATTGAATATTTTTTTAAACCCTGGTAGCTTGAATGTAAACAGCCGGTTGGAGCTTGACCCCACCTATGAGCTTTCTCAGCACAGTTGTCATGCTGGCAGCCTCATCCCGCTAAGCCAAGCCAAAACAGACAGTGAACGGACGTCCACCTCAGCTCAGGGGACTAGAACAGATGTCTGACCAATTTGAGGTCCACCTCGAAGGCACTGTGTACTAGCTCAGACTAACAGTGCCATAATTGAATGGAATAGCATCAAGTGCATGGGACTCTGGCTGCCAGAGAGTGGCCTAAATGGAAAGGAACACTGGAAGAAATCTATCTGTCTGCCTGCCAAACCCGGGAATTGACGTGGAACAACATATTTGTGGCTCTCCAGATCTCAGCCGGGGTAATTATAATAGTTTGCACTCAGGTCTAGTCTACTGTAAGGTAGTCAGTCTAAAATTCACACAATTTAGAGCTGAAACGTGGAACTTATTTTAATGAATACAACTTTATTTTAACCAATGTTCATACAGTAGGAGTAGAGAGGCCACCTAGGGAACAGAAGTTCCCCGTTTTGCATCCAGCCCTGATCTGCACTACACTTAACCCATAACTGCTCGCTGAGGCACTGCCCCTGTAGCTGCCCACTGCTCCTTATGATGTCTTAAATGCAGTTTTCACATTTCACTGTGTATGCAAATACACAGCAGATGAGTGCAGACCAAAGTATTATTATTAATTCAATATAACCCTATACCTACCCTACTCTTCCATGATGTCGGGTAGTAGGCCTACACGGTACACCTACTTTTTGACAAGTAGTAGTTTGCCTGGTTAATAAACCAGACCGAACACAACAACACCCCCTGGCGGTAGTGGTGTTGTAGTACGGTCTGGCACCAATCGATTGAGATTCTATTTCCTCAACCAGCTTCAAGGGTTGGCCAATCAGGGTTGTATGCTTGGGGCATGTGGTTTCCTTAGGCTTGGGCCACGTGGTTTGGGGCAAACCCTAGAAATGAAAGCTCTTCCTGAAAAGTGTGTGATAGAGGCTGGCAACGCTAGGCAAAGTAGTAGTGCCTCAAGCTCATAATAACTGCAATAGTTCCCCTAGCCTGGCAGGATGGTAGAAATGTTGTCTTCCACGTGTCGTGGGTGAGACCCGGGTACGAATCCCGCCTATATCAACTTTAAGTTGAATGCCAGCCTATGTCTATTCATCATCAGCCACTAATATATGAATTAAATAATTTGCCTGGATTTATGATTAATTAAACTGAGACGTCGCCATTCAATGAAATTAAATCACTAGCTCTAGAAACTGAACTCGAGAGAAAAGTAAGGTTATGTTAGGTTAGGGGGCATGGTGGCGCAGTCAGTTTAGCGCAGTCGCCTCACAGCTAAAAGGTACTAGGTTCGATTCCCGCTGAGGACGCTGTGGGCGTGTTCTCTCCTCCTTGTCATCAGTGCCCATACCCATTATTTATTCTGTGTGGAGTTTGCATGTTCTCCCCGTGTCTCCTTGGGAAGGTATACCTCACAAAAAATATGCTGTAGCCTAATCCTGGTCTCTACTGACTCCCCCTGGCCAGCTGGGGCGCCTGATGAAGGGGAAAGGAACTGGTGGCAACCCAGGGGTGAGATGCCATGGTCTCGCGTGGGCTCGGCGAGCCCACACTTATTTTGCTGCACGCACGCGTGCCTCATATGCACACACTAAACACACACTAAACACACACTTAAAAACAGCGTGCGCACATGACATCATGAATTTAGAGGACCCACACTTCTAAAATCCATATCACACCACTGGGAATAACGTGTTCCTTCCAGGCAAACTCCCCCGTCAGATGAAAAGAAGCAGCTTGGATTCCTCATACATAGAAGGAAGCAGGTTGTCAGAGGGAGTGTAGCGGCAGTGTCCAGGATTATAATAGAAAATTGACACCGGGTTACAAAGTCGTGGGATAAACATATTAAAACCTACCATTATTTTCACTCTCTCAGGCAGCTCTCTCACCCTCTATAACCCCAGTCCTAAAGCGTCAGCTGGGGAGATTGGTGATTTCGGGAAATAAATAGGACGTGTCTCCCGCCCCCATCAGCGCAATGTGAGGGACCTAATGTGCTTGCAAAGCGTGCACGCGTGAACAAACATGATCAAACGACTCATAATTTAAAGCACAAGTTCTCCGACGTGTCAAGCACGTTTTATTTATTTGTATTACCGGCACAGCCAGTGCCGCAGCGGGTAGATGTGAGGGGAAAGAAGCGGGCGGAGGGAGCCGTTCGGTGGCAGAGAGAAAGAAAGAGCGATAGCAGTCTGTGGTTTTAAACCCTTTTCATATCAAGGTCCATTATTTATTCAGCATTTGAGCCGCGGACCACCATTTGATGAGATTTAGCCTCTCAGAACTAAAACTTAGAATATTGTGTTAACGTTGGAGAGGATTTTGTCCACAATTCCATGCTGTAATGATGTGGTATCTGGCTAGAGATAACAGGCAAAAAAAAAAGAATCTACATTCTCTAGCTTAACTGTGTAGACTTCTTGTAAATTAAGTAATGCAGGTGTTAAACAATAATTTAACTCCTGAGAGTGTGTATACAATTAAACCAAATGAACTCGCAAGCGTCCATTTGGTTTCATTTTACTCTCTCTCGAGAGTTAAAAGATCTAGCTAGGGTCTATCTAATTTTGGTTATACCAACTCTCCATCATTTAGCTGGGGACCACGTGGAACCCCCCCACAGGGACCACTGGTGGTCGCCGGACCACTGGTTGAGAACCACTGCGATAGCGAGAGCGACGGAGAGAGCGATCAGAGAGAGGAGCTGGCAGCAGCATGCATGATCACGGGCTATCCACTCAGTGACTGATCAACTCGAGCATTGCTAATTGCACTGCCGTCAACATATGGGAATACAAAAGCAAAATTGTTGTTTTTCACCTGTCTCGGGAGCAGGACACCGGGGGATCCGTGTTGGAAAACGGTGGCCAAAAAGCTGAGGGACTTTTGCTTCACACACACATACACACACACACACACACACACACTCACACACACACACACCACGTAACAGAAAGAAAACGAGAGGAGACTATCCGGTAAGTGAATCTAGATTGATATGAATTGGACTGGCTCAAATGCTGTGGTTTTATCGGTCTGCCGATTTTCGGAAGACTGTGTTGGGTTGCTGTTTTTTGAGATCTTATGTGTGTCCAACAAGTATTTTTTTTTACTCATTGTCTCAGTCAAACGGCACGGCTTGAAAAGATATGACCATCTGTCTGTCTGTAGAACATTATAGCGGGGAATTTGCGTTTCCTATAACGGCTTGATTGAAAACGCATGATGAGAAAGGCATGAAGGGCTAATAGTCATTGATTTAGGTTTTGCGCTCTAGTTTTAAGGCCCAATTAATTTCAAACAAAGGACTAGACCCATGCATCAAAAGCCAGAGTGATGTAGCCTTTTCATTCTCTAAATTGACTGGCAGCGAGCGGCAGAGCACTGAGAGGACAAGCAGTGTTTTGAACCTGTGAAATATCTGACTACATGTGTAGGCTATAGAATCTATCTTAGAGTAGGATATAGGCTATTTTGAGTTTCCAAAGTGATGCCAAAATGTGTTGTCGGTGTCTTCAGAACCTTTCAAAAACATATGGTTCAATATAAATATTTTTGAAAGGTGTATTACGACCTGAAAAGTTTGCGAGGCTGATTCAAGAGGGTCTACTCTAGGGTCTAACAGACCATTGTAAAACATGTTCTCCCCGTGTGCGCATGCGTGGATCATGGCCATAAATGTTAATTGCGAATCAGAAATATTGTTCAATTTCCTGAGAGCTGACACCGCCTTGACAGCACTGACCCCAGTTTAAAGTTGTGCTCATTGCCTATGCCGATGTTCAGGGTCCAATTTTGTTGCTCAGATTGTGATGTGATAAGTTGCATCTCTTTCTGCCAAACAGTGCTTTGCAAGTTGACTAGATATGGCTTATGCCAAAATCCAGGATGAAAGCAAAATTACAGTGAGTAACATTGGCACAAAGAGGTTTTTATATTGTCAGAAGGCCTATTGACAAAGGAGAACAAAACCAAATGGAACAAAGAAACGTTGCAATTCATCATCTGAATGATGGCATTATTTTGTCAGCAGCTAAACAAGGCTCTTCTCAGGTCATACACCTGCTGCAACTGGCTGTGCCCATCGGCTGTGTTAACCCAACATAGGCCTACATTTAGCAGCTGGCAGTCAGCCAATCAGGACCTATGATTAAGGTTCAACCAATAGCAATTAGCAAGGACACTTAAGAATCAGCGCCTCTGCTTTTAGAACACAAGACAGCAGATTTAAATCACAACGTTCGGAGGAAGTGGAGAGAGAGAGAGGCACATGCACTCTGTGCTGTATTGCCAGTATTGGTTTAACTGGAGTGTATTATGTGGTGCAGGGCAGGGTGATAGACGGACAGATGGTGCCCCCAAATGATTTCAGCCTCTGAATATTGGAAGAGAGATATCCTTGGATGCAGTATCCTCTTGTTGGCAGTGATGCCTGTGTCTGGCAGCCTTCACAGCAGTTGACCATGCTGCCCACCATACTGTATGCTGACATCACCTCCACCTTTTCCAGAATATCTGTATTTCACATGGCCTGGGCTGGGGCCTGATGTTACAAACTATACGTGTTATAATGGAACTGTGGGCAACAGTGGCGTCAGTTCAGAAAAAGCTAAGGTATGGCAACATGACTGGTGTCTTGCACGCGTGCGACACCAGTCATGATGTTGCCATACCTTAGCAACAGGCATGATACATTTATTTTAAGAGGTACATTCTATTTTTTCCCCTGTTTCCCCTGTTTTCTTGGGCTGGATATGGTAGCCAACGGGTTATCAAGTGCAGCTAGATTTGGCATGTTAGTAAACGTGCCACAATTAACAATAATGCATTGCACCTGTGCAGCTGACCTGTGGAACCTGGGAATATACCATTTCGTCAAGATGGGGAGAATACAAGTGTGGAGAATATAATTATAATACCTTGTTAAAGTGACCATTTTGTTAAATTTTGCATTTGTAGTTATTTTACTGTAATTTAACAATACAATAACCAGCACAGATAGACAAAGAGACATTCATGGATTTATATTTAAAAGTAACTTTTATTTTCCCCCCTGGACCCAAGGTATGGCAGCTGCATACCCCTGCCATACCCAATTGACGCCCCTGGTGGGCAAGCTCTGGTTTACATCGCCTTACATACAGGTCTGTTGTATGAATGCAAAATAAATACCTGTAGTAGGCTAGCTAGGGATTTGGTAATGCAGCCACCAACTGGGGTTGTATTTTGTTTTCATCATCCCTCCATTACAACAATGAGGCCCATTGTCCAGTGTTGAACTTAGAGGGAACACAAGAGATGTGAAAATTACACACCAGAGATTGTACGGGGCAAAGATGAATGGTAATGTTTCCATGGAAGGGAGCTGTAGCTTTTCTCCCCAGTAGTATAGCTATAGTATAGCTCTGCATCAGGAATGTGTGAACATCCTGAATGTAGAGCACTAGAGGGTCGCCTTGATCGCCGGACGCACTTCCGGTTTAGAACTCCGTGTGCCACGTGATCAGTCCTAGCCAATTGGAGTGCTGCATTTGGTCGTGTCTGAGTGATCCACATCCACAAACTGACAAAAACCGCTGGCTGCAGTTCTAAAATGTAGGTATAGATAACTGCACAGCAACAACCATATAGGAATGTCAGGCTCACCATTCCTTATAGTCTGAGAAATATTTGGCACCATTCCCCAGTGAAAAGTTGTCAGGAAAGTGTGAAAGTAGATTGAAAGACCCCATGCTAAGTTGGTGTTACTTTGGACGTCAAATATAGCTATAGTTATTTACTTGTGTTTTTTATTTCAAAGCCACAGCAGTCCCTGCCTCCCACAGAAATCACCCCAGTCTTGATGCTAGCGTCAGTAGTTATCGACTGAGGAGGTTCATGAATAATCAGTGAGAACACTATGATCATTCTGTGGCAATGGGCAAAATGTCATGTGAGCAGCAGGGCCTAATCAATATTCATGAGGAAGCATAAATATTCAGAAGGCGATTACTATAAAACAGCTCGTTCCAATATAATATATTACATCTAAATTGCGTTGTTAACTATATACTGTCCCAAGTGGCTTTTTCTTTTGAGCAAAAGCTGAAAATAGACTTAGACTAAGTTTGTATGAACAAAAATTGATTTGCGAGGCTAAATTAAAGGCTTCCAATGTTTTGCTGTCAGTTATACATCACAGGTGTTTTTTTCTTTTCTTTTTTACAGATTGAACATCTAAAAATATATATTTAGAATATTTCAGAATATTTCGCAACACTTTTTTGTCTAAAAGTAGTGAGCAACAGGTTCTGAAACAGGCCATTTGCTCTTCTCTCTGTCTTCTACAGAGAGCAAAATTGTCACCATTTGAACATGCTCGATGTTTTCAGCATATTTGATCAAAAGTTGAGACTTTTGATGTTGTTAACACCTACGTGGTCATTCTATCCACAACAGCTAGCCTCACAAATTATTTTGTAGCAATGGTGAGCTATCATCACAGCTATGCCACAATGTCAGAGAAAATAAAATAGTATCACCATGTCATACTGTATTTCCCAACTGATCTATGCAAACTCTTTATTATAATTCTTTTTTGCCCTTTTTTGTTTTCTATTTATTTATTTTCAGATTGAGGTGTCACAATGTTCCTTTTCGTTTTCGCTCCACTAACCCTACTGTAACTACTGGTAATCATTTTCCAAAGTTTGTGAGACAGGCCTCTCTGTTTGGAGCCATTTTCTACTAGGGGCACCATAAATGACAATCCTTACCTCAGTAAGAGCGATGTACAGCGGGGACAGAGTGAGCGCTAGTCTGTCTCCAGTGCCCTTGCCATGGGCCTGATCTGTCTTTTATTGTTCTGCCTTTTTTGTCTCGCTCCCCTTGGGTCCGTAGGGACGTAGGGATTACATTTTTGTCTGTCAGTCTGATGTCTAGCAAATGTTTGTTTTCGGCATCATCCCTTGGTGGCGCTGCGGGGTGAGACGTATCTGCCTGCCTTCAGCATTGAATGTCTTCTATTGTTAGTCACTCAGAACTCAGAAATGCATTCTAGCCATGGTTTATATTTACTTAGTTATGTTACTTGGTTATTACATTTATTTACTTGCATTCTTTACAGCTATTTAGCATCAGTTATTTTACTTACTTACTTCATGTACTAAATTGAAAAAAAAAAAAAAAGTTGGTCATGATACTTAGTTTTGTAGTAGTTACTTGAAATACCTGCTTACTGGACAGTGTCCACTGGAGGTTGTTTGGAGGAGAGAGAGAGAGAGAGAGAGAGAGAGAGAGAGAGAGAGAGAAAGAGACAGAGAGAGAGAGAGAGAGAGATAGAGAGAGAGAGGAGGACCTGTCACAATCTTTTGTCTCTAAGCCAGTCAGCTTGCATTGATTAAATGAACCTCAAGTTTGCCAGCAGTATTTTAGCCTGCTGTTTACCAATGCAGATGCGGAGATAATTAGTTTGTGGTCATTTGGTCAAAGACAATGACACGTCTTTAAATTAAATCAGTGTCTCTTTAAGACATCTATGTCATTCACGTCTGACATTATGTTGATGAATGTGAATTAATAAGGTAATTAATATGCAACGTAATTCGCCCGGCAACTTTTTATCCTGTCAAATCAAATTTATTTGATGCTCAAACAAAAAAAAACGGGGCGGCATCAGAAAGTGCTTTACGGAGAACAAGGTGGAGAAAAAAAAAGAAGATCACAACACGAAGCACTTTCTGACCAGTAATTCAAGGCTTGAACTGGAAATGATGCAGCAGCACCATGCTTCCCATTAATTTATCCACACTTTTACTGTAAACTCTCTGGCATCTGCACTGCAGATGTTTGGTCTTTACAAGTGCTATTTAATGATGTTTGACACTGCAGGAAACGCAATATCGCCATATTCACTGCAAGCTCTTCCAAGGCAAATAAGCAAACATGGACATGAGAAGTGCCATCTTAATTGTTCACGTGATTGTTGTGGATGGGTGTAGAATGCATAATGAAATTATCTTACTCTAATGTATTTTCTGAAAAGTACAGTATAGCACAATACTGTGTAAGTGCACAGTAACTATTGAAATCTCCCTCAAACATACAAGAGATTAACAATGCTATGTACCTCTATTGCCTATTATACTGTAATGGGGTTATATCCTCAAATAAGAATATAAAGGTTACAAGTCAGTACATTGGAATAAAGCTGCTGTAAACAGGCGTCCATATTTTTACTTTCTATGGATTTCCACGTCATAGAAGGCGTAATAAGCAAAAGACGCATTAACCCGGATTTCTGACTCACCTTGTAAAAAGTGAAACTCAGCCAGGCTAGGCACAAAGCAGGGATGATTGAATTTCGCGAGCCAGCCCAAGCAGAAGCGCCCTCCCTCCCCTGCCTCCCTATGCTATGCCTTTATTCTCATTAAATGTGTGTGTGTGTGTGTGTGTGTGTGTGCAGTGGATGACTTTCCCTCCAATCAGCCCCATGCTGTGTGTTGTGTGACGTAGAAATCGGCACAACCTGGGTTGTTAAACGTTAAAAGTGGATACCGGTGACAGAGGCGAGAAATGTGTATTTTTTGTGCTATAATTGTATATCTTATCGAGACATCTGATCAAGAGCAATGCTCTTGAAGAGTCAGAGTTCTGTTGAATTAAAATCTGATTGAATTTCATGAAAGACACCGCAGGATTTCACAGCTTCATTTAATGATACAGTATATAACCCACAAATGATCTGAGAATGGAAACCCTCAAATAGCCCGCAAATGATTGTTAAATGGCAACAATAACGAGCATCATAACAGGCAGCCAAAGGCAATGTTCAATATCACTCGTCTATTTAACATGCAACACAGTGCCCCATTATACACCCATTGGCACCAGTCTGTGAAGGTAAACTCAAACAATCTCTTTGAAATGTTAATACGTTAATGCTTTTCTTCTGCAAGATGCCTTTAGATTTTTTTATTCTGTGGCAACGGCGTCCTTACTCTCACTCTTGTCCAAAACACGCGGAGTGACCATTCATCTGTGGCTGAATAGTGTTTGTCAGCTGCAAGCTGTGTGATATAGGGGCTTCAGCATGAGAGATTCCTGATAGTTGGCCTTGCTTTTCAAGGTGGTATACCTGAGTCCCTGAGAGGAATGTTGAATGCTAGTTTGTATGCCAGGGGAGATCAGAACTTTGAAGTTCACCGAGTGCTGCTCTGTGCAGTTTTTTTTGGTCGCTGAGTTCGAGCAACCATCACCGTTCTTTCTTGGTGGTTCTGTGGTGGAGGTGTGTTAATTCCCCCTCATAGGAAAGGAAAAATGTTTCAGAAAGATGAAAACCTCATGAACCCCAGCGTCCCTATTCTGGGGTGAACATTCATCTCCAATTAGCGAATCTACAGTACAAGCTCACAACTTGGCACAACTCAATTCATTCGGTGTGAGATTTTATATCGGCAATATTCTGTTAAGAGGTTTGTTTCGTGTAGAGCAAAAACAAAGGGGGCCTAGTATAGATCAGTGGTTCTCAACCTGTGGGTCGGGACACCCAGGGGGGTCCCCAAATATTTTTGTGGGGTCCCCAGATGATTAGCTTAATGTGAAACACTGTTTTCTCTCTCAACAGTAAACAAACCAACATAAAGTTTAAGTGTATAGAGGGTATCTAATATTTGGCCAATGTTTAATTTGTCATATTAGAGGTATTATATTAAAAAGGCCTTAAAATGTCACTGATTAGAGATAGAAATTGTGAAAATAGCTGATCTACATGCTCACAATGCCTAGAACCGTGTTATACAAAATGTAATGCCTCAACTCTTAGTGCTCGTCAGGGTGGGGGGGTCCACAGTTAAAATATGATTATTTGGGGGGTCGTGGCCTGAAAAGGTTGAGGACCACTGGTATATAGATGGTGCAGCCCTGGACTCCAATCAACTAAGTATATAGTGTTTAAGTGGTTAATATACTCTGGAGCAGCGAGTGGCGTGAAACCCCTGATTTAAACATAGTTGCGTGCTAGTATTGCGCACAAAAACAGTCGATCTACAAGCTCACAACACGTCACACTGTGAGCTTCTAGATTGGCTATTTTCAGTGCAAGACGCACCAGCGTATAACAAGTTATAAATCGGATCCCCCCCACACACACACCTATCCTCCCCCGCCTGAGGGTCTGATGGACATGTATTTATTATAAACACTTTTTAAAGACTTTAAACTGACTTCTATTTAAGACTTTGAGATTATTCCTTGTGTCTATAAGACTGACTTTTAAAAGTCTCCTAATTTTTAACTGTCCTCTTAATTTGGTGATTGTGGTTTTATTGTATCTCTGGTTTTATGGTATGATTGTGAAAACAAATGACCACTACTGAGTAGAAAATAATGGCTTTGAACTAGAACATGTTTCTTTGCCTTAAATTAAAGCAAATATTATAAGTGTTAGCATTCCATGTTTTTTTCTGAGCTCATGGAAGATAATGATGTATGTATCCAGGAAATGACTAAGCACTTAAACCCCCTGCATGAATATGTAGAAATGCAATTTCTTTCAAATAAATTATCTACAAACTGCGGACGTGTTATACAGTATACAGTGCTGTGTGTGTGTGTGTGTGTGTGTGTGTGTGTGTGTGCGTGTGTGTGTGTGTGTGTGTGTGTGTGTGTGTGTGTGTGTGTGTGTGTGTGTGTATAAAACACACACACACACACACACACACACACACACACACACACACACACACACACACACACACAC
The DNA here is from genome assembly GCF_963921795.1 of Nannobrachium achirus. NCBI lineage: Eukaryota > Metazoa > Chordata > Actinopteri > Myctophiformes > Myctophidae > Nannobrachium > Nannobrachium achirus. The sequence goes on along the minus strand of NC_137826.1, from coordinate 23,931,232 downwards.
ACTGTATATACGGTATGTATACAGTATATAACATAATGAGAGGTTTTGGAAATGTACTGCTCAAAAGGGCCAGGTTGAAAGTGGTTAAGTCCACATGAATTGCAATTCCTATTACAATCACAGCATGTGGCAAAAACATTTCTTGTGAGTCTTGCTGCTAATGTGTTATTGATCTAACTTTTTGCCACTTATCCCCATAATGGATAGAAGATGGTGAGCTGTAAGCATAGGCTTTACTTACAGGTACTAGTCCTAACCTAGAGCCTGACCGATGGGCCGATGGCAGTCTTCTGGGAACGATGCCGATCTCGATTTTGGACAGTCCCAGTCCACTGATTACTGATATTTTGTCCAAAAAAAAGTACAAAATCAATTTTAATCAATTTGAAAAACTTAGATTTGATTAAAGTGACAGAAAATAAAAGTGTACAGTACCGCTCACAATGCGACGGGTTGTGAACTTCTGATATTTCTGGAAAAAGCTTTTGAAAACCCAAGACATTTTTCTCCTATAATGACATTCTCAAAATACTGATGCCAGGTTGAAAAGGTAAAAACTCATCTTGACACATGGGCTGATAGTGATGCCATTCATCATACAGTCAAATAATGTCCGATATATCTGTCTGGCTCTAACTGTTGGCATCACAGAGAAGTAATGAGATGAGCAATGAGCATGAGGCTGCAATTGGTTCGACAAAAAAGACAACGCCTCTCTGTAAAACCGAGAATGCAAATCAGCCCGATTGACTTTTATTTGCTTGTAAAACTTCGTACAATCTGTGTATTTACACAATATCCCCACAGGGATCAATAAAGTTTTATCTTATTCCATTGCCGGGCACTGCAAATTGAATGTGGTGTATTATTGTGCTATGAAGAAGACCGTTTTCTTTCACCGGTATTGGTGGGAAATTGTCATAAATCAGATGAGATGAGTTTCTCATGACAGTCCCACCATAACCATAGTGTCTGTAACGATAATGATATGATTAAATGAGGGCCAGTCTAATTAGCGGAAAAGTGAGAATGCTTTGTGAATGTCTTGTTTTTTTTAGTTTTCGGGCGATAATGTGGCTTCTTTTGCACCTTGTATCACACAGTAGAACGACTAAAACGGCAACATTAATTTAGCTGGTGACACCTTTGCCCATTAGCAGCTTGAGGAGCCTTGTGCTTCAACAGCAGAGCTACACTGCACTCATTCTAGGAAACCTAAACCTACCGTAATTAGCAAGCACAGGGATGAATGAATAACAGACGGTGGATAAAACTGTCATCTGGGATATTCAATATGTATTCAGTATGCGTGCATGATGTACTTGATGCTGTGTGACATACACCCTGGGTGTGGACTGTTTTTTAATAGCCTCCCCTTTTCCACTTCAACGGCATAATTTTGACGTAGTTGACTGGGTATAAGTCTGAGTGTATTCAGCCCTCGTGGCCTAGCGTACATGGCGCTGGTGAGTTGATGGCTCTCGGTTCAAGCCAGTCCAAGGGCAAGTACCGAAAGCCCTTGCTGGCACGGCCACTGGCCAGTAGTTGCAAATAATAATCCAACATTGTCGCATACCGTAAATGTCATCGCAGGCCTCGGGGTGAAATGCATCCATCATTACCCGTATTATGCCATGGCCTTTCCTTTACATTTAGTCTTTAAAAACCTATAAAAAGGTTTTAGTCGTCCCCTATATAGATCACATTCATGCTCCCAATACCTGATGTGGGCTGTTTCTCAGCAAACAGAAATCTCTTGTTTCTTGATGGAGTCTCTGGTTTATTGGACGAACACACAAGACAGGAAGGAGGGAGTCGGACTGTCTGTCACCAACAGGGAGGGAAAGGGTAGCAATAGGGGACAAAAGGAAAAGCATTACGCAACTTCCTTTTTACTAGCAAAGTTTATCTTGTATGACAACTGATACAATAAGTGGCATCACAGTGTCAGTCAGAAACCTTGTATCACACGTAATAATGACGGTGGCGTGTGAAAATAACTGATCTACAAGCTCGCAATGCAATCAGGACATTATGTTGTGAGCTGTAGAGGAAAAAATGCTGTCTTCACCCGATGTATACCCAAAACAGAGATGCCAGGTTGAAAGTGGTGAAACGTGTCTGTCTGTGTCTAATAAATATTATTAACCAATGAAAAGTATTAACAAACGCTAATGACTAAATAATAACTATATCCATTGGAACAAACGTGTTCTTTTTCCATTTCCTGAAAGGTAACAGTATTGTGTACATACATTATATAGAAGGTTTCCACCGGACAGCGACCGCGTCAACATCTCATCATCTCAAGGTCTTTCCATCTTCATTGGTCTCTTCCTCTCCTCTCGTGTTCCCTTTCTTCCCGGGTGACAGCTGGTTGCCAGTAGGGTACAGCGGCCATGCCAGGCCAAGTGTACATATTTGCCAGCTCACAGAGCATATTGTACACAATACAGTAGCAACATAAAAGTGAACCCTGATTAACCCATTCAGAACGTGTACACATTATTGTGTATCATTATTTTATGCTTTAACTTTTGAAAAATAGCAGATATACAAGCTCGGTGCCGCGCTGCGAGCCTGTAGATCTGCTATTTTTGAAAAAGTCATGAAAATGTGTGCAAATCTTTGAATATATGTATGTTCAAAGCGAACGTTTGTAACTCAAATTTTGCTTCTGGGAGTGGTCCCTGGAACTAGATATTTTGAGATGGGGGTCCGTCCGTGGCCAAATAAATATCAGTTTGGGGGTCCTTCACATGAAAAGGTTTGAGCACCACTGACATAGTAGTCTCTCAAGAACAGACTAACTGAGCTCCAGTTAAGTGAAAAGGACCTTTTCTTTGACGATGGCTAGCCAGATTGCTGACATAGAAACATATAGGTTTTTCAAAAAACCTTAGAAGGATTCAAAAGACACTTATAGAAACGGGTCAAAATTCTAATTTTCACGTTTTTTCAAAAATAGCAGATCTACAAGCTCACAGCGCGGCACTCGCGGTGCCGCGCTGTGAGCTTGTATATCTGCTATTTTTCAATAGTTAAAGCATAAAATAATGATACACAATAATGTGTACCCGTTCTGAATGGGTTAATTCATACAGGGCTTGCCTCTCTGTCTCCTTTAATATCCCAAGCACATGCAGCACGCGCCACGTCCCCGGCCGGCCCACCGGGTATTGCGGTCTTCATTATGTACCGTGTCGGCGACGATGGTAAGGGGATCCATACATGCTGTAGATGCCTGCTGTGGGAGACGTCCACCCACAGCGGCGCAAGGTGGAGAAACATTGATTGTTCCGTATCGTGAGATTCTGGATCAATATTGACGTTATAAAATGGATTCCATACACATGTAGTCATTATGGGCGTGAAGGCAAAGTCTGTCATTTCCATTTCAGCTTCGCTGCACGCTTGTCAAGTTAACAAAGCCACGGGTAGGGGTTTTGAAATCGATTCTCTCAGAAATCCCCTTGCATAATTTTGGTGGCGATTACATACTCGACTCCATTACTTTGATTTGAGTGTGGACTGTATGTAGAGGACTTCAGAAACAAGTTAGAACACCAAATACTGCGGTGTGTTGATTTTGTCCTGTAGATGCATTGCATATATATCATCACTGTCGGGCAGAAACAAGCTCGTATCTCCAAGTTTCAAATTTGTACGTCTTTTCATAATGTCAAGCCTTGCATACAAACAAGGTTTCCACAACGATATTCGGCAGCGCAATTATACCATCCTGTGTCTGTTATGATAATGTAAACAGTCCCATTTGCTTTGGAGCTTCTTGAACTCTTACTTTTAAGTGAACGTTTCTCAGTGTTAAACATTACCTGAACTACAGCATGCGCAGCTGTAGGGAGAGTGGCCCCGTAACATTTCACGCTGACAGCTTTCTTAGCGGCTTCCGGCACTACCATAAACAAAGATGTATGCATTATACGGTACACAGTATCATCAATTATATTTCTATGGATCACACAGTACATGATCTGGTTATCTATAATAATTCATTCTGCATACTGTATGTCTAAATAAACCCCTGAACTCTTTTACAGAAGCAAAACTTTCGTAGGCTTTTATTTGCGTGGTGAGCATTTTGTGCATGAGTGGACCCACGCACGTGTGCATGCATCCTAGTGCGATGTGGATACATCCTGGGGCATATAATGTGAAGTGATATGTATTTTTTATGCATTTCATGGCTGGTTTCATATATTTCAGTTATGTGTCTTGCCTTTTATGTAATGCACATTGCGTTTCATCGCTTTAGGAAATGCACTATATAAACAAAGCTTGACTTTGACCATTTCTCAGCCAACCCACAGCAGTATTTCCAAGCTTTATATGCATTATAGTGCGTCCCGTAAATCGTACCGCCCGGAAATGATAATGCCTGCATGGTCTAATGCGACAAATACAACAAAGCTTGTATAATTAAGATCAAACCACTGCTGGGTGACCAGCATCAGACTTCAGTCAACAGTAAATACAGATTTCTTTGTTTTGAGTCAGTAGACAGTCTTTAATTATCATGGCACACTCCCTGTTAAAGCAATAATTAAATACCAGTTTTTCAATCATCACTGGCTTTTCTCCCTCACTTTCCCTCCTTCTTTAAATTCCAGAAGCTCTTCTGTTCTCTGTAGAAAGACACAGCGCTGTCTTTTACACCGATGCCCCATGAATTTTAACCCATTTAGAATGGGTACACATTATTGTGTATCATTATTTTATGCTTTAACTATTGAAAAATAGCAGATCTACAAGCTCACAGCGGCGAGCTTGTAGATCTGCTATTTTTGAAAAATCGTGAAAATTAGAATTTTGAACCGATTCTATAAGTGTCTTTTGAATCCTTCTAAGATTTTTTTGAAAAACCTATGTTACTATGTCAGCAATCTGGCCAGCCATCGTCAAAGAAAAGGTCCTTTTCACTTAACTGGAGCTCAGTTAGTCTGGTCTTGAGAGACTACTATGTCAGTGGTTCTCAAACCCTTTCATGTGAAGGACCCCCAAAAAGATATATATTTGGCCACAGACCCGCATAAAATATTTAGTTCCAGGGACCCCCCAGAAGCAAAATTTGAGTTACAACCGTTCGCTTTAAAAATACATATATTCAAATATTTGCACACATTTTCTCAACTTTTTCAAAAATAGCAGATCTACAAGCTTGCAGCGCGGCACTCGGTGCCGCGCTGTGAGCTTGTATATCTGCTATTTTTCAATAGTTAAAGCATTCACTATTCCCACTCCCAGGCCTAAATGGGTTAAAGGTCTTAGGATGCTACTGAAATTTCATATAATATGTGGTGATTTTTGTCTTTTAGTTGTATTGTGCCGTCTGTGAAACATGAAAAGCTTCCCCCTGGAGACTCAAATTAATATTTTCTGAGGTGTGTGTGTTTAGTTTTTACATTTTTAGTTTAGTTTTGTTCAATAAATAATCACAGCCTTGGAAGTTGGAACTCACAAATTATCACAAATAATGGAAGTCGATCGTTACCTTGTTGGAGTAGAAGAACATAAATGAATGTGCGATGCATAATCAGAGGGAGAACTTGACATTTAAACAACAATGACAGCCTGAACGTCTCGTGTGTCTGGTGATTGATTTGAGGATATGTAAGTGGAATGCTTAGTGCTGTCAGGTGGCTGCAGCAGCAAACGCAGCATCACACAGTAATGACTGCAATATGCAAACAGCCTTTAGTATACAAACCGTACACACACACACACACACACACACACACACACACACACACACACACACACACACACACTCACACACTCACACGCACGTCGCACACACGCACGCCATGCACGCCATGCACGCACGCACGCACGCACGCACGCACGCGCACACACACACACACACACACACACACAGTCACCCACACACACACACACACACACACACACATACACATACACAGAGGTTTGTATTACTATACTTGTGAGGACATCAAACCTTTAGGATTTTGTGAATGCCATATTTCAAACCTTTTGCCATTTTTAACCATAAGCCTAAAGCTCAAAAATGGGTGATCTTGTAGTTTGGGCAGGTCGATTGGCTGTTTTCGATCAGGCTTGTAGATCGGCAATTTTTTGGTTCATGGCACAAGCGTGCAACTAAGTTTAAATCAGGCGTGACTCTATCTCTAATCCCTAAACCAAACATCTAAATGTCTAATGCTAATCCTAACCCCAACCTGAATATATTCCTTTTTTAAATCTCTTTAACTCTTTCCTGGTCCTCACAATGTCGATTTCTCATATTCTACTAGTTGTGGTATAGTAACAAGTATCGTAATACAAACAAACACACCTGTAAAACCTTTAGTGATTATTTTGTCAAAACGTCCTTGCACATTTCGCACTTCTCATCCACTTCCCCACTGACAGCGTTTCCCCCCCCAGACTCTTCGCCCCAATTTTCGGGACGTTTCTGCAGGTTTAACAGCAGCACTGTCTGGAGAACCAGTTTGGCTCTGCTCACCCAATGCTGCAATCCTGTCCATTCCAAAACATCGTTGCTGTCGGGCAGAAACCTTGTATGTCCATCTTACAACTAGGTCTGTCACGATATGACATTTTACATGACGATTAATTGTCACTCAAATAATTGGCGATTAACAATTTAATTGTGTTTTTGTCGTTGATAATTAAATTTCTGTTTGGCTTTTAGGCTTTGAAGTTGTACATGGTAGATATGACACATAACCTAAATATACAAAGAAATTACTGACATATTTGACAACTTACTACTTAAAAAAATACTTTGATAGTGGAAATAGCCCACAACGTGAGCTTGTAGATCTGCTATTTCCACTATTTCTGACATTTTTCAACATTCACGATTATGACAATTATGACAAAATAATTGCGATAAGGTCAAATAATCACGATTAGACGATTATGTAATAATTGTGACAGCCCTACTTACAACTTCCTGGAAAGTAATGTGTTTTGACATACAGGGTTTTAACCCGATAGCGATGATAATATAGGCTATTTTCCCGCAATTTTTGCAACATGCAGGGGGCTCTTTGGTAGAAGCTAAATTGTAGAGGCTAACTTGTAGTTTTATCAAACACAAAGGATTAGCAAACACACGATTACTGATATGCAAAGTGGAAGTATAGGCAAGACACAAAACACCATCTCCATCAGAAACAATTCACAAATTTAAAAAAATCTTTTCCGACCTCCAAGCTCACAACTGCGTCGCATTGTGAGCTTGGAGGTCAGCTATTTTTTATATTTTCACCAAAAGGCCCTTTAAAAATATCAGCCCCTGCCTCTCTAACATTCTCTGCACGTCCCTGGTAGATACACAGTAGCAGTGGAGAACATACTGTAAAGGGCTTTAGCCTGGATTTAAAAGTAGTGCAGTGAGTTAGTTGGTGCAAGTCTCCAATCCTCTTGTCTAGAAGTTAGTTCCAACTACAGTATGTGCCAAACTAACTATAAACACACACACAGACACGCACACACACAGAGATATACACAGACACACATAATATGGACCCTAGGGTCCCTATTCTGGGCATGTCATAAGTGAACATTTAGCAAAAATAGAATATCCACAAGCTCAAAACTGTGAAGCATTCTGACTTGTGAGCTTGTACTGTGGATCATCTATTTTTGATGAAGAGATTTTGTGGGGGGAGAAAGGAGGGAGCCAAGTACAGTATAGACCCCTGGGGGACTCTGACCACCAACTACTGTATATAGGGTTTACATGTTTAACCACTTGAACGCTATACAGTAGCTGGGGCATTTTCTGTGAAAATAGACGATTTACTTGCAACTTGGCATACTGTACGTTGTGCAACGTGTTGTGAGCTTGTAGATCTGCTATTTTCTGCAAAGAGATTTGGTGTGTATAGGGAAATCCTAGTGGACCTAGTGTAGACCCCCGGCTGGGAGACCCCGGTCAATAAAATCTATAGTTTTAAGTGCTTAAAGAGATCCCCCCCCTACAACATAATCCATCCATCCATCCATCTTCAACCGCTTATCCGGAATCGGGTCGCGGGGGTAACAGTTCCAACTGAGACCTCCAGATTTCCTTAACCTGAGCAACTTCCTCCACTCCCTCAGGGAGTATACCGAGGCGTTCCCAAGCCAGTTTGGAGATATAATCCCTCCATCTGGTCTTTGGTCTGCCACGGGGTCTCCTCCCAGTGGGACGCGCATCGAGGCCCTTCCTAGTAAGGCGCTCGGGGGGCATCCGTACTAGATGCCCGAACCACCTAAGCTGACTCCTTTCCAAGTGTAGGAGCAGCGGTTCTACTCCAAGTCTCTCTCGGGTGACTGAACTTCTCACCCTATCTCTAAGGGAGATACCAGACACCCGTCTAAGGAAACCCATTTCGGCCGCTTGCACCCACGACCTTATACTTTCGGTCATGACCAACACTTCATGACCATTCCTACAACATAATCATCAGGTATTATGATTATATTTGAAGGAAGATCTTTAAAAAAGTGTACAGAAAGTGTTAAAATTATGTTTTTGTGTGGCCACACCCATTATGTATGCTTGGTTTTCAGGTGGGTGTTGACCTAGCTGAAGTTAGCCACACCTGTGTTGTTGTATGGTAAAAAGGGGAGGAAATGATTGTATGATGTCATTAAATCGGTATATTTCAATTGGGCCTTTTGACTCAGAGGCTTTCAGCTTTCAGGAAGTAAGCACAAATACACAGGGAAGACATATTTGCATATTATAACCACACCTGGGGGTCTATTATAGTAATGTTAACTCCATAGACACATACACAACAGAAAAGGTACAAAACTATGGCACCACCTCTTTAAGTCTGGGTTTTGCATACTGTCAGTGGAGTTCTTCCTAACGCTATGTTCGTCTACCTCCGCACCTCCTTGGCAAAAACGGAAAACCCGCTCGTCTGGTCCGAAAATAACAAAAACTGTTTTGCCTCTCACCAAACCAAAGGTATCAGTGGACAGTTGAAAGCTTACTCTACTTAGTGGACACAGTCTGGGCCCCCCAACACAAGCTTAAAATACATTTCTAGGGCGAAATGAAAAATAATCCACCTGACCGGGACACTCCTCCTGGTTTAAGACAGCGCTGAACAGAGCTGAACAACACCCAATGAGACTAATGCTCTTTTAATGCGGTCCTGACCTGCACGGCAGTAGTGAGTTGGCGCTGTGATGGCGACGACAAATAGTAAAAAAAATAGAAGAAATGGAGTCTCCATCCGGTGGAATATTTTTCATTTCGCCCTAGAAATGTAATTTAAGCGTGTGGTGGGGGGCCCAGACTGTGTCCACTAAGTAGAGTACGCTTTCAACTGTCCACTGATACGTTTGGTTTGGTGAGGGGCGAAACAGTTTTTGTAATTTTTGGACCAGACGAGCAGGTTTTGACAAGGAGGTGCGGAGGTAGACGAACATAACGTTAGGGAGAACTCCACTAACGCTATGGACCAGAGCTAGGTTTTGCAATAAGAAAACTGCATGAGTCATGACGCACATACAGTGTGTCATAACGTAAGTTAGTGTGTGTGTGCGCGCGCGCACACACACACACACACACACACACACACACACACACACACACACACACAAATGTATGATGTACTGGTAGAGCAGGGTGAAACCTGGATAGAAAGATGATGAGGCAGAAAGGCAGGTAGAAGCAGACAGATGAGAGATGAGGTATAAAAGGGCTGTAATGAAGAGACGAGGACATCAGGGGATCTGTTGCTTTGCTCTGATGAGGTCGGACAGGGAGAATGAGAGAGCCAGAGACAGACTGAGCAATTGGTGTCTGTGCAGGTGTGTGCGTGCGTGCGTGCGCGCGTGCGTCCGTGCGTGCATTCGTTTGTGTGTGTGTGTGTGTGCGTGTGCGTGTGTGCGCGCGCACGCTCGTGTGTGCAGGTGTGTGTGAGGGAAACGGGGATAGAGCAAATTGCAGTGATCGAATGGGGTTCGAAAGCAAGCAAGCAAGAATCAGAGTTCAGAGTTGTATGTGTGCTGCACAAAAGTAGCGAAAAAATAGTTGATCTACAAGCTCCCAACGTGACGCGATGCGATGCATTGTGAGCTTGTAGATCGTCTATTTTCACTATTTCAACATGTTTTAAAATGATCATTTAGAAAGAAACGGTTTCACAGATACAAGGTTTCCGCCCGACGGACAGCCACGAAATAAGCCTTTGGTTGTCAGAATGACAAAGACTTTTGGAAACCTTGGCCCATAAACATGCCTAGGCGGAGACAGCTTGATACCAGATAGGTATCATCGTAAATGCTTTTCTTATCATTAACACTGATCCCTGATTAGAGGGATGGCTTAATGGAGATTGGCCTGATGTACTGTAGTGGCAAAATGTTAAGTTAACGTTTCCTTCTACTCCTCCTGCCCAACACTGAACACTCCCCGCTGACAGGTGCCGCCCAGGGGCGTCACAAGGGTGGGAAAAGTGGTACTGAGTTACTAGGGGGGGCCTTAATTATTCTATACTTTAGCTTTTGAAAAATAGCAGATGTACAAGCTCACAGCGCGGCACCGAGTGCCACGCTGCGAGCTTGTAGATCTGCTATTTTTGAAAAGTTGTGAAAATGTATGTATGAATGTATTTTTTAAGCGAACATTTGTGACTCAAATTTTGCTTCTGGGGGGTCCCTTGAACTAAATATTTTGAGATAGAGGGCCGTGTCATTTTGGGGGTCCTTAACGTGAAAAAGTTTGAGCACCACTGACATAGAAACATAGGTTTTAAAAAAAAACATTCAAAGATTTTCACGTTTTTTCAAAAATATCCTGAATCCTTGTACCCAGAATTTGGTGCGACACCCCTGCGTAGGGGGACGTGCAATGACAGTTATCACCCTCCCTGCCCGGCTTACCTTCCCTGAACACGGGCTAATTGTGTTCGAACCCACAACTTCCGTGGTGGTGGGCAAGGACTTTACAGCTCTGCGCCACCCGAGTGCACTACGCACTACTTGAGTCAAATTATATACACTCCAGGTCCAGTATTACTCAACTACAAGTGAACGTTTCTCATTCAAATATCTACTATAGAACCAGATCACAAACTCTTAGAAATACTTAAGTATTCAAAAGAACATGCTTTTAAAAATGGTTAAATATTGCAAATTGCAATGCGTTGTGAGCTTGTAGACCTGCTATTTTCACTTTATTTGAAATAGGGCTTAAGTGGTTAATTCATAATGTACATTCTCCCTTCCTAGAAATGTAGTGGGTTGTAAAAAAGTACAACATAGTCTTTGAAATGTAGTGGAGTGAAAGTCAAGTATCCCAAAAATACAAATATGTAAATAAGTACAGATACTCCACATATACTGTACTCAAGTGAATGACACCAGGTTAAGAGAGACGTCATGTGACACAGGTCTTCCAGAGTCCTATTCAAACCTACAGTAGGAGCATGTGGTTGGAGGGTTTGTGGTACAAATATGTACATTCTTAGAGTTAAATTATCACTCAGGACATTGCTGTGTATCCGTGCTAGAAATTGGCCACGCTGTTCAGCCCCAATATAAGCTTCTGCTCAGCCGAAGGCTACTGTATCAGGCAGATACACTTTTTCCATTCCTCCAGCCATTTCAATTGCACAGTAATTCGCAGTTCCACAATGCCCCCCCCCCCCCCCCCCCCCCTCCCCCAAAAAAGAAGGAAAAAAACATTTCTGCCCACAGACAACGTTGCAGTTCACAACTCTGCAATCAACCAAACAAATTTGCAATCGTTCAGATGTGCTGATAATACACCCACAGCACGCACAGCCTGCTGGAAAGGATTGAGCAGACTAAAGTAATGTTAAATGAGAATAGATGTTTGGTGAACTTTATTTTCATCTGTGCACAATCCATTGTTTAGATGGGTTAGATAGACAGACAGACAGGCAGACTGACTGATTTTCTTTGTTTGTTTCTTTGTTCCAACGAGGGAAATGCAGTTGTCAAGGAAAAGTGAACCAAAAATCTAGGGTCTTTGTTTGGCCCTTCCATACGTGTACCGCCCAAATATCAATTTTACATAAATAGTAAAAAGAGAGTTTGCTATAAACCAATTAGATGAAGCCTTAGACCATACTGTATTTCCTAAAACCCAATGTGAAAATGGGCAAAGCATCTTAATATTTTACGATTATAGAATTGTAATTAATTATACTATTTGTCTTCATCATGAACATAAAAAAAACGTTCATTCCATCTGTCTTTTATTTGTTAAATATAATTTCTTATTCACATAAGAGCAACACAGGTGTTTCTCTCAAGGTTGTAGCTACAGTATACTCTTTTTTTCCCCCTGACTTCGGGTAGCTCTCTTCTTTCAACCTACATGTCTTTGAATCCCTGTTTTCAAGTCTTGCATCTTCTTCCACCACCTTTCATCATTAATAGCGGTGGATGGGGTCGAGTGGGGACAAAGTAAACATACGAGCAATCTAAAAAAAGAAAGCTGTTTACAGTACTTCAAAATGGTTTGCGTTTATGTGTGATGCTGAATGTGGCCGTAGTTGTGAATACTACTGATGCCGGTGCATTGTCCTTTAAAATAGTTGTTTTCCTTTTTCCTTATTTCTTTCTTGTTTTTATATTATTATCCATGTTTTTATTCATTTATTTTGATAGGATTGTTTAGCTAGAGTGCTAGTTTAGAGATTATTTATTTATTTAATTCCAGATAAAACATTACATTGCACTTTAACCACTTTCATTCTGGCATCCCTATTTTGAGCATGGATTTAAGGGTTAGGGTTAGGGGATCATTTTACAAAAGTTTCAAAAAATCTAAGTATAGAGATCTACAGAATAGATGTACAAGCTCACAACGTGTCGCATTGTTACATGTTGTGAGAGGAGTTTTAAGTCAGTTTTAATGTGCTTAATTTGGCATCCATTACATTATGCCATACGTGCATTATGCCACTTCATGTTTGCAGTTCAGTGTATCTTTTATTCAAAGTTCATTTTACCGTGAGCACAACTCTTGTGTGGAGGATGCCCAGTGGGGATCAAAACCCATCTCGCTGTGTGCACAGCACCTTAATCACGGTCATACACATGGGCAGCATATTGAATTCACACAAGTTATTTTCTGTCTGTTTGTAGACTTTGTACTGAATTGATCTCATACCTTATGCTGTGAAAAGCCTGTTTTGTTTAGTTTTTTCCCCCACAGAGGCTGTTCTGTTCTCAGGGCGCCGCAGTAGATCTAGTGTTGGGAGCACTTCAAAAGTAAATGAGCCCTCAACCCTTTCCCAGTCACACAGTCTGACAAGGATTTAAAATATAGATGACCTGCACAACTTCTTATCATAATATCACTTGCGCACATGCAGAGTGCTTCAGCTGCAAGGCATAAAAGCAAAACACAAAAGGTTCAAGTACAAAATGGAAATTGCATTATACAAATTATAGTTAGGTTGATTTTACCATCTACAATCAAATAGTACTTTCTATTTAACATTAACAATATTTCCGTTGGTAACTTGGCTTTATTCAGTGGTACTTTATACTGTAGCTAAAAAGTTGGCAGAATGGTTGAGAATCTATGAGAGTTCTACTTTAAACCCACAATGCTGCAATATTGTGCAACATGATTGATATTGTGCATTATACAGTGACAACTGTAACTAACCCCTTGTTGCAAACTCAACTCCTTATAGTTGGAATGCTCCGAGCCTCCTACTAAGCCACAGGAACTGGATAAAGCGTGAGCTATGCTTTATGCAACATGTCAGAAAGGGATCTCTACTGTGTGTGAGGTATCTATCTGTAAGTAGGGCTGTCATGACATTGTTGTTGACAATTGTCATACAAATAAATGCCACCCTACGTTTTTCATATCAGCCTCATGGTGGCACTATAACATGTAAATTCATGTGTCGTTTTTTATCCATAACTGATCCGATCGGCATTGAACTTTCCACACACTTAAATATATTTGGCTAAGATTGGCATTAAAGTTTGCAGGAGTGGTTCGCTTTGAACAAAATGCCTCAAATCATGAATGCAGCAATTCCGCTCAACTCTATGATGACTGAATTCCGAATATTGCTGGCTCACAATAACCTACCTGCCCTGGTGGAGACCTTTTCTATTTACAACTTAAAGTAAGTGTTAAAAAGCTCTATACATACACTATATTTGATAGTAATCATTCTATACTGTTTGTTCAGTAACAGGAGTCTCCCTGTCTCTCGAGCTCTGGGAGATGAGTGTACTCATTTATCAGCTTCAATTTTGTCTGCTCACTTCTTTTTTGTCTGCTCACTTCTTTTTGTTATCATTTCCAATTTTGCCTGTTTATCCTGTTCTCTTCCCTGGTTAGATATACAGGTAATTGGTATACCGACCTTAAAATACATTTACTAAAGCGATGGAGAGACACACTATAGCAATGATTACTATCGAATATAGTATATTTAACTTTTTTAACAGAACACGGTTTGTTTTAACCAAAAGAATTTCAATCACTGTGCACCTGGGGCTGGAAGCGTCTGCCAACGCCCAAGTGATCATTTAAATGTGCCGTTTCATCCTTAGTATAATGAGAGCAGGGATATCTCCCTGGACAGTGCTAGAGCAAGATGCTTTCTCCAGCCTAAAGTCATTTTTATTCAAAATGTGTTTTTCTGTGGTCATTGTGTGACGGAAAAAGGACATAAATTGGAATTCTTTGGCCGGTTCTTCCTAAATGGCATCACCATGGTGCAATACTCCGACAACTATCTGTCCTCCAGAGTTCCCGAGGCAGGCATGGCGTTATGATTGAGCATGTGGTTCGTGCTCAGAAATCCACACAAGAGTCCTCTGGCACAGTGTGGGAACTTAATGTTTCGTGAGGCAATGGTTTGTGCGAGCGAGTAAATAATACAAGAGATTTACAGAGTTACGCTGAGAGGGATTAAGATGCAGGTGTTTTTGAGGTTGTGGGGAATTCGACCCTCTACTCTGGGATTATTTCTTTCTTCCTTCGCAGCCAACATTGATCAGTCCGTCCTGCAGAATCAATGCTTCAATCAGTCATAAGTGGGTAAGGCATATGCCTTAACCAGCAAACTGTCACAGAGAGCTCAAGGTAATGACACTCGGCAGAGAGTTACCCTGGACCCCATTACATTAATACATTTAGAACGGGTACACATTATTTGTGTATCATTATTTTATGCTTTAACTATTGAAAAATTTGGTGCCGCGCTGTGAGCTTGTATATCTGCTATTTTTGAATAAGTCGTGAAAATTGTGTGTAAATCTTTGAATATATGTATTTTCAAAGCGAACGTTTGTAACTCATATTTTGCTTCTGGGTGGTCCCTGGAACTACATATTTTGATATGGGGCTCCGTGGCCAAATAAATATAATTTTGGGGGTCCTTCATATGAAAAGGTTTGAGAACCACTGACATAGTAGTCTCTCAAGAACAGACTAACTGAGCTCCATTTAAGTGAAAAGGACCTTTTCTTTGCTGACATAGAAACATAGGTTTTTTCAAAAAATTTAGAAGGATTCAAAAGACACTTATAGAATCGGGTAAAAAATCGAATTTTCACGATTTCAAAAATAGCAGATCTACAAGCTCGCGTTGCACTCGGTGCCGTGCTGTGAGCTTGTATATCTGCTATTTTTCAATAGTTAAAGCATAAAATAATGATACACAATAATGTGTACCTGTTCTAAATGGGTTAATACATCGCATTCAGCACCTGCAAGACAGAGGCTTGGATGCTCACACGAGTCACAACTCAGATGAGACTGGATACGTTTGAAGGTGGAAAGGGCAAGCGAGGAGATGTGTGTGTGGGGGGGTATGTGTGTGTGTGTGCGTGTGTGTGTGTGCTCGCTCATGCGTGTGTGCATTCGTGCACCACATGAGTGTACAGTACACTGTTTGGGCATTGTGGGGATACATGCACATACCGTATATCGTCGTTGTCCGATGAAAACCTTGTATATCCAAAACCGTTCGTTTTGCATTCATCATTTTAAAAATGATTTAAACTAGTGAAAACAGCCGATCTACAAGCACACAACGCCTCGCACCGCGAGGCGTTGTGTGCTTGTAGATCTGCTGTTTTCACTACTTTTGTGGGACGGCCTTGTATGATGAAGCAAGGCATTACTTTGTGAAAGAACGTACACATTTGAAACTTGGAGATACGAGGTTTCCACCCGACAACGACGATATATACTGTGTGTGTGTGTGCATGCAGTCCATTGTGTGTGTGTCCACACATTTTATGTTTCTCCGGTCGTAACACAGACCAGCCCACACAGCTGTCACGCTGCTGGTGTTGTTGCTGTTGTTTGGCCTTTTCCTCTCCCCCCCCCCTCCCCCCCCTTCCCCCTTGCCTGCACGCCTCCCACAGCCCAGCAGTCACCCCTTTCTGTGCGCCAGGCTCTCCGATTAGTGAAATGAAGTATAAAGATCAATTGTGCTGAAAATTTCCCCTGAAAAAGTCTCAGACGGGAGGCTGTTTGGGTTTTCTCCCGTACACAGATTGAATGAGAGAGCAGTGTGGAATGAAATGACATGGGACGTCCTGTGGGGCGGCAGCCAGCAACCAGTTAGTATGCAAAAGCGCCAAGGGAGAGACACAATGTCACAGGTTCAAACTAAGACGGCTTCGTGACTTTAGCCTAACTGTCGTCCTGTTCATCTGCCTGCTCTTTTTCTGTCCTGTAGGGGTCTTCAAGGTTTTCTGGCCAAGGACCCCTTAGTTGAGAGAGAGATGAAGCGGGGTTTTCAAATATTTAATCACTTGAACTGTCAATACTTAATGAACTTCACCTTTCACTCTGTACTTAGTCTGCTCTTTTTCCCCTCTACACCAAACCTCTTTGCTGAAAATAGCCGATCTACAAGCTCACGACGCCTCGCAGCGCGAGGCGTTGTGAGCTTGTAGATCTGCTATTTTTGGTGATCAGTGAGAGAGAAGGGGAGAGTGGGAGAGAGAGAGAGAGCAAATGAGCTGGTAAGGAAAAGCCTATTTCACCCACGTGATGACATTAGACCAGAAAGTTAAATTATGCTGGAGGGGGCTGTGGGCTTAAACTATTACTCTAACTCTAACCTGTCACCTAATTCTAATTCTAACTCCAAGTACTACGCAGTAAATAACTCTCTATTACTCAAAACCCCACAAACAGCTTTTTAAAAGTGAGAACCATCAAAATGTCATGTAGTTTACTTATATTTCTTTCCTTGCGAGGATCTTTGTTTCTCACAAAGATAGCAGGACAAGTAAACGTGTGTGTGTGTGTGTGTGTGTGTGTGTGTGTGTGTGTGTGTGTGTGTGTGTGTGTGTGTGTGTGTGTGTGTGTGTGTACACAATTATGCAATTAAATATGATAGATGTACACAGTAAACCCCCCCCCCCCCCTCAAAACAGAACAAGTCCCTAAAGGAGCTGTGCTCTATCTTCCGCTAATTCAGCATTCCAGTATCTATGAATATGTATATATTTGAGGTTTGAGCCACCAGAATCTGGGTAATCCAGTATTACTTTGAAATTATTTGAGTTATTATGTTAATTTCTGCCATTATGGGGCTCTATTTTTATATTTTTTCCTTTTTTTATATATTTTTGGGTATTTTTCTGCCTTTATTTATAGTTTGATACTAGTGGAGGACGGACAGGAAACAGGAGAGAGAGATGGGGAGAGACATGCGGTAAAGATCGTGGGGAACAGGAGTCGAGTCAGGTTGCTTATATGTGCCTGGACCACTGGACCATGGCCCCGGCCAGGGCTATTTCATTCTGTAGCTTACCCTACATTATTATGTCATATGGCAGGGGTCTTCATTGTTTTCAGGCCAAGGACCCCTTACTTGAGAGAGAGATGAAGCAGGGACCCCCACAACCGTCTCAGAGATTCCATAGTTCATTGTTTGACAGCACGATCATCAGTGTATTTTTCAGATATTTAACCACTTGAATCGTCAATACTTAATAAACGTAACCTTTCACTTTGTACTTAGTCTGCTCTTTTTCCGCTGTACACCAAACCTCTTTCCTGAAAATAGCCGATCTACAAGCTCACAACGCCTCGCAGCGTGATAGAAAAAAAGTTTATATCACACATTTGGAGGACCCCCTGTAGCAACTCTGAGGACCCCATAGGGGTCCCGGACCCCCTGTTGAAGACCTATGTCATATGGTATACAGCAATGTGTTGAAGCGCAAACTAACATTTAAGGAGCAAAAACAAGACCACATACTGTAGGCCTATTCGGGAAACAAAATAAATGGAGTCTAGTTTGTTTCCTAAATTACATATTTATGAGTCAAACACACCTTAATTTAAATAAAACCGTAGTGAACATCCCAGGTTATCTAAGGTTATATATTAAGCATATAAACCGTCTCTTACAGCAGGGCAGCTAAGGTAGGTATAATATTCTACCGAAGTCACTGACTCTCGTCTGGCCTTCTTTGAAGAGAAGTCGTCATTGATCAAGTCATCAAAGTCCAACTCCCTGACATGTTCTGATTCACTGGCCAAGAGTGACAGCGTGTCCAGGTCTCTGTGTCATCCTCATCCCAGACTAAATCCTATTTGTAAAAAAGGACCCTTCTCCCTTGTGGTTGCTGACAGGAAGAAACCGCAAGGGAGAAGGGCAGTCTACGTATATACTGTAGGCCAGGGGTTCCCAAACCTTTTTGTCTCAGGGCACCCCATAAATATTTTTTTAATCCGAGGCTCCCCTACGTTATAATTTTCACTCCCAGCACCTTATATTTATAGCATATCGTCGTTGTCGGGTGGAAACCTTGTATGTCCAAAACCGTTCGTTTTGTATTTATCATCTATAAAATGTACTAAACTAGTGAAAACAGCAGATCTACAAGCACAAAACGCCTCGCGAGGCGCTTTGTGCCAATATTTTAGTGATTAT
Source organism: Nannobrachium achirus (assembly GCF_963921795.1). Taxonomy (NCBI): domain Eukaryota; kingdom Metazoa; phylum Chordata; class Actinopteri; order Myctophiformes; family Myctophidae; genus Nannobrachium; species Nannobrachium achirus. Next base: position 23,912,309 of record NC_137826.1, on the reverse strand, counting down.
GTTGCGAGGAAAACGTTGAGATAATAGCCATTTTGGTTAGAACTGACTGAAAATAACTTTGTACTTCAAGTTTAAAATGATACTAAATATTTTTTCAAGTGTCCAAATAAATTCCAAATATTATCAAATTATCTTGCGCCACCCCTGGACTGCCGTCGCAGCACCCCAGGGTGCCCCGTCACCCACTTTGAAAACCCCTGCTGTAGGCTGCTTTGGGAAATGTTGACTGTAATCCACAACCAAGCATTGGGGAAGTTTTGATGAAGACATGTTCAGTCCACCAGGTCTAATCTAAGATCTAAAGTGAATCAGTTCATCAGCGTACATTTTGCCGAAGTGCTAAGCGCATGTTTCTCCATTGGCAGTGGTTTCAAATCAATGGCGTCATGGGTGCACCATTGTGTGATTCAATAATTAATTTACAAAACATTTAAACGTTTCATAATAATCATACTATTTCAATATTACATTTAATCCAATATTTATTACTTTTACTTCAACAATTAATACATCTTATGGCCAAGGGACCCCAATGACCCCAGGGCCAGTCTTCCTCATTGAAGGGACCCTCGTGTCGGGGGACAGGGGAACACTTGTTTTGGATCATTCAACGTCCCTGCATACTTCATTTAATAATGCATGCGTTTAGTGAGGCTTTGATTAACGTTTGGTGTGTGATGTCATTGTCATGATTTTTAAAATGTGGATATGAATTAGGTACAAGTGAACTGCATAGCAAAATGGGATGGCCCACAGTACTGGAATGTGTTAGAAAGTAGTCTCTTGCACTGATCTCCAAAATTCATTTGTCTAACAAACCGGTTAGCATAAAGAACAGACTGTCACTAGTTCGTAATGGACATCAGGTCAACACAAGATCAAGACACAAAGATCATTATGTTTTACCACGAATAAAAACTGTTATGGGAAGTAGATCTTTTATTTTTAGGGCAGTTAAATTATGCGGCCAGGTCTAGGCATGGCTCAAGGAGGGGACACCCCTGCCATGCATAGTCCACTATGGGCATCCTAGGGGTGCCTAGTAGTGTGTGTGGGTGTGTGTGAGTGTGAAAGAGTGAGTGGAACTGTATAGATGCCTTAATGGTCCACGTCACATTGATATAAACCAGTATGCGCACGCCGGTCGGCACCAAATGAACCCCATCGTTCATAGGATGCAATGGATGGCACTCGTGTTTAAAAATGCATTCCATCAAACTTTCAGATGCCGTTTTTCTCCCAGTGTGGAGGAAGAATGTTTAGGATTTTTACTGTAAATTCTCACTCTTGAAATATATAATCCTTAGTTTCTGTTGATTGTAAACAATAATAGCAATTCAAAACAGTTGTCCTTCAAACCCCACCTCTATTCACCGTCATCAGAACAGAGGGAGCGCTCCTCATGATCACCCACCCGATCCACTGGATCACCAGAGCGTCTACTGCTCGCCCAGCTGCAGTCCATGAAGCCTAATTATGCTCCGTCCTGCGACGGTGTCGCGCGCAGAGCCGCAGACCGCCAAGCTCAGAAGGGTTGCATTGGTGACGCTATGTGAGTTTGTATATCAGCTACTCTTGACGTGGAACACCGTTGCGCAATGAAGTATATATGTCTCGATAAGGGCGCACCCATGGGAGCACCTCACTAGCACACAAGAGGAGGTTCAATAACCAGTGCTCCCCAAAGCAACAGGTTTGGGGATCTGTTGGGAATTGATTACATGATACAGTCAGCTGTGCATTCAGTCTCTCAATGTTTGTAAACAAATAATTGGTCTATTGATCCTTATGATGAAACTCATATTTGTATTATAATTGTATTGTGAATGCTGTAATGTAATGTATTCTTGTGTTTGCTGGACTCTTGGAAGAGTAGCCGATGGCTAAAAGAGATCCAAATAAAAATCAAATCAAATACCCGTCCAAATTGCCTGCCCTGTGTGTCAAAACACATTTGGGTTGTAGAACACTATATTAATACTCTGGAGATATGCAGAGTCCAAGAAACTTTAAAGAGCAAGCTTCAAAAAGACTAGCCTAAGATTAACCAAACAAAAAACTAGATTTTTGGGGGAGCAAAACTTTTAACACTGATAATTGTTATATTCATCGCTGCCACAATGTACGAGTTTTATACAAAGTGGAGTCATCTCGCTTTTTGTGTCAAATGTAGATCTAGAGTCTCTAGCCTGTAAACCTCTATCAGTGTGCCAGATGTGTGCCTGTCCTCCCCATTTTACACCGAATAAAACAGAAGCTTCTGGCCGTCACAGCAATACTTCATTATGCAATTTCCCGAATTCCAAATCAAAGCTTTCATTGGCTCAGACGTAATGAATCATTTGTGGCCCATGGAGCTTATCCAGCACATATGCTGTCTGAGGCAGAAAAGAGTGGATTGCGGTAAAAGAAAAAAAGAAAAGAAGCAGAAGAAAAAAAGAAGAAAGAAATGGCTTGGCAAACGTCGCCTTCTCGACATTGGAAGTTGTTATTTGCTTGGTGGGCAAGTATGTGCAGGAAAGTGCGGTTTATGACTGGGAGGTTTAGGCCAAGAGCGAGACAAAGGAAGCTAATCTCACTTAGAAGGGTAAAACCTGCAATATAGCTAATGAAGTATTACATTGTGGTCAATGAGGTATGAGAGCACAGCAGGAAGCTGACATAAAACGGTGTGCGTGTGCGAACGTATGTTTATGTGAGAGTGTACGTATAGATAGAGGTGAGTGTGTGCACACGCGCGTGTCCGCACGTAAAGAGGTTGTCAATCCTGCCATGTGGAGCTGAAATCTCCTCAGTATCGGTGGATAGAGGGAGTGAGGAGGAGGTAGATTGCAATCATGGGGGGGTGGGTTTCATAGAGGTGTGGAGAGCAAAGTGTGAAACAGAAGGGTAACAGTAAAACGCATGGCATGTGTAATGCATAGTACTGGGCTGTACGATGGTACACGATGTCCCGCGCTGAAAATAGAAGATCTACAAGCCCACAACACGTCATGTAGGCGAGCTTGTAGATCCCGGGACATCATTGTGTCGGCAAAGCACTAGCAGGCTCAAAAGTGGGAATTCCTGTTATCCAGTTAGTGATAATCTAATCCGTGTTTGAGAATAGCCAACCCATGTTCGTGCCAAGGAAAGCTTTGGATCTTGTTTGCTAATGTATCCATTGAAGCCTGTGATGTTTGTAAACGATTCTACGCATAGATATACTAATATCAGTAATGTGGTTTGACACCATCTATTCAGACCATTAGTGATACTAGTCCTTAGGCCGCCGGCCTATTTGGGGCATGTTGGGATCCATGCATGTTGTTCCATTCATTTACAGTATATGTGTGTGTGTGTGTGCGTGCGTGCGTGCGTGTCGCAAAGCTTTTCCCTCAGCGTATGGACGAATGGTGTCTGAGAACCAAAAGTATTAACGCGAATATCTGTATTTGTCGGCCCGCTGTACTGAGAAAGAGGCGGACATTCTCATTGTGTTTGGGAGCGTCGTGTATGCATCGGCTTCCCTGATTGGCCAACCCATAACGCTGGTTTCATGGATTGGTGAAGCGTCATGTCACACCTGTGCCACGCACGCACGCACGCACGCACGCACGCACGCACGCACGCACGCACGCACGCACGCACACACACACACACACACACACACACACACACACACACAGACAGACAGACAGACAGACAGACAGACAGACAGACAGACAGACAGATTCCTTGAATTATAGTATGTCAACACATTCTCACCCCTAAAGCGTCATACAACCGACGTGTTGTGAAGTACTGTACTGCGTCGGACAATAGACGCTTTGGGATTGCCTACTGTTTCACGGGTTGGACGCATTGGGTGGTCTAAGAAGAAAGAAAAAAAAAGTAGTTCCCGAAGCGGGATTCGATACCGCTTTGAAGGGCTTACTGGTTTATCAGCCACCCGTCGCTACCGCTCACGCCACTATAAACGACGGAGCCGTGCCGTCTCAGGCGCCGATGAACCCCGTGAGACGCCGCCGAGGGAGCGGTAGCGACCGAGTCGCCGCGGCGAACGGTGTGAACGGCGCATGAGCCGACTCAGCGGCGTTACCGAATTATGTGCCGTTATGGACAGAATAGTATTTTTTTTTTTTTTTCAGGGGACTGCTTCCGCGTCCGAATACGGCTCAAAGAAGGGACTACGTTATCATCCACGTTGTCAAAGATAAAAGCACAAAAAAAAAGAGAATTTGCCAGTCGTCTGGTTAGCTCAGTTGGTAGAGCATGGTTACGCAAATCCAGAGACCGGGGTTCGATTCCCCGTGACGGCCGTCATCGTAAAATATTCCAGTAAACACATGTCGGTGCATGCGTACTAAGACCCTCCGTTCGCGTCTGACCGTAGGCGCTCCCAAAACGTCGCACAGGTGAAGCAGAAAGCGAGTTGGGAATGCGTCGGACGGGTGAAGCGGAGGGGGTGAGAATGGGTTGAGTATGTATATATTAGCCTCAGGGCCGATTCTAGGGTAGATCGAACGGTGCGGTCGCACAGGGCCCCGCACCTGGGGGGGCCCTTTTTTTTTAAACTGCAGGACGCGAGACAGAGCATGTCAATCGATTGGCTGTGATATCTCCCTGACAACCAGCAACAACCAGTAAACAGCTGACTGTCCCTTCGGGCTATGGGATTAACTGTTTCTCTTGAGAGGGATCTTACTACAACTTGATTCAGCGTTCCCTTCCCTTCCTTACTTACATGAAAAAGATCTAGTTGAGAGAGCGGCAGCATCATGTCTGCACAAGGTAAGGCCAGGGTAATGTTCTACAAAGTTATGAGGAATCCCCTCATCTGACAAACAAAAGATATTCACATGAGCTAAGCTAAGCTAACGTTGCTGTCTGTAATGACTGGTTACACTTAAGGGTTTTGAAGAAACATTAGTGGATACTAGTAAAACTCTAAAAGAACTGGTGCACTATTGTGTTGGAGTGCCTCCATGCGGCAGCAGAGTTAAGGTGCTATCTATCCCTGATTGATTGATTGATTGATTGAAGAGGTTTGCATAGGAAAAGGTTCATGACAGTACAGTTCACTGGTACAAGGTCAACTAAAAGGAGATCCGAGTAAGCTTTTCTGCTTATTTGCACAGGAAACCTTTATGTATCTCATATAACAACTGAGACGGTGTGAGACCACACATGCACTATTTAGTCATTATGCTAATGTGGACATCTCTGTTGTTTCATACACCATCTTTGGGCATATGCTACACTATTGTGATTTATAATTTGAACTTGACTGTGATACATGTGGCTACATGATTGATTGATGTTTTTGTGGGATAGAGAAGCCAGGGCTTGTAGTTACTGGACTGTCGAAATTGTAGCTACCTGATACTGTATGCTGAAGGAGAAGGGGGAAAAATCTAACACATTTTGAAGTGAGCGGTGGTGTGTGTGTGTGTGTGTGTGTGTGTGTGTGTGTGTGTGTGTGTGTGTGTGTGTGTGTGTGTGTGTGTGTGTGTGTGTGTGTGTGTGTGTGTGTGTGTGTGTCCTGTCCTCATAATGACTTTATCCGTTGTGGCCTTGTACAATAAAAGCAGCAGAATGAACATGTCTTACCGTTGTAGAGGTAGAGTTGCTGCATAATTCCATTGCATTTATAGATGCACAGCCACTGAAAATCGTACACGCAAACAATCACACCTTTGCTACGCGGTGGGGGGGGCAGGGGGGGGGGGTGGCCTCGCACAGGACTTCGCACAAGGCCCCGCATTTCTCCCAAACGGCCCTGATTTAGCCTGGGCTGGCTTCCAATTTCGGCCTTTTGATCCGGTCGGGAGCGGATGGCGTCCTACGTCATTCTGTAGTAAAAACGGACTACACTTTGGCAGGAAAAACCAAACCGGAATAAGTTTTAACCCCTACTTTCGCATGCGCTAACTGGGTTGAAACTGTTTCCGGTTTGGTGTTTCCTGCCAAAGTGTAGTCCGTTTTGAATACAAAATGACGTAAGATGCCATCCGGTCTAGACCGGATCAAACAACCTGTTTAGTAAACAAAGACCAGGCTTGGTGACGCAAGGTTATGTATATATATACAGTATATATACGGTATATATACAGTATATATACGGTATATATATATATATATATATATATATATATATATATATATATATATATATATATTATAATGAATTATAGTATAGATATCCATTGTTATAACTTTAGTTCTCGGTACTGTGAAGTTGAATAAATACAGTACATACATTAGGGACTATGGGATATATACAATATTTAACTAATCACTGCTGATGTGTTTTTCTGATGCTTTTAGTAAAGTGAAGTGCTTGTCCAGGGGATATTTTAAAGCTTTATAGAACAATGTTATAGCTTAGAATGGCTTTATGAACCGCACTCTTCATGTGTTTTTCAAGTAAAGTGATTCACTTCCGAGTCTCAGCTGCCCTCCGTTGCATTTTACAGCCCACAGATAATGTTCCAAAAGCGAGAGACAGTTCTATCAACATGAGCTTAACAGACAGTGTTGGCTATTATTTTATCAACCTAATGAAGTAGGGATGAAGGGGGAAGTGGTCTGAGGCACAGAGCAACTGCAAACTCAAAGAGAGCGAGAGAGCGACTCAGAAAAAGGATTAGGCTCTCTAGAAATAAATGGATACTGCGCCCGCTGTTTCTCTCCCAGCTCTCTCTCTCCCTCGCTGTCTCCCTTCATTTGTCAAGGCCTGACTGTCTCTTTTTACCCGTCATCCTCTTTCTCTTCTCCCATCAGTGCTCGTATAGTACAGTATGGAGGCCTATGGGATATGTCAACATACAAGCCCATTAAATTATTAGACCTTGTTTATTATTTAAAAAGGGAGAGTGCACGGCCGGGGCCGCAGCTTTTTAATATTCATGTGGAACGACTGTTTCCAACTGATACTAACTGGGCAGGCTGGGATCAGAGGGATTCACACTCGTGCTCACATGCAGATAAAGACAGGCAAACACGCACCAAACGCCTGGAACACACACTGGTTGTTTTATGAATTATGCTGTTGTAACTGGACACACATATATATGCATGGTCACAATTATACGCACACACACACACACACACACACACACACACACACACACACACACACACACACACACACACACACAAACACAAGCAAATAATGCTTGCACATACTGTATGGTACACACAGATGCACACACATGCTGAACAGCATATACGCACGCACGCACGCACGCACGCACACGCAAACGCACACACACACACACACACACACACACACACACACACACACACACACACACACACACACACACACACACACACATATACACACTTACTCACTCAGACAAGTCAAGTCAAGTCATGGGGCGGCATAGCTCAGGGGTAGAGAAACCGTCATTAGAGAAGAGTTCGAATCCGGGCTTCCCCTGAGTTAGTGTCGAAGAGTCCTTGAGCAAGACTCTGAAGCCCTAGTTGCTCCCGGTGAACAGGTTGGTGCCTTGCATGGTTTCCGCCGCCATCGGTGTATGAATGTGTGTGTGAATGGGTGAATGTAATGCACAATCTATGTAAAGCGCCTTGGATAAAATGTATGAATGCACCATTTATATAAATGCACCATTTACAGGGTTTCCTGCAGGAAAAAGTCTTGACCAGGGGGGGATCTCATGGCGCACGCGCTTTGCGCGTGCGCCGAAAATTTTTGATAATTAATTAATTAATTCAAGTAATTAATTCACTTAATTTTTAATATTAATTCTTATTTTTGCCCTATAAAAAACACATGAATGTGCCCATGATGACGGAAAACACAACTACATGCTATCATCCACATTTATTCAACATTGAATAACTTATATTGCCGGTTCGCCACCAAAGGGTTAAAAAAATATAGTGTGCACGCTGGTGTACGAATTCGTGCACAGATGATGCACTATGCATGTACACGCTTTTCACAGCTTTCAAACAAAAAAATTCGCTTGGAAATCCGTTCAGGCATTCAGGAGATACCAGCCCTTATGTTTTCTTCAAATGTAAACAAACATGGCTGCCATGTTTGAAAGATAGGGTTGGTATGGGGGTTAAACATGCAATTTCGCGATCGCGATCATGCCTAGTACATTGTTGGAGGTCCAAAAAGTTTTTTTGAAAAAAAAAATGTTTTGAAAAAAAAAAAAAAAAAAGAATTTTTTTTTTTTTTTTTTTTTTTTTTTTTTATACCCTTGGGGGGGCGGGGGGGTTTTCTGGCCAGGCGGGGCGCCTGGCCTGTAAAGTGCTGCAGGAAACCCTGGTTTATATAAATGCACCATTTAAGTCACCTTTATCTGTTTTCCAGTCAGAACAAAACAACGTCAATGACACATTACAGAGTTCAGACAGAGAGCTCAAAAACAACATGAGACACAAATTGCCAAAAAATAGTAAAAATAAATCAGTGCCAATGACGATTTCAAGGCCTTTATTGGGGTCTAAATTGACCCTTACAAGTCAGCAACTTTGACAGGTCCATTTTGGTTCCATTTGTACACTGTCAAATTTCAAAGTTTGAGCACCACTGCCATATGATATAAGCACACTATGGCTCTGTGAGACTGATGCGCCACTGTGCTCCTTCATGCGGTTGCATCGCCCTTCACTTGGATGAGTGGTGGAAACGAACATGACTGAGCAGGGAGGACTTCTTTTTTAATGAGTGATTAAGACTGTCTCTCCTCCAGAACCCACACATGCATGGGCCGGCTTCAAATCTCGCCAGAGACTTATCACCTCTAAGCTTTCACTGTTGTCTGTCTGTCTGTCTGTCTGTCTGTCTGTCTGTCTGTCTGTCTGTCTGTCCGTCTGTGTGCCGGTCTATGCGGGGGTAGTGAATACAAACATGCACTGTCTCTGCCCATCGCCTTTTTGATGTGGCCCTTGGGACGGTGAGACTTATGGACTGCTGTGTGTGTGTGTGTGTGTGTGTGTGTGTGTGTGTGTGTGTGTGTGTGTGTGTGTGTGTGTGTGTGTGTGTGTGTGTGTGTGTGTGTGTGTGTGTGTGTGTGTGTGTGCGCTAGGGCTGTAATCTAGCCCTGTTTTAGGGATTCGAACTTCGGGGGGATTTTCCGAACGGACCATCGAACCTTAGATGGTTCGTTCAATTGAATAAAAACCGAACGTTCGAACCTCCGAACCATCGAACGTACTGTACCTTTAACCAGCTAAAAGTGTAGGAAATGTTTTAAATGCGCTGTTTTATCCATTGAAACGCGTGGATGCGTGGCTGCATTAACACCTAGGCTAACACTTGGAAAATCCAATCCAATCGGAGAAAATGTTGCACAGTTTGTTGACGAACAGGCTCAATGTATAGCGGAGTTGCACGGATGACGATTAGACTTGGTGACTGCGTCGGAGCGCGTCGCGTTCGGGCTGAACTGGTCTTGATATAACAACCCCAGAAATCGCATTATAATCCTTTAGGGGGTTGCAATGAAATCCATCTTTGCTCATGCTTAGGAGAAAGGCTGTTTAATCTTTGGGTGCATGGATGGGTGTTCGCTGTTCAGAGCACAGCAGCACACACACGTCTGTCTCTGCCCAGCTCAGCTGCTCTCACTCTACTGTCATCAAGCGTGTGTGCGCGGCCCCAAATTGGAGCGGAATTGGAGCGGAGGACGGTCCTTGATCGCTCCAAGCTGTTCTGGTGCATTTTATAACTACTATAACGGTCACCATTAACTGTTAGTGTTTACCGGTAGGCCTAACTTATTTCGTATTTGGCTATCTCTACTACTGTGATATTCTGAATAGGCCTATCACATTCTGATAATTATTTTTTGTGTAAAAAAAAGAAGAAGAAAAAAAAAGAAAAAAACCTGAACCCATTAATTTCGAACTTCGATTGCCAACGTAACGAACGAACGTTCGAATCCCCGAAGGTTCGCTTGCAGCCCTAGTGTGCGCGCACGTGCACGTTTGAGATTGAGAGTGCGTGTGTGTGAGAGAGAAAGAGAGAGAGAGAAAGAGAGATATGCACCGTGATTGGCAGAAGCCGCCCGCGCCTCTATAATGACTCTGGGGTAGCCTTTTGCATACCATGTTGATGCCGAAGGAGTACGAACCAACAGACCATTTGGACTCAATGAAAATGTTGGCATTGAACACAAAGCAGGCGTTCCAAGAGGAGCTGCCTTGAGCCCTGTGAAGTGCAAGCCTGTAACGATGCTGCAGCCAGGAGCCTCCCATCTCACACACCTCTCACCTCAGAGGCTCAGACCTCTCGCCTGGCACAATGGCAACTACACAGGGACAGCATTTTGCAGACGCCAATGACGAATATTAATGAATATCTTTTCACTATGGAGTTGAGTTATTCTTTCCTAAGAGTGCAGGGGAAGACTTATGAATAGTTAATGAGCCAAGGGTTTCTCACGTTCTGAGTTCTTTAATCACGTTCCAAACAAGGCAGGCACGCTGACAGTTATGATATCGGTTATCATCTATTTAATAATTGCACGATAGTACGTGTCATAGGTGAGTCAACATGGACCACATCCAGAAATGTTTCATATTAAAGATGTTTTTGGCTCAGAAATGTTGACATTCGATGTATCTATGTATCTCCCACGACTCTTCTTCTTTCCAAGTGGAAAAGTCTCACTCCGAAAGCCACACACAACCCCCCACACCCACACTCACTCACACACATTACACACACACACACATACACACACCCAGCAGCCCCTTTGGGGCTTGTCACGGTGTCAACTTGCTGAAGATGAGAAGTGCGCGGAGCCTCTGTGTGAACGGTTTTGATTGAGGAATATGAGATGTGTTCTGGACAAAAGTCAATTTCAATCTTCTTTCAATCTCTCCCTAGCGCAATTTGGCTTGACTTTTGTTCAGAATGTCCAGAAAACAGCACAAGTGCTGTTTCGAATTCCATCACATTTGAGGCAAATTAACAAGAACAGACAGCAAGGACACCAGCAAGCCCTTATGCAAGTAATACAGACAGGGCAGTGCCACCCAAGGCTGCATACATTTGCTGCTCTACTTTGATGTTGGAGTGTGAATTCCTCTTTGGGAATTATATCATCATCATTCTTGAAGACAACTACAAAATATCTCTGTTTGTATATGTATGTGCTGGTGAAAGAGGGGGCCCATGCCATGGGGCCTTCTACTTTGTGGTGGGTTTCAGAGAAGGCCCCACATATCAGCATTTTAAATGTTAAATATACTGTATATTTACAGTGTCTCCGCCAGGCCAAAGGCTGGGAATGGAGATTATGTTTTCACATCTCTGACCAAGGTCTGGCCACCTTGACATTGTTATTATTGTCCCAGGTAGATTATTATGGGTAAAACAAATTTACTATAATGAAGGATTAACTGTTTGCACACTGGGCGCTGGGTTATTTGGGGACTGCCCCATAGGTCGAATTCCCGTTGGGTCGAACACCGTCGGCAGGTTAGCTACTCACCAGCGTCGGCAGGTTAGCTACTCACCAGCGTCGGCAGGTTAGCTACTCACCAGCGTCGGCAGGTTAGCTACTCACCAGCGTCGGCAGGTTAGCTACTCACCAGCGTCGGCAGGTTAGCTACTCACCAGCGTCGGCAGGTTAGCTACTCACCAGCGTCGGCAGGTTAGCTACTCACCAGCGTCGGCAGGTTAGCTACTCACCAGCGTCGGCAGGTTAGCTACTAACCAGCGTCGGCAGGTTAGCTACTCACCAGCGTCGGCAGGTTAGCTACTCACCAGCGTCGGCAGGTTAATTACTCACCAGCGTCGGCAGGTTAGCTACTCACCAGCGTCGGTAGGTTAGCTACTCACCAGCGTCGGCAGGTTAGCTACTAACCAGCGTCGGCAGGTTAGCTACTCACCAGCGTCGGCAGGTCAGCTAATCACCTGTGTCACGGTTACTGAGGTTAGGGTTAGGTTTAGGCATAGTTTTACTAGGACATGTTACCGGGTTATTTAGGATGGAACCCACACACAGGCGAGCTATAGTTTAGACTACTTTATTAATCCAACCAAACAACGTTTCAAGTGCATGATGGATGGATGATGGATGGCTGGATGTTGTTACTCCAAGAGTGGACAAAGGTGGAACTCATCAGTTATTGTTGCATTAGGGCACGTTCACATATACACATTAAACGTGTCAGTGTTACTTCCATGCAATGGGAGCAAAGAGGTGCCGTTTCCCCAGTGCTGCGCGTTCCACAGGTGTAGTTCAATATTGGTGATTAAATTCTTGCACTTGAGCCAACCACTCCAATGTACTGTAATTAAAAACCAGCACTGCACCCAATTCCAACCTACATGTGTTAGCTATCCTCGTTGATCCATGCCCATATAGGCATGGGTTATAGTTAAATACTGTAGTTGTTTAGGGGTCATTCATAAAGTAAATATTCTGAAAAAGAACAGAGAAAAATCGATTCAAAAGAAATACATCAGAAATCAGAAACTTGCATATATCCACTGTAAAAAAAGAAATAAAAAATATCACAGAATACTGTAAGTCTGCTGGTTCCATTAATTCAGAAGTGGAATATGCACAAAGCCATAAATTTAAATGCACACAGACGTTCTCTCTTTTTTTAACAAACCAGATTCTTAGCTGGAGTTGGTATTCATGAAATTCATTCAAACCTTTTGAATAACATCTCAAACTGCAATAGATTGCCAAGGACAGCTTTCTTGACATGCTCTATACCTACAGTACAGTATGCCCCTCAACATGTGTCACAGTGCTGTGGTTCTGTGAAATGCAAGGCCACTGGACTGTATTGGTCTTGAGTGCATCACGTTGCATCTGTGTCCCACTATCCTGGTCTTAAGGGCTGTTGTAGTGTAGTCTATCAATTCAATTCAGAGGAACTTCGCTGGCATGAGAAAACATACCTTGACATTGCCAAAGCAAGTAAAATATAATAAAAACTGTTGAAATCCTATCCTACTGTAATGTACATAAGCAAGACCACAAGGGCACTTCATTAGTAAACAACAGTAGGCCTACATATGATAGTTTTCTCCTGTGTGTGTTTGGGTAGTTGTATGTAGTAGGCTAACACTTTACGGAAGAATTATATGCATCAGCCATAATGATAATTTCCCTCCAGAATATGTAGAAAAGTGCCTTGTCTTATATAATGGAAAATATAAATATCGAGTCGATCATTTAGCATAACGTCTCTGGGTATAAGAGGGGTCCCATATGACACTTCAGGGAGGGAGTCTTCTGCCCCATGGGGCCCAAGGCCAGAGCGCTGATGCTGTATGCTGTCTTTCTGTTGCTGAATCCTCAATAAATTGTCAGCCTTCACCCTGACTGGATATTAATATTTACCATTATACTCATAGGAGGCAAATTAGATGTTTTACAAACATTTGTCTTGTATTCAGAGAGTATTTATGGACTGCTTCTGGGGGAAGTGGGAGTCTTTAAAGATATTAGATACTGTAATTTTGTGTCTGTGCTTAGTTACTAGATGCCAATGTTGCCTAATAATGTTATCAAACGTATTCCCCAGGGGAAACTAATTGTATAAAAAACATGTAGGGAGCTGTACAGAACGTTTAACAGTTGGTGCCAGTTGGTGTTTTTGGTGAGACACTCTTGTATACAATCAGTTATCTGTGGGTATACTGATCCACTGTTCAGGATCTGCTTCATGTCTGAACCAGCTTGCTTTTTGAAGTCTGCCATTTTCTGCAGATGTTCAGTTATTCAAATGTGGAAGAAAAATAAAATCTCCATTAGAGCATCCTCATAACACTGCCAAATCATAAACACATCATCTACATAACATTTCCACAGTATAATATGCGGGTGAAAATTGGAGACTCATTATACTTCCCATTGAGATCCCTTTGAGTTGAATGAAGGATTAATTCTCTAACTAAAATTTGTCTTTTTCACAATCTCTGCCTAACTCTCTAATGTGCTGTGTGCTGGGCAAAACGTCTAGAGCTCTTTGATTGGGGAAATGTGTGAGAGCTAAATTAAAACCTCCCTTGGTAAATAAGCTTTCATGTTTACCCGAGTGTAGTTGTCCTCATCTCAATCTTGAATAGATTTTAAGATATTAATCATATCCATGGAATCATGTACATATTCAGTAATAGTGGGCCAATAGCTGCTATAGGCCTACAGTTAGGTCTCACAGGGAGGTTGTCCACACTCTTGGACTTCCCGTATTCCAATTGTTTATATATCTCATTAACATTATCTGTTTGATTCAGTATACAGTATATCACCAGCCATATCTGCTGGTTTAATGACTACCCTAGTATCCTTTTTCAAGGTCGTTGGTAACAAGTTACATTTGCACTATTCTGTCTATCTAGTTATGCAAATGTCTGAATAAATTGTAGCCTACTTGTAATACCGGTAGTACTTTTAATCCAGCATTCTATCAACTATATTTGTGGAGATCTTTTACTTATGTTACTTTTACTCCATGATCCCTTTTGGTCCAAATGTAAAAGTATGATTCATCTCCGCTTGTAACTTTTGTTCATTTTATTTTTACTAAATGCACATTCTGTTTGTTTCATTCTCTCAGAGAAGCCAAAGCATCAAAGATTTTTAATATAGGAAGATACACATTCTCAATTGGAGCCACTGGAGGCAACATGGTAAACAAATCCTACACTGCCGGCGTCTGAAGGAAATCTTGCGCACGTCTTATGTTGACTGTAGCTAGATCCCACAAGAGTGTGGTGCTGGGACAGAGATTGGTCGGTAATAGCAATTTTTGGTCGGTAAAAGCAATTTTTTTTAAACAATATGTTTATTTTCTTTTTCTTTCTTCTTTTTAAAGAGACACATAACAAATTCAAATACATGACAATGAAAATAAAAATACAAACTGCAATAAAATAACTTGAATGACACCACATATGAAAAAAAAAAAACATCAACTTACAAAAGCTATAAACAAACAAAAATAGTACATGACACTAACACGACATAAAGATATTAAATAATTACTAAAATGAGCACGTATACCATTAACACCCACAGAGTTCTATGCCACAAGGCCGAACCAGTGTCTGCAGAGAGTGCAATTACCCCACTTCCGATTCCTCCATTAAGTGAGAAAGATCATTGCCCTATATACTGAATAAAGTTCCCCCATATTTTCTCAAACAGCTCTTGTTTGTTTTTGAGAGTGTATGTGATTCTTTCTAATGGAAGGCACAAAGACAGTTCCTTAAACCACTGAGCGATGCTAGGTTTCCCTGTCTTTTTCCATGAAAGGGCGATAACCCTTTTGGCTTGTAGGAACCCAAGATCCAGAAAATGTATCTCGTTGTTTTTTATCCTATGGCCGATCGGGTAAAGGCCTAATAAGAAGAGTTTTGGATCTAGCTCAATGTTAATAAGTAGTATCCGTTGTAGCTCCTTTCTAACCTCCTCCCAAAACTCCTTTATTCTTGGACATGCCCACAAACAATGGAACAGAGTGCCTTTATCATCGTTACATCTGATACAAGTGTCCGGGATATTAGAATTACATTTGTTTATCTTTTCTGGTGTGATGTACATCCTCATCAACCAATTATATTGCAGCAGTTTTAAACTAGTATTACTAGTCTGTGCCTGAGCCTCCTCACAGGCTGTGTTAAACTCATCTATTGTTAGTTCCCCTTGTAAATCAGAGTTCCAGGCATTAAATCTAGATTCAGATGTTTTAGGCGAGAAGTCCACCAGGAGAGTATAAAACCCAGATATGATGCCCCTTTCAAAGGGATTCCTGATGAGAGCTCTTTCTATTATCGACAGAGGAGGAATCGTCAGAGACTGTGCTTGTTTAACCTTTATAAAGTCCCTGAGTTGGAAAAATGTAAACAGGTGTGTTCTAGGAATATTAAATTCAGCCATAAGTTCTTCAAATGAAAGCAGAGTCTTATTTTTGCCAAAAACATCTTTTAGTTGTTTGATTCCTTTTCCAGCCCAAAGCTTAAAACCTCCATCCGCCCTACTCGGAACAAATGCCTCATTCCCCCAAATCGGGCTGAAGCGAGAAATGGGGATGGTATCGCACACATATTTCCGAACATCTTGCCAGACCTTAATCATGTTTTTTTTAAAAGCCATTTTACTATAAAAATTGTGGGAATATTGTGTGGCTTGTGACGATCGGGTCCAATACTGTAGTTAGTTCAGTGACGGTTCGGGCTAAAGCAGTGGTCCCCAAACCTTTCAGTCCGAGACCCAAAAAAGAGATTAGACGTTTGCCGGGACCCAAACTAGTGAAAATAGCCGATCTACAAGCTCACAATGCGGCACGAAGCGACGCGTTGTGAGCTTGTAGATATTATTAAACATAAACATTTACATAGATCTTATTAAACATAAACATTTGTTTTCAAATTTTTATTTTATTGAATTTGTTTTTTAATTTAGCTAATTTTTTTTGAAAAAATAATGATTAAAAACAAAATGTAGGAAACAAAAAAAATTAAAGGGAGCCATAAAAGAAATTCTGCGACCCACAAATGGGTCCCGTCCCAATGTTTGGGTACCAGTGGACTAAAGAATGTTTACGGCTTCACAGAGATATGGGAAGTAAACCAGAGATGACAATAGTTATTGTTAGGCACACTGGCTGGCTGCCTGGTCTGCTCTAATTTGATATTTTGTATATATTTAATTTATTATTGTGCATTGCTTTATTTAAAGTGATACTGTTCAGACCACATTGACATTTTCACATAATTTCTCATTTTTTATTTCTATTGGACAAGCATACCATTTTAGTATTTCAGTTACTGTACATTATACAGTTTACAGTTTAGGCATTTAGCAGACGCTTTTAATCCAAAGCGACTTACAATAAGCAGATAAAACATCACAATAATAAACAAGATAATATGTCAGTACATCAACAGCAATATAACAAATGCAAATGGATATCTATCTAGAAAAAAAACCCCAATATAATCAAGTTCTAAAAACCTAAAAAAAACGAATGCTAACTAGCTTCAATATGGTCATTGATTTTCTGTAGTGCTAAGGGTTTAGGTGGAGTCTGAAAAGGTGAGTCTTCAGTCCACAGCGAAAGCTAGCGAGTGAGTCCGTTGTTCTAAGTGCGACAGGGAGTTTATTCCACAACTTGGGAGCCAGGAGGGCAAACTGTCTCGGACGAGTGGATTTTTGCCCTGGAGTTTTTAGCGAGGGTTCTGTCAGCATCCCTGTGTTGGCTGATCTAAGTGAACGGGTGGGGGTGTAGGGGTTTTGGAGGTATGGAGGAGCCCTACCTTTGGCTGCTTTGAAGGTCAGCATCAGTGTTTTGTATTCAGTGCGGGCCGCAACCGGGAGCCAGTGGAGGCTGCGGAGAAGGGGAGAGACATGTGAGAACTTAGGCTGGTTGAAGACCAGTCGTGCCGCGGCATTTTGGATCAGTTGGAGAGGTTTAAGTGCACATGCCGGGAGACCAGTGAGGAGAGAGTTACAATAGTCAAGTTTTGATATGACAGATGTCTGAATGAGGAGCTGGGCTGCCTCCTGGGTGAAGAAGGGTCTGATTTTACGGATGTTATAGAGTGTGAACCTACAGGACCGGGTGACTGATGCAATGTGTGCCTTGAATGTGTGCCTTGGTGTGGTCCTGGCTGTCCAGGACCACACCAAGGTTTCTAGCAGTAGGAACTGAAGTCACCAATGCATTATCTATGGAAATAGTGAGATCTTGCTTAGGGCAAGACTTAGCTGGGAAGAAGAGTAGCTCCGTCTTGTCCGGGTTCAGCTTGAGGTGGTGGGCTGACATCCACTGTGAGATGTCGGCCAGACATGCAGCAATGCGCTCTTCCACCTGGGTGGCAGAAGGGGGGAAGGACAAAAACAGTTGAGTGTCATCAGCATAGCAGTGATAGGATAGATTGTGAGCAGAGATTACAGCACCAAGGGATTTGGTGTACAGGGAGAAAAGCAGAGGGCCAAGTACGGATCCCTGGGGGACTCCCGTTTGGAGGTTTCGGGGGGATGAAAGCAAACCTTTCCATGAGACCTGGTAGGTCCGGTCCGACAGGTAGGAGGAGAACCACTTTAGACGGCAGAGTGGGAGGCAGCCTGGGCAGCATGGAGTGCTTCTGTGACTGCTAGGAGTGCCGTTTCTGTGGAATGGGCCGGTTTAAAACCTGACTGGTTGGGATCCAGCAGGTTGTTCTGTGAGAGATGGAGAGAAAGCTGGTTAGAGACCACACGTTCAAGGGTTTTTGAAAGAAATGAGAGGAGGGATACCGGTCTGTGGTTCTTGACGTCCGAGGGGTCAAGAGTTGGTTTCTTGAGGAGTGGTGATACTCTGGCTGCCTTGAAGGCAGCTGTGACACAGCCTGAAGTTACAGAACTGTTGATGATGGCAGTTATGAAGGGGAGTAGGTCAGGTGTGATCATCTGGAAGAGTGGAGAAGGGATTGGATCCAGGGCGCAGGTGGTAGGTCTAGAGGAAGTCACTAGTTTTATGACGTCATCTGCAGAGAGAGGGGAGAAGGAGGATGTTATGTTGGGGATACAATTGCGTGTCTTAGACACTATTCTGGGGGGTCACCAGCACTTTCGCCTATAACATATTCGCCTACACGCATTTGGTCCTTTCGCCTGGCATTTTCGCCTTGGAGGAGAGTCTTTTCACCTACCTGTCTGAGCCATTTCGCCTACCCTCAATTCTGCTGTCAGACTGTCCATGTTTGCAAATTATCTCTTTGTCATTTAAATATTATAGTGACTGTGACAGTGGTATCAAGTGAATCTAACAGTTTATTTGACATTTATTATTTACATCACATTTTATTCCTAAAATGGCAAATGGCAAAATAGTTTTGTATGCCTGTTGACAGGCAAGGTTGATTCTATAGGCTATTTAGGTGTAGCATATATCTTATATAGACCTATATAGGCTAATAGCCTACATATATATTTTGTATAGCCTAATGTTAAAACAATATAGGCCTACAATACTGTTCATTTTACAATACTGTTCAATACTGCACCAAAGAATGTAGTATCGGGACATGGATTAATTAATTATTTGGGCGCACCTGATTCCAATAGCTCTGTATTTATGTGATTACTATGGAGTGCATAGGATAGCCGTGTGTAGGTTTGACATGTAACACCACTGTCACAGTCACTATAATATTTAAATGACAAAGAGATAATATAAAAACATGGACAGTCTGACAGCAGAATTGAGGGTAGGCGAAATGGCTCAGACAGGTAGGTGAAAAGACTCTCCTCCAAGGCGAAAATGCCAGGCGAAAGGACCAAATGCGTGTAGGCGAATATGTTATAGGCGAATATGCCTGACACCTTCTGGGTCAGGTGGGAGAATGAACTACTGATATCATCAACCTTCTTTTCAAAGTAGGTGACAAAATCATCCGCTGAGAGGGATGAAGGAGGGGGGGGGGGGGGGTTTGAGGAGGGTTGAGAACGTGCTAAACAGTTTCCTAGGGTTTGAGGTACATGATTGAATCTTTGTGTGGTAGAATGATGATTTTGCAGTGGAGAGTGAGAGTGAGAAACCTGACAGGAGTGTGTGAAAGTGAGATAGGTCCTCTGGTTGCTTTGTCTTGTGCCACTTCCTCTCTGCCGCCCTGAGAGGTGTTCGCTCAGTTCTGAGAGTTTCAGATAGCCACGGAGCCGGTGGATTTGGGCGTGCTGGCCTGGTCGAGAGAGGGCAGTGCCGATCGAACAATAAATCAGATCGTATGAAGTAACTCAGTACTTTATTAGTCTTTTCACTAGATACTTTAATACTTTTATTCAGATAATTATTTGGATGTCTAATTTTACTTCCACTTATCTAACTATTAATTGCGACCGTAAGGGAGCAGTTTACTATGAAAACCTCCACCGTCCGTCCGTCCGTCCGTCCGTCACGTCACACGTCACACCTTTGTTTGTGTACGGTGTGATGTCATATATCTTCAGTATGACATCACACCACATGTGTAAACAAACCTTTGTGTACGTTGCTGTGGCAACAGTCTGTTGTTGCTGGTCTGTTAGTGTACGTTAGCAACCACCTTAGCAACCATGGTTTTACCCTAGCAACCAACTGTTTACCCTAGCAACCAACTGTTTACCATAGCAACCATGTTTTTTTACCCTAGCAACCAACTGGGCATAAAAGGGATTCTGTTAGGGATCTCCATATATGGGCATAAAAGGGATTCTGTTAGGGATCTCCATATATGGGCATAAAAGGGATTCTGTTAGGGATCTCCATATATGGGCATAAAAGGGATTCTGTTAGGGATCTCCATATATGGGCATAAAAGGGATTCTGTTAGCTGTTAGTGATCTCCATATATGGGCATAAAAGGGATGCTGTTAGGGATCTCCATATATGGGCATAAAAGGGATTCTGTTAGGGATCTCCATATATGGGCATGAAAGGGATTATGTTAGGGATCTCCATATATGGGCATAAAAGGGATTGTATGCCAGATGATACCCTGTTAGGAGATCCACACTAACAGAATCCATATATGGTCCTACCGACAGCTGCTATAAGCCAACCCTGGCGATAAGGTCTGAGTCGAAGAAATGCTTCTTTCCTGGCAAGAATTGCCCCTTTATACTGTAGGGCTCGTTTGTGTATTGTATGACATCACGCCACATCATCGGCTGAGGACTGTGTGATGTCATCATATCTCCATATATGGAGACATAAGGGTGTTTTTAATCCATATATGGGCATACAAGGGATTCTGTTAGGGATCTCCATATATGGGCATAAAAGGGATTCTGTTAGGGATCTCCATATATGGGCATAAAAGGGATTCTGTTAGGGATCTCCATATATGGGCATAAAAGGGATTCTGTTAGGGATCTCCATATATGTATGGGCATAAAAGGGATTCTGTTAGGGATCTCCATATATGGGCATAAAAGGGATTCTGTTAGCTGTTAGTGATCTCCATATATGGGCATAAAAGGGATGCTGTTAGGGATCTCCATATATGGGCATAAAAGGGATTCTGTTAGGGATCTCCATATATGGGCATGAAAGGGATTCTGTTAGGGATCTCCATATATGGGCATAAAAGGGATTGCATCCCAGATGATGCCCTGTTAGGAGATCCACACTAACAGAATCCATATATGGTCCTACCGACAGCTGCTATAAGCCAACCCTGGCGATAAGGTCTGAGTCGAAGAAATGCTTCTTTCCTGGCAAGAATTGCCCCTACTGTAGGGCTCGTTTGTGTATTGTATGACATCACGCCACATCATCGGCTGAGGACTGTGTGATGTCATCATATCTCCATATATGGAGACATAAGTTGCTCATGCCCAAATATGGGCTGGTGAGGTCAGACTTAGTGTGATGCGTAGGTTATCTCCATATATGGAGATTCAACTTCAATGAGTAACCATGGCAAACTGTCAACTGCCCGTATGTCTTGATAATTGGTAAAACAAACTTTTGGCCTATTTGTGGAGATAAGCGACCAACGGTCGCTTATCTCCCGATTAGGGAGTCTTACTGGTTTACAGAATGTCTGTCCGTCCGCCTTCTGACCGTCTGTCTTATCTGCATGCTGACATCACTGATTCTAAACATTGTCACCACCATGGTAACAATGCCCAACTGACATCACTGACTGACATCACTACAGTGCCCAAATTTGGAGAGACTGGCCTGGACACAGAACACCATATGGGCATAAAAGAGTGCCAGCCAGCCAGACGGATACAACGGGTATTGCACAACTGGACATCGATGGTGACTATTCTGCCCAACGGGCACCGGTCTGGGTTCTTCAACATTCTGAGACATTCAATCCCTCATCGCACACCCCGGGCACAGAACTAGTTATTATAACAATTCTTTTTACTTGAGTGTACCGTCTTTGCCTACTCTACCCACTCATGGAGGTATGGCGGGACGGTGAATATGGCAGCATGAACAAGACATTTGTCGCTGATCGGTCCTGTGGTTCACGAGATTAGGTGCAAAGGAAGAGGATGATGTACTTGCTCCAAAGTCCCTGTCCAGTGATGTCATATGCTGGAGGCTGCAGAAACACCAGGTCATTCTATCTGGGACGTCACAATGCCGACTTCGTGGGTTGGATCGATCTCACCATAATCTCTTCTATACATGATGAGGTGGTTCTCCAAGTCAGCAAGTCTCGACTTGTCTTTGCCAGGATATTCCTCGAGTTCTGTCTGCAGCATTTAGTACCACAATTGACACTGAACTGCTTTTGACTTCGGAAGGGCTTGCTGAAGTAAAGAAAGTTCGACATGGACGAAAGCGCTTGATGCTGCCTCAAAGCTTGGCCAAACATTGTTTGTGTTCTGCTGGAGTATGCTGAAGCCTTTAATCCTTTTTTTCTCCCCGTCTCGAGTTGAATTCCATTGTTCCGTTGCCTCTTGTATAATCAAGGCTATTACTGTAAGTCAAATGAAAATTATAGTATACTTAATAATTAGACTATACACCACTACACCACTGGATATTATACAGTACATCGTTTGCGTGGAATCCTCGTTAATTTGGCGGTAGTTTAGTTCCAAATTTAAATAGCCCTGATTTTTAACGTGATTAAAGAAATTCGATTAAAATGTAATTATTCACAGCTAATCACGGCAGCTCATGCGATTCATGAGTTATTATTTTAGGTATCATTTGACAGTTTTAATCTATTTCAGAATTTCACATGGTTATTTTCCACGTGGAGTCAAGTCAACAAACTCCACATTCCATCGTTGTCAACAACATGGTTTGTGAAAGGGTAGCTTCGCTGTGAGCATGTGGATGGTCGAGGTCCCTGCTCAAGCAGCAATATATCGTCGCTGTCGGGTGGAAACCTTGTATGTCCAAAACGGTTCGTTTTGTATTTATCATTTTAGAAACGATTTAAAGTAGTGAAAACAGCCGATCTACAAGCACACAATGCCTCACACCGCGAGGCGTTGTGTGCTTGTAGATCTGCTGTTTTCACTACTTTTGTGCCATGGCGTTGTATGATGAAGCAGGGCTTTACTTTGCGAAAAAATGTACAAATTTGAAACGTGGAGATACGAGGTTTCTGCCCGACAGTGACGATATGATGGTCTAAAGCCTTTGTGGCTGGTGCTGTGGTGATACTGTAGTTGGCACCAACTTTGGCTTGATAAAAAAAAAGAAAAGAAAAAAGAAATCAATACGACAAGTATTGATACAAAGAGTTTTCATCAAACCTGCCTTTTCTTCTCTCTGACTTACTGCTCTGCTGCTGGAAGCTGCTGAAGGTGTATCATTTCCACCGTTTCCTTTCAGAACATCCTGGAGAACGTATCGATTCGAGACGAACCCATGAGCAGGAATGGCTGCAGATTATGGCGTTTGGCGGCGTGACGCCACGGTTGGTCAGTCTGCTGCTGCTGCCGCTCCCATGGGCGTTCTTCAAAAGCATCATTTCAACGTGGGTTATGGACATGAGCCACCGAGGCGATCAGTGTGTGTTCTCCACGTGCCCTCTGTTCTCCTACTCACTAATTTCCTCTATTCCAGTTTTTTTCCCCCTCCTTTCTCTAACACGCTCAATTGACCTTGTCCATTGTCCCCTCACTCCTTGTACCTTTGCTTGAGTGTGAGACACGCGTGTGTGTGCGTATGCGTGCGTGTGTGTGTGTGTGTGTGTGTGTGTGTGTGTGTGTGTGTGTGTGTGTGTGTGTGTGTGTGTGTGCGGGGAAGGAGGAAGGGGAATCAGTGAGGTGGGGTAAAGTGCAGAGAGGTGGGACACAGAGCAGTGAGGTGTCCAGCACTTAAATTGCCTGTTTATTTCCAGTCATTGCATCAATTACACTGATATAGCTCAGACACGCTTGCACACATGCATACACGCCCACACACACACACACACTCACGCGCACAAACACACACGCGCGCACGTGCGTGCAGACACGCGCGGTGGGTGGTGGAAAAGACAAATGACGGAGATGGAAGTTTCTTTAGTGCTGCAGTATGCAGTTTCTGACTTCACCTAAGAACACAGCCGCGGCATGTTTATGTGCACGCGTGTCCACTGACGAGCTCGTGCGCATACGCGTGCATGCGCCTGTGTGCGTGATTTGTGCACGTGTGTGCAGAGGGGGCTGCCTGCGACATGCTCTGAGATCAGAAGCAGAAATCTCTCTCCTGTCCGGGCGGGGAAGAGGGGCGTGGCGGTACTGTGTGACAGGCCACAGTGATTAGTGGAGCTCAGCGGACGGAATTTATCAAACTCAGCCAAAGGCATGGACCGTTTCAGCCTGCAACTCCGCAATTTATCTCCTACCATCCCCATCATGCATCATAAAACAGCCACAATAGGTCTCTGGCATGTATACCGGCAACATGCAAAATTGAGCTATATACTGTATGTGCATATCTGGTGGTGCTTAACCCATTTAGGCCTACAATTTGCTTCTGGGGGGTCCCTGGAACTAAATATTTTGAGATGGGGGTCCGTGGCCAAATAAATATAATTTTGGGGGTCCTTCACATGAAAAGGTTTGAGAACCACTGACATACCGGTACTACCGGTAGTAGTCTCTCAAGAACAGACTAACTGAGCTCCAGTTGAGTGAAAAGGACCTTTTCTTTGACGATGGCTGGCCAGATTGCTGACATAGTAACATAGGTTTTTCAAAAAACCTTAGAAGGATTAAAAAGACACTTCAAAATTCTAATTTTCACGATTTTTCAAAAATAGCAGATCTACAAGCTCGCAGCGCGGCACTCGGTGCCGCGCTGTGAGCTTGAATATCTGCTATTTTTCAATAGTTAAAGCATAAAATAATGATACACAAAATGTGTACCCGTTCTAAATGGGTTAAATATGAGTGTGGATATGCAGGTATACAGTAACTACTGTATACATAATGTATATACAGTATAAGGTTTGTTAAAGGTATGTGTTCGTAAATGGCTGCATTTTAGAAAATCTGGCATTCGACTGACAAGGTGAACCCCCGTTTGCGGGATGAAGCTGCAACTCAGTGAATACCGTTTGATTACTTTCCTCCACGACTTGACATTCTTTGAATGGTGAATGTTGTAATTTCATTTAATTAGGAGAGATATCTTTTGAAGCACCCAGGTATACCGTGGTACACTTTCCTCCAGCTGAGTTTCTTGGAGAAAAGAAAATGTCAAAACAAATCACGGTGGTAAAAGAAAACACTCTACTTTTAATCAACCACTGAGCAGCCAGTCAAACCGGCCTTGCTCATTACTGTCAAATGCAGAGAGCATGGAAACACGGATGACAGATTTAGTGGCCTGGCACCGTCCCTCTGGGACTCATATAGTGCTTTTACGGTCAGTGAAACAATACATCACCGGGTAATTCATCAGTGGATAACTTTTAATTAATGTTCAAGTGGACATAAAAATGTCTAATGCCACGTACCTCCCTTTCTTTAGTGGGGTTAAGGACTGCGCAATTAATCGCAGAAAATATAGAAATCATAACTGCACACAGAACAAGAAAACTAAACAAGAACAGGGCCTATAATTGTCAAAGTAGGTAAAGCCTAATTTATAATCTCCCACGACGGTGTCGTTCTCCGCGGAAACAAGACATTTTCGAGTTTACAAGCTTGAAAAATGGTGTACAGCTGGCTTAAATTACTGACTGACTCCTCATTTTTGAAACACGCATGTGCAACATCCAAGTGCCTTGTATCCCATTTCCTTGTACTGCTTTCCCAACAAACTGAACACGGTAACATGCTCCTCCATTATCCTATTAGTCAGTGATGTGCAGGCATATCATATTTTACTGGATGGGTTCACTCAAATCAAATGGCCCATCGCCCCGCTAAAATGAAGCGTGGAGAACAGGGTTTAAAAAACGTTTTATTCTTTTTATTTTCAAACAGTTGGTTACGGGCAGAACTGATGTCGTAACATTTCTCTTCTTGCATTCCACCACCACCTACATAATGTTATTGAGCCCGATAGAACAGCAACACACACACACACACACACACACACACACACACACACACACACACACACACACACACACACACACACACATATATATATTGTTGATACCATTATTTGTTCATTAATGTATGCACTGCAGTGCTGAAACACTGTACGTGTATGTGTTATGTCATGTTATGCTCATGAATATGACAATGAATATGCTTCATATTCATTGTCTTGTCTGCATGCTCCACTTCTAAATAATATTATGATAACTGTCGTTTTCATTTCTTTGACATTATCTTGTAGTTATTATAGATGACCCTAATATGTGTCACATATTGCCAGATTTGAAAAAGAATGCATTTGCACTTTATATTGGTTGCGCTAGGTGATACCTAACTCATCAGATAGATGTAAAGACAATTTATGCTGTAAACTATATGGACATATTGTTTATTCAAACATTCAACAATTATTGCCTATAGGGTCTTGTCGGTGATGATCTCAGTGGGCAAGAAAATGCACATGATTCCACACTAACCTTCGTGACGGGGTGCAATGGCGTTAGAACGCAGCGCAACTTTAACTGTAATCCTATGTTTAGATGACATTTATCACTGTAATATTAGTGAGCTCAATTTACCTCATCCTAGAATGGGTGCACTGTAGGCTAGTAAGTGGTGACTGGATATGGGCAAAATGGCTGGGGCCATTACTGTATCTATAATGTAGCTACAGTAAACACCTTGCAGTTTCACATTGTTGTCTGGAGCTTGGACAGAAAGGTTTGACTTATCGGTAGATATTATAGGAATGAAAATACAATTATGGCAATTTCAAATTAAGATTGTCTGTTTGGAATTAACTGATAATTACAGATGATTAAGTTTCTGGTTTCATTTCCGCTCCTCGAAAAAATATCATTAGTTTCAGGTTTTCCTCTCAAGGATGAGATACTACGCCTGTCAATGAGAGATTAACCTCTGGGCTAATTATGCATGCGCCAAGTTATTAATTTCATTTTGCGAGCACAATGGAGCGAACGAAGAAATGAGGGGGTAGTTGACAGGTGACACTGGCCCGGACCTGGATTTGCATTCGGGACATCACAATTAATCGGTCAGGACAATGACTGTCGAGCTACTTGCGAGGCCACGCACACGCACACACGCACACACACACACACACACACACACACACACACACACACACACAAAACACCTTTTCTTTTCTTTCTCTTTGTCCTGTTATAAAAGGGAGTCGGCCGCTTCACTCAATGCCCCTCAGCTGAAAGCCGCATAATGATCTGTCCTCCACAATTTTCGGTTCTTCATACCTGCTCCTCTCCTCTAACGTTCCCTCCATCTCTACATTAGTCTCACTGGTTAAGCCACGTACAGCTCAGTCCACACCAATATTCATGCTCCAATGAATCCGTTCCCCACTCTCAACATTTTATCACTTAATATTTCCTCCGTCCGGCTCATTCAGTACACTGTGTGTGTGCGCGTGCGTGTGTGTGTGTGTGTGTGTGTGTGTGTGTGTGTGTGTGTGTGTGTGTGTGTGTCTGTGTGTGGTGTGGATAGCACAGTCAATGGCATATTTGTATATACCGGTACTACGTGTAGCCTATACTAGGGCATTCACCAAATATTCGAATATTCCAATATCAAAGTCACTATTCGACGTTGTTCACCGAAGTCGAATATGGTTTATAAAGCTTGGCTAGATAGGAAGTCATAAGAATTAGTTGTCAATGCCCTTGGTGGATGAATTTGTTAATGCTCTATACCAGGGGTTCTCAAACCTTTTTAGGCTGTGACCCCCAAAATAAACACATTTGAATTGGGGACCCCCAGCCTGACTGAAGTACTTGGAATTGTAGGTATTACATTTAATGTGACTCGGTTTTGCAGATAAATATTGTGAAAATGGCAGATCTACATGCGTGCGAGGCGTTGTGAGCATGTACTGGTAGATCGGCTATTTTCACAATGTTCGCCTCTTGTTTACTTAATATTTGAAAGTTTGGACAGTCCTGTCGAATATTCGACTATTCGGATACTTTGAGGTCGAATAATCCAAATACTGAAAATCACTTTTCGTGAATGCCCTAGCCTATACCCATTACCCACATACACTTTATATACTACTTACTGTATAGGCCTATACATCCATATACATTCAGTGGGTGTTGTACACTGTATACTGTACTGTAGTGTATATACACATAATCCTGTATGCCATTGACTGTGCTGTTGTTTTTCCATTGCCACTGTTTCAACGGTTCCTAACTTCCTACCTTTCCGTGTCATCTTCGCAGCCTTTCCCCTGGCTGTGTTGAGGTTGGGAATTTAAAGCGATGGCTGATCAGACTCTGCAGTGGCAGCGGCGAACTATTGGAAAAAAGCTCAAAATGGAAAGCGTTATGAAAGGGCATCGGGAACAGATAGGGCAGCCAGAGGCAAGGGACTGAGCAGAAGGTGCTGTGAGAATAATAATAGTCTTCATACGTATATACATATGAAGGAGATAAGGTGTGGAGAGGGGGGGAAAAGTAATATAATATACACTACTTTGAGATTTCTTTATATTGAGTTTGTGGATGGGTCTGTCTGATAAGGCTATATAGGAAATGTAACTGGGGTCCAGTGAGCAGGCAAACGTCTCTGGCCGTGACACAGCGGTTTGTCGTGCTGCAAGGTAAACGCATGTCTGATGGTTGCGCGTCGCAAACCCACTCTGCAAGTTCACAACGATGCATTGCGTGGTGAGCTTGTAGATTGCTATTTTATCATAAATCGGGCTTCAGTCTGCAAGCGCATTGACACTTGGTTGGCAGTGGTGGACAGAAACCAAGTCAACTTTTCTTTGAAGGATTTTCTTTTATAAATGTATATTTATTTTGCAAGCTTATAACTTTCACTCCACTACATTTCAATATATTTCTATAGAAAGGGACTCTTGGGACCGAGCTTACAAAAATATGGTATGAATTAACCACTTGCCCTATTTCAAATATAGTGAAAACATTTTGGGGGGAAATGTTAAGAATGTCAGTACAGAAATGCATTGATAATCAAAAGGAAAATGTACTTTGTACATTTTCACTTTTGAACGCTTAAAGGACCACTTCACCTCTGGGACAACCAGATCTTATTTTATTGTTGTTTGGGACACAATCCTGAGTTATTTTTTGTGTTCAATCTGTGTTTTTAGATAATTTTGTATTTCAGCATGTAACAACTGGTGATATGATCTAAAATATCTAAAAACACAGATTGAACACAAAACATAACTCGGGATTGGGCGCCTGCTGGCCTGGTGGCGCATACCACATACTAGGCTATGATGCCTGCTGGCGCCACCGGTTCGATTGCCGATCCGGACGACCTTTGCCACATGTCATTCCCCATCTCTCTCCCCATTTCCTGTCAGTCTACTATCCTATCAAATAAAGGCATAAAAAGCCCCCCCCCAAAAGAAATAATAATAACTCAGGATTGTGTTGATCGTGTCCCAAACAACAATAAAATAAGATCTGTTAGTCCCAGAGGTGAAGTGGTCTTTAAGTATTTACTTACTTTGTCCACCTCTATTGGTCGGCAAAACCACAGGCCGTGGATTTTGTTTCACAAGCAACACCTCTTAACTCAGTTTGGGCTTTGGGGCGTAGAGGAGAGGTGAGCGGGGACGCCGGGGAGGAGGAGGAGGAGAGGGAGGCGTTTGGGAGGTGAAATCAGCTGAAGGGGGTGTGTGTGTGTTTAGGGGGGGGAGGCAGTTATCGCTAGACAGCGTGTACTGTGATAGGATAACAGGGGGATGGAGCATGACATTTTCTTTCGCCGTGGGACAGCCGCAGGCTTTGTGAGCTGCATGAAAGCGTGCATCAACTCGGGGCAAGGGACGGAGCGGGCATGAATGTGACTCCCCTCCCAAACTTTTGTCTAGACTATCCGAATAGTCACTTTTCTATGTTGTAGATGTTGGGTGGAATCCTTCTACTGTATATCCAAAACTGTTACTTACTAACTGAAATTAAAAAAAGGAAATCTTTGTTCGAATGGATTCAATGGAGTTTGACTGATTGATTGAAGACTTTATTAGAAGTTTGCATAGAAAAAGGTACAGTTTCATGACAGTACAGTTCACTGGTACAAGGTCAACTAAAAGGAGATCCTATTGAGCACTTGGCTCATTTACCCAGGAAACCATTTAAGTATCTCATATAACAATTGAATAAGCCCAGTGAGGCGGCTAGGTTTGTTTTTACCATTTATGAGCGGCTGCAGCCTCTAAGTGGTTTTTCAGGGCGATTTTAAAATATGTTAGGGATATGTTGCACTCCTTTAAGGCCTTCGGTAAGGGGTTCTACATTTTGGTGGTATAGCAGGAGAACGAGTTTGACCCTTTGTTTGATTTGAATCTGGGTTGAACGTGATCTGTGTCACAAGATTTAGTCACGAGCTCTTGTTAATCATTTTCATCAAATATTTGTACGTAGAGCGTAGACGTAAGGGTGACCAACAGTGTTGATAACAATAGAATAAAAAATAAATACAATTATGTAGATGCAAAGTTTCCATCATGAGGCACTTTTGAAAATATTATCATAAGGCCTAATCAAAAGTAATTATTGAGTGCACAGCATGGGTACATAATAATGCATATATAGAGTATAATACAGTACATATTTATATACAAACAGCACAGACAGTACTAAAAATAACTACAGACATCCCCAGAATAGTAATCACATACAGTAGAAACCAGTCTGTGAGGGTGTTTTATCAGGAGTGAATGATTCCTTCCATCCTGAGCTTAAGCTATAGTGGAAGCCGAGTGAAGCATTTGGGACTGACTTTCTCAGTCCAAAGGAGCCCAGCAGATTGATTCAGAATGAAATTATTGAGGAGCGAGGGATTGGGGTTGAGAGAGGACAAATTGAGCATTACGTAGTGCATAATAGTGTGTCTTAATTAACTGTTGTAAAAGCTTTCTTATTAGGACTGATGCGGACCGCAGTTGGGAGCGAGTGGAAGAGCAAACAAAGAGTTCCGTTCCTAAAAGAGATATCCACCATCTGAAAGAATGTGATGCTAGTGTGATTAAAAACAGAGACAGGCGTGGAAATTCAAACTATGCCACACACGCACGCACGCACGCACGCACGCACGCACACACACACACACACACACACACACACACACACACACACACACATATCTGATATTATTAACCAGTAAAATGCCTAAGGGCGAGAAGAGACCTCACCCTAAAGGGACAGGGACGGAATTAATTTGCAACATCATTGTGATGTCAGAACAGGTCATCTATATCCTTCTGCTGAGATGAGGTGTTGTGATGTCAGAAGAGTGATGGACAGACATGAGCTGGAGCTTTTCATAAGTGACTTAGTCGTAATTGCGACCGTAGGTCGCAGATTAGTTCGTAAACGGCCACAATTGTCCGTATGTGTGTATCTCTGTCTTTAACGCCTGACACTGTGGTTCTATGGGCAGTTGTACCCGAACGCGTTCAAAGAACGATCGTTCATGAACACCTTCATATTTTGGGCGAACGTGAACTGAACGTCCTTTGTTATCGCTTGATGAACGAATTGTCGAACGCGATCATTCTGGCGCCCGTGAACGGCGTTTGTCGGTGTTCGTCGGCCGTTCATGCGGCAGTCCGCGCCTCCGTGCGGTCGTCTGTCCTCTCGTCTCTCCTTTCATTCACATGCTTCAATAGTACGCACTGCACGCAGCTCCTTGTGAACGTTGATATGCGGTGCTGTCTGCAGCTGCACTGTGAATCTCCTCCTCGTTACGTCTCGCAAGTAAAGCCTGACTATTGCACTGTGGTTCTATGGGCAGTGTTGTACCCGAACGCGTTCAAAGAACGATCGTTCATGAACACCTTCATATTTTGGGCGAACGTGAACTGAACGTCCTTTGTTATCGCTTGATGAACGAATTGTCGAACGCGATCATTCTGACGCCCGTGAACGGCGTTTGTCGGTGTTCGTCGGCCGTTCATGCGACGGTCCGCGCCTCCGTGCGGTCGTCTGTCCTCTCGTCTCTCCTTTCATTCACATGCTTCAATAGTACGCACTGCACGCAGCTCCTTGTGAACGTTGATATGCGGTGCTGTCTGCAGCTGCACTGTGAATCTCCTCCTCGTTACGTCTCGCAAGTAAAGCCTGACTATTGCACAGCGAAAATAGCTGATCTGCAAGCTCACAACGCGTTGCATCCACGAGACAACGTGAGCTTGTAGATCAGCTATTTTAACCAACGCGGAAACATGCTGTGCGCGAGGTTTAGAAACTTCTACCTTCAGCCCTTCACAATAAAGGTGCAGGAAGACTGGGCACTGGGCACCTAAATATTGTGGGCACCTCAATGTTAAGTTGGATGAAATTATTGCTGTGTGGGGTTCTATATATTTTTTTTAATAGCCAAAAGTATAAAAATATTATGGTTAAAAAAGAACGAAAAAGAACTAAGTTAGTTCATTTTGGGGAACCATGAACTTTAGTTCAAAATATAGAATTATGAACTATGAAATGAACTAGTTCATTTTAGAAGTTTTGAACTTGAACTTGAACTAGTTCATTTTTAAAGTGAACTTTCCCAACACTGTCTATGGGTTTGTCACTCTGACATCATGCTCTGACGCCACTGTGATGTCAGGGGAACGACTCTTAACTCATTCCCCGCCTCCCCCGATAGTCCCGAGAAATTTTAAATGTCGTTCCCCGCCAGGCCCGATAGTCCCGAGAATTTGCTTTTATATAATGTAATGTTTAATTAGACTCTTAATTAGCCCGTGACAAAGTTTGGGGTTTCTCACTTAAAGGGAACCAAAGATATCACTCATCAAAGTAAGTGTGTTTGAAAACAAGAGTGTAATAATGTATAAATCTCAATAAAAATGAATAAAACTCTCAATAAACCACAGTGAATGCATTTAGAGTGGCAGCCTGCAGCCCGCAGAGTGAAATCAGCGACACACTGGGCACACGCATGTAGAGGGATGTGGGGCAGGGATGTGCAGAGAATATTTAGAGAGGCAGGGGCTGACATTTCTAAAGGGGCCTTTTGGTGGACAATTCTATTGAATGCAGCCCTCAGCAGGGGCTCAAGCCCCCTTTGATGTCTATGTGTGTACATGCCTGGTGCAAGGGCTCGCAGAAGCGAAACGGAGCAGCTGGATCTGAGACCATGCACAAATCAAACAAAATCCAGTAAAATGTTCACTTGGAAAGCCATAACCTGCCACATGGGCCAACAGAACACACACCTTCATAACCCCCAAAGTCTCCACGACAAAATATTATGTCCCAGGCCCAGTCAGACAACAAGATCAGAGCAGGAGCGTCACAACTCACAAGGGAAAAGTGGGACTGAGTCTGAGTTACTAGGGCCCAAGGTGGAAGGGGCTTCATTATTTTATACTTTTGCTATTGAAAAATAGCAGATCTACAAGCTTGTAGCGCGACACTCGGTGCCATGCTGTGAGCTTGTATATATCTATTTTTGAAATCACCCAAGAAAATTCATGGGGGGCCCGCAGTGAATCCTTGTACCCAGGGCCCATCATTTGGTCCGACACCCAGTTGGAACAGATCCTCAGCCCACTACAAACACACATATATAAAGCCTGGTGAGGCGAGGTTACAAACAACACAATCACCTACTGGACAAGATGCAGCGCCGTTGGCCGGTCCAGTCGAGCACCAACCGATCTTCAAGCCCTGCTACGGGAGTGGAGAGGAGAAAATATCCCCCCTCCCCCGGCGGACTCCTCAAGTCAGGCAACCATTGAAGAAAAGCAACGCGTCGCGTCCATATAACTTCCATCGGTATGTAACAAAACTGCTGAAAATAGCAGATATGCAAGCACACAACGCCTTGCATCCAAGCGTGACCATGGAGGCTGATGAGGAGTATTATATTCCAGTTCTCACAAGAAGGTTGCGTCCAAACTACCAGCGGTGTAACAAAAGAAAAGTAGTGAAAATAGCAGATCTACAACACGTCGCGACCGAGTGGAATCCAACAGGAAGAAACTCAAACACGGCGATCGTCATTGTCAGTAAGTTTACTGTTGTGGTTTACATCCTAACCTAAACTATACTGTTGTTGTTCTGCAGCAGCAGCAGCAGCGTGCGTCCTCCCTATGGCGTGCACGCGCAATCGCGCATGTGCTCGTGTTTGAGGCGCGCCGCGCAACAACTGCTTGGAGTGCTTGCAGCTTGAAGGAGGGCGTGGGTGTCTGTGTGATCGCTGCAGTCTGTTCCGTTCTAAAGCCCGCCTACTGTATCCGGTTATGTAACATTCACATGCACGCAAGAAACGTCTCCGCATCCGGTACAGACCCAGGCCGGATCACCAACAAGCAGAGTAACTTTATTGCTATCAGTTCTCTAGTTGTCGGGTGGAAACCTTGTATGTCCAAAACCGTTCGTTTTGTATTTATCATCTATAAAATGTACTAAACTAGTGAAAACAGCAGATCTACAAGCACACAACGCCGGCGTTGTGTGCTTGTAGATCGGCTGTTTTCACTAGTTTAGTACATTTTATAGATGATAAATACAAAACGAACGGTTTTGGACATACAAGGTTTCCACCCAACAACGACATATAGAGAACTGATAGCAATGAAGTTACTCTGCTATTTTGTGCGACAGTCTTGTATGATGAAGCAGGGCTTTGCTTTGGCATGAGAAAACATAGGCTACGTTTACATCGCCAAAGCAAGTGCCACAAATAAATAAAAAAGTTGAATATGGGGAACATATTTACAGTTATACACATAGGCCTTATATAAAGTTGTGTGTGTGTGTGTGTGTGTGTGTGTGTGTGTGTGTGTGTGTGTGTGTGTGTGTGTGTGTGTGTGTGTGTGTGTGTGTGTGTGTGTGTGCGTGCGTGCGTGCGTGCGTGCGTGCGTGCGTGCGTGCGTGTGTGATCTGTGCAAAATAAAACACTTGAATGCTGAATAAAAGGTAAAAAGCTTATTTCTATTTGTGTGAAGTCAGTAAGACGCCCTAAGGGCAAGAGGTGACCTATTACAGCCCTATTACACTATTCCAGTTATTGCCCTATTACACAATTACACTTATTACACTAGTACACTTATCTGATAAGTGCCTGACGCCATAAATACAAATATCAACAGAGTTATTCGCTCGAAAAGCCATCAATCACAAAAAGGTGAATAACTCCTGTTATTTCAAATATAGCTGGATTTTGGTCAAAAATGGCTATTTTGAGATGGCTACAACTATAGAAAAAAAAGCTTTTTATTCAATTTCTTTATTTTTTGATGAGACTAGAGCTTGTCTTCTTTCATGTCAGGTACGGTATAACATTGTAAAAAAAACACAGAATTTAGGAAAAATGTCAATATAAAAAAAATATATCAATTTTTTCATTAAACAAAATGGCAGGGGAGCCATAC
Organism: Nannobrachium achirus; assembly: GCF_963921795.1. Classification (NCBI taxonomy): domain Eukaryota; kingdom Metazoa; phylum Chordata; class Actinopteri; order Myctophiformes; family Myctophidae; genus Nannobrachium; species Nannobrachium achirus. The sequence continues at coordinate 23,876,927 of NC_137826.1, read as the reverse complement.
AGTCAATGTTAAAATGGCGGCCAATGTGTTAACAGAATGGGTTTGCCGCTCTGACATCACGCTCTGGCTTCACTGTGATGTCATATGGAGTTCCCTGATGTCATCAATATTAAGCCCATATCTAACAGGATTTCATATGGGAATGCCCATATATGGAGGCCACAAGGCCACATACCTGTCTATAGAACGGCTGGTTCTATAGACAGGGCTCTCCATGTATAGGCATAAAAGGGTATGAAGTCAGATGTCATAGACATCATAGGACTTTAACATAACGAATAACTGATTAAGCATGTTTCGGCTCTCACATCATATCTCATACAGTACATGGATCTCCATATATGGGTACGAGGGGTCTCCATATATGGGTCCGATATACATCACTGGCCAGATGGCCAAGAATTGGCGCCCTGAGGCGTCTTACTAGTGTATTATTATTATTATTATCACCGCATGGCAGGCAGAAATATTGAAATTGGTTGTATGGGGCTGTCATGATATGACATTTTACATGACGATTAATTGTCACTCAAATAATTGGCGATTAACGATTTAATTGTGTTTTTGTCGTTGATAATTACATTTCTGTTTGGCTTTTAGGCTTTGAAGTTGTACATGGTAGATATGACACATAACCTAAATATACAAAGAAATTACTGACATATTTGACAACTTACTACTTAAAAAATAATTTGATAGTGGAAATAGCCGATCTACAAGCTCACAACGCGCCGCGATGCGACGCGTTGTGAGCTTGTAGATCTGCTATTTCCACTATTTCGGACATTTTTCAACATTCACGATTATGACAAAATAATTGCGATAATGTCAAATAATCACGATTAGACGATTATGTAATAATTGTGACAGCCCTATATGTGTACCGGTATGTCTGTGTGACTGTCCGCAGCTGATCTCACATTTAGGCCGATCGTTGTCATAACTCTCGTGCACGCAGCCTGCAGGCCAAGGAACTCAGTTTCCAAATACATTTAAAATTGGTCAATGACAATTACATCATGTTTGTGAATTATTAATCGCAGACCAATTGTCCCTCCAGGCTATACAATATACATCTGCAAGGCTACGGAGCAGAACTAGCCAATCAGGAACAATCTGTCTGTCCGGTATTCTACACTACTAGACAATTAGCTCCTTTCCCATTCGGCTGCAGGTGTGCAAAAATACTTGCATTACTTGCATTGTAGTCGATAATCTATGTATGGAAAAATACCAGTAAGCAAATCTACATTGTTCTTGTGAAGTAGTGTTGTTTTTATTGGTGAAGATTAAAAGTAGAGGGAGAGACACAGTGAGAGAGAGAGTGACAGAGAGTGCCGTCACTCCTTGTGACTGTTTTCATTTGCACTCAATTTGTGTTGCATCCACTTTTGCAATACACCCAATTTGATAATCTGACGCGTGTTAATGCGGCACTTCCTGGTGGAAGACCTGTGTAGACCGTACAAACAACACCACATCAGAGCGCTATGAATGACTACTCTATTACATGTTGTCAGGGAGAGACAGAAAGAGAGAGAGAGACACAGTTTGGTTCAAGCCCATGTTTGATACCTACTCCTACTGACTGTACCGCAATACTCTCACATTATCTTGTCCATGTACATTCATCGCAGTCCACACTGTTTTTTAAGTCACATGATGGACAGAGGTTTGCAGAGGATGCGTAAGAAGAGTGCAGAGGCCAGTATTGTTGCAAATAGGTCATTATGTCAGTTCTGGACTCGCAAAGTATGCGCTTATGTGTCTGGGTTCATTTTCGTTGCTAGAAATGCCGGAATTGTTGACAAGTGTGTGTCTCCAGTGGTCCCTGTTTTGTGATTCCGTGCAGCCCGCATTGTTGACATTATGAGAAGATCTTGTTAATTATACAGTATCAAACAATAATTCACTGCAAAACTGCTCACAGGCATAACTAAAAAGTGGAGTGATATTGAATAATTTATGAAAAAACACATTAGTATTTTTATTGTCATGTAGGACAAGGACATACTCAAACTTGCATTATTTTGCACTATTCAGTCTCATAAATTGTTTTGTTTTCCCATAATTATGCACTAGCAGGACATTATGAATTAGCCTATTGCACTATTTTAGGGTTATGTTGGTCCTTGCGGTATACACTTTAGTTACATGGCCTACATTTGATTAAAGCACTATTACTTTGGATGGTTATCAGGAATGCAGTGATGCACAGCAAGGCAGTTAATTATCAATACAAATACATGACGCAGGGACGATTCAAAGCGTGAGATGAAACATGAACTGTGATAATCGTATTAATTAAACTGTCACATTTCACAAAATTGTAGTTTGCGGTCAAGTCTACTACAATTTGATTGGCTTGTTTGATTGATTGCTGCCGAACCAATGAAACAAAGCTATGGGAAAATGAACCGGAACAGGAAACAGGTATGCCACCTTTTGGAAACCTGGGACGACAGTTATACACAAAGCCTATTTACACAAGGCATCAACTATCAGCCATCATGGATAGCTCCTCTCCCATTGTCCCATGCCTTATTTTCATGCACTTGCACAACCTCAAAACATTGTCGTCACATGCACCACACAGATGGAAGATGGAGGGAGGTAGGGCATGCATCCTAGAAGAGATTTGCCCTCTAGAGTGCACATTTCTAGTTCTAGCAAAGAACTTTACTGTTTATCTTTCTTAATGTTGTTACTTGTTACATTTCTTTGTATCTGTTCTACTGCTGCTTTTAAGACAGTACTGGTGGCGGTCTGGCATGTCTGGCTCACTGACTACGACTCACTGTATACTTGACATTACTGCTGATCATTTTCCAAAGCATACCATAGCAGTCCTTCTGATTCTCAAGTGAGCCATTCCGTTCATTCAAAGATTTTATTCATGAATGAAATTCAAACATCCATGACCATTTTTATGATGCTTAGTCAACATTGACTCAGTTATTCAGGTATATTCGGTAATTCTTTTTTACAGTAATGACAATTGTTATAATATGTTAGCATTAATGAAAAGAATGTCTGTTTATATGCTGTGGATAGACAGCATGAAAGGGGCTATAGTAATTATATTCTTATCATCATTCACCATACTGTATGAAGAGTAGCTATAACACCTCAGATTATGTCTTCTGTAATGAACCAATAAACATTTAGTAACTTTATTTCTTTATGACAGGGTTTTATACAGTAGCACTGGAAATAATGAACCCCTTCTAAGGATCTGTTTTACACTGTCACTGACTGAACTGAGCCTGAAAGAAAAAATAAATAAAATAAAGAATATCAAAGGGAAAAAGAGAGAAAGAGAGAAAAATGTTAAGGAAGAAACAGAGTTCATACAGGAACTGGAAATCCTTCGGTATGCTTGAATTTGAACGGGATCCTTTTAAGCTCTGAAACGTGGCCCAGTAATATGGCCCAGTAATACAGCATTTTTGTAAGTTGTTGAACAAAACTTTTTAACATATACTGTATAACTTGTAGATGCGTGCAATGTGCTCTGAATCGATGTGACTTTTAAAAACCTTTACAAATCCGGGGGAAAGATAACTGTCGGGTTGTTTGTCTGAGCTGACATCTCTCTTGGTACATTTCTGCACGGTATCTGTCATTTCGTTATCTCTGGTCGTCTGAGTTGCTCTTTCCTACCTCCTTGGCTGTGAACAGACATTATGTGCAGCTGTGTTGAAAGTCTGATCACATAGCAGCGTGTCTGTATGTGTGAGAGGGGTATGTGTGTGTGTGTGTGTGTGTGTGTGTGTGTGTGTGTGTGTGTGTGTGTGTGTGTGTGTGTGTGTGTGTGTGTGTGTGTGTCTGTGTCTGTCTGTGTGTGTGTGTGTGTGTGTGTGTGTGTGTGTGTGTGTGTGTGTGTGTGTGTGTGTGTGTGTGTGTGTGTGAGAGAGAGAGAGAGAGAGAGAGAGAGGGGGGTATGTGTCTGTGTCTATGGGAAATGGAGAAAGAGAGATTGTTTGCCTGTCATTGCCACATTTGATCACAGTGCATGTTCTTTTCACGATTACTTTAGTACCGTTTTTGATTTGACAACCTTATGAGTGATGTTTGTGTTCTTCAAAACCGCTGTTCCGTCTGTGGTCCTCATGTTTGTAAAACTGCAACTCTCCAGCATCACTGTGTTCCAAAACTGGCAACAGACACTACAGTAACATGTTCCTAATATTAACATCGAGCTACTACAAGGATTGAAGCTTGCTAAGCACCTCTCTCAATGTTGCGTTCTCTCTTGCTTCACAGAGTGTAGCTGCATCAAACCAGCGCTGATGATGATGATGATGACGACAAAGAAGGAAATCAGTCCAGGACTTGAACTGAAATAGCCTGCAGAGTCGCTAAGACGGGACGCGGAGGGAAACGCAGGCGCCAAACTGCTGCCCCCCTCGGAAGCAGAGGTTCCAGGAGTGATCAGGAATGTACCACTCCCAATACGGGGGGAATGTGCGCTTAATGGCGGCCACAGCAGCGGCGTTGGAGGTGCAGTAGGGGTGCAGATGGTACTACACCTACCCCTGACCTGTGAGCCCCACTGCAATAAGTAAGCAGTAATAGAAATGTATCCCGATTCCCTGATTGTCTGCACAAACCTGAAACATTTGAATGTGTTTCTTTCTACATCCTCAGTGTTAATTAAATTTGGCCCAACCATCCTCAGTGTAAAAGATTTGCCATAACCCTTAACTCATACCCTGCCAAACCCGAGGAACCCGAGAATTTTGCGATGTCCCTCCCTGCCACGCCCGAGGAACCCGAGAATTTCCGCCATTTTGAAAAAAATGTTTTGGGACCCCAAAAACGTTAGTAGGCATGATAGCGATCGCGAAATTGCTTGTTTAACCCCCATACAACCCCCATACAACTCAGGTAGCAGACCTCCAAGCTCAAACAGTGTAAAACATAATGGCTGCTATCTCATGAATGCCTGAACGGATTTCCATTCGGATTTTTTTGTTTGAAAGCTGTGAGCAATGTGGACACACGTGGTGCATTATCTAGGCATGGGTGTGCATGATCCGTGCACTATGAATTACATGGAAGTCTATGGAGACGAATGGCAGTTAAAGAGTACGAAGGTATTGTTAAATGGCAGCATAAGGTAGATTGCACTTGCAATTTTTGAGGCCGATACCGATCAACTGGAATCAGTATCTGCCGATACCGATATTCCCAATTGATCGTCAAATCCATACATTCTTCTATTTATTGTGTTACTGTAGCAGCATTTACATATTTAATGATTCTTCTTACAAAACATTGACATTGTATATTAAGTATAAACATTAGGAGATTGCAGGCTGAGGTCCTTTAGTATCCAATTCAACTTGTAGGAGTTGAAGCTGAGGTTACATTCAGTCCCACAGTTAAATATTGTGAAAATAGCTGATCTAGCTTGTAGATCGGCGAAGCCGACACCGATCAAAGCTGCTAGAGGCATTATCGGCCGATCACAATCACTCACCAATCAGTCGGCACATCTCTACCTTAAGGGCGCAGTCACACCGAAGTTTAATTCTACCTAAGAGGGCAGATTCTGACAATGCTATTCAATGGGAACGGAGCGGATGTTGCCATTTGTGGATTTCAGCAAAGAAGAGAAAAAAGGCAATGGAAACCCATTCAAAAACATGGGCAGAATCCACCGCCATAGGTAGAGCGCCCTAAGGGGTATCAATATCAGGAAAAAAAACATTTCTGCACAGCAGCTTAATACTCTCATTTGGTCTTCGTCACCTTACATTTTCCTTTGAACCATTTGTTTTACTCCCATAGTTAAATTACCACTGACTATTTTACTGTGTATGCCTTCTTTTGCAGCCTCTATGATTACATGCGTCTGTATTTGATTAGGGTCAAGAGTTGTCTACTAATTGCAATTAGTGATCACGCACCGATGTATGTAGTGAATGTTCCACTACCCCTGGGGGTAAAAGTGTCTCTCTCAGGCGAGTGTGTCTTTCTCCCTTCTCTTTGTTATTATGGCGTGTCGCCCAGGAGTTTGAGACGTCCAATAGAGCAACGGTTCCCAAACATTTCTGGCTGTGGCCCCCCCAAAATAATCATATTGTAACTCGAGACGGGACCCCCCACCCTGACAAGCAATTGGAATTGTAGGCAATACATTTTCTTTACTCGGTTCTACAGATCTAGCCTTGTTGCGTCATATTTGACAATTTAGCCAATTTGGAAGTAAAAAGGCCTTTAAAAAAGTTATTAAATCATAACTTTAGAAATGTGCAGATATCTGGAAACACTTATACTGTATGTTGGTTTGTTTACTGTTGAGTGAGAAAACAATGTTTGTTGCACATTTAGCGAATCATCAGGGGACCCCCCCCCCGAATAATTTGGGGTTCCCGACTCCCAGTTTTGGAACCACTGCAATAGAGCATTGGCCCATATACAGCTGTATGTATGTACAGTATGTATGTTTGTCCCTCAAATTTCTGTGTCCTTGTGTCCGTCTGCTGCATACTATCACAAAAGTATCTGTGCATTGAAACTAAAGGAAGCTAGCATCTAAATTACGCGCGCGCGCACACACACACACACACACACACACACACACACACACACACACACACACACACACACACACACACAGCCAAAGTTACAAAAGCATGAGAACAAATGACCACGTTATGTCTGCATGGTTGTCACATCTACAGTAGGTGAAACGCTAAAGCGGGGGTCAGCAACCTTTTTGAAATGAAGTTCCACATTTTTATTTTCTAGAGTGTCAGTGTGCCATGTCAACATACATTTTAATGACAAATATTCTGTCATTATTTTGATTGACAGGATATTGTTATAAGGATCATTAGACCCAGAGCAATAATCCACCTATCTCCCCGACTCCCTCCCCAGTCAGAGTTCAGAGTTTTAATGAATGTAGATTTATCTGCAAGATGTAATTTGCTACAAATTTGGTAACTTCATTTAATTGACCACTTTTACATTTTTTAATGACAAACATTTTGACATATTTTGATTGGCAGGACATTGTTATAAGGATCATTAGACACTGAGCAATAAACGACCTATCTCCCCGACTCCCTCCCCAGTCAGAGTTTTTTAGGAATGTAGAATTTTGTGCAAGATGTAATTTGCTATAAACTTCATTTAATTGACCACATTTAAAAAAAGATTTGTTTTTAAAATAATAATCCTCTCTCTCACACTTCTGCCAGTGTGCTGGTGATCACCATCCCCTGTGCCAATGTTGGCACCCGTGCCTACCCCTGCGCTAAAGGCTGAGGTTGACTTGATGTTTTTGGTTTACGGTACATGTACAGTAGGCACTACAGACTACAGAGACAGTTATTTTATTATTTTTATCATTTTCTTTCTTTCTTTAATGCTTTATTTAAATAGGAGAGTGTAGCGAGACAGACAACCTATGGCTGAGAGAGAGGAGACATGCGAGAGACAAGAGTTGGATTCAAACTTGGGTCCTTGTGACTCACAAGCATATGGTGGTCAGTTCACTAAGGCTGAGCCACCAGGCAGTGCAGGCACCCCCACATACTTTAGATGCATTTCAAATATCAAAGGCACAATAGCTACACAAAGGACAGTGTGGTCGTTACAGCAAATCACATAGCAGCTTGCAAGGGTGCTGGTGTAGGTGTGCGACACTTTTCATAGCAACTTCACAAGGGAGTGCATTGGATTTACTGGATATGATCTTGTCTAAATCCTGGAGCTGTACTATTTCAATCTATACAGTAGCTACAATGAAACAGGAGCTGAACTCTGTGCAAGGCACACAGACATTGCACCAAGTAAGAACAATAGAATGATGAGTGACACTATTTATTCTCTTATTCAACAGATGAATTCCCGGTGCAGTTAACGACTTCCTTCTGCCAAACAACCACAAGCGCACATCTCTGTTACACAGACATATTTCCCCCAATGAAACAGATTAGAATGATGTGCATGAGTCCTTAATGCACCTTTGTAAATGTTTTACTACAGTGTGCAATATTGTTAATGTTGAAACTCTGCTGAACTTAAGTGGGGAAGGGGACATGAATTTAACATTAATCTGATTTATTTACCACAATAACAATTTGTTATTCAGGTTCATCTGAGAGCAAAAGCACACAAACCCATGGACGTTGAACCACTATCTACAATTCAGTCAAGCACATCCAGATGAGGGTATTTACAGTATATCAAAGAATAACGGGACAGAAGTGAATTGCAGTGAAGTAAAGATGATTTCTTTGTAGTGACTTGGAAAAGAGGTCTTGTGAGGATTCCTTTTCTTTCCTTTATCTTTTAGGTTTTTATCTGCCTGAGTGTAAATGGTCCCTTTAAGGGCGGATTAAAGGAGCACTGTTCTAGACAAGCGGGGAGGGGGGGTGGGAGAGACAAATAGACACTATACACACAGTGTATCATCTGGTCTGTTCTGCTCATGCTTCCAACAGCATGGACATTTACAGAAAGCGAGAAAGGAGGGCCAAACCGGCAAATCACGTAGCAGAAAAAAGGAGGATAGAGAACAGATGAAACCTTATTCAACTGACAGATGAGGTTTCTAGAGAGAGAGAGGGAGAGAGGGAGAGAGAGAGAGAGAGAGAGAGAGAAAAACATGGGAAGCAGTGACAGGGACTATAACTAGGGCTGTCACAATTATTACATAATCGTCTAATCGCAATTATTTGACATAATCGTGATTATTTTTCATAATCGTCATAATCGTTTTCATGTTGAAAAATGTTCATATATTTTAAAAAAAGTCTAAAATAGTGGAAATAGCAGATCTACAAGCTCACAACGCGTCGCATCGCGACGCGTTGTGAGCTTGTAGATCGGCTATTTCCACTATCAAAGTTATTTATAGTAAGTTGTCAAATATGTCAGTAATTTCTTTGTATATTTAGGTTATGTGTCTTATCTGCCATGTGCAACTTCAAAGCCTAAAAGCCAAACAGAAATGTAATTATCAACGACAAAAACACAATTAAATCGTTAATCGCCAATTATTTGAGTGACAATTAATCGTCATGTAAAATGTCATATCGTGACAGCCCTAACGGGGACTATAACCAGAAAAGGATTGTGATACTATGGATTTACCTGGGAGGCAAAATGTCCCGGTATTCTGTGATTGCATTTGTTGTTGGTGCATAAGAGTGTACAGTAAATGATATACAGTACATGATGAAATTAAATTAAATTCTTCATACGTATGTGAGAGACGGTGAGACACTGCAAATGTGTTTGTTGTCTAAACTCTTCGACATGGACAATGTAGATGACGTAGATATGTTTCTGGTAACTTTTAAGCTTACTTTTCAAATATTATGCAAATTAACATGAATCATTTGGTGTTCTCCATCAAGTGGGCTGGAATAAATGAACAGGCTGTTATGGACCTACAGGTATCAACACTTTCTGCGAGGAAAATTAAAGTCTTTAAAAAATGCATTACTTTTCGGAAAAGATGACAGCGGAGCCATCACACTGTCATTATTTATTCGACACATGCCTTTCCATCGCTATTCATTGCATAATTGATTTTTAATGGAAACTTGAAGTCTTCAGACGAGTGTAACTTCTATTTTCACCGATATTATGCATCATAATTTGCATAAACAATACTTGGCTGGAACCCTAGGTATACTAGGGAGCATATTGTTGTGTGATAGGGGCAGCAGTGGGGATGGAAGAGGATAAGAAATAAAATAAACTATAATATACTTTATTGATCCTCGAGGGGAAATTGGGTCATTACGGCAGCCAGCGATATAGATAAAGCCAACGATAGAAGGATGAGAATTTGACTATAAAATATAGAAATAAATGCAGATAGATAGATACAGTAGATAGATAGATAGATACTGTGCGTGCGTGCATGCACATGTGCGTGCAAGAGAGAGGGGGAGGGGAGTGAGGGTGAGAGAGAGAGAGAGAGAGAGAGAGAGAGAGAGAGAGGGAGATAGAGAGAGGGAGATAGAGAGAGAGTCCTTGGTTTTGAACTCCACTGGGGCCTTTCTGTATGGAGTTTGCATGTTGACTCCATGTTTCCTTCCACACCAGAAGACATGTATGTTAAGGAAACACGCAAGCCTTGGTCCCCAGGCACCGAGTTCACTGCCCACTGCTCATAATAGTGGACCAATTCTGGTGGAAAAACTGTACATGGCATAAATAAATAAATAATAATAATAATAATAAGAGATTGTTCTGCTCCAGTACTATACATTAACAGTATTACAGCTTCATGGCACATACAATAACATAGGATGAGCTGGGTCATGACCTCTGCATCGGGCAGTCTGTCAACGGCTGAGTGTTAAAGATTTTTGCCTGTAGGCCCAAATTAACTCTTCACTGGAATCTGACCCATTCTCTCCAGCACTTACACTTGTATTGCCTTCTTTATGAAAACTCCCTCTAAATCCACAGTCTTTTGGAAAATAACTATCCCAATGCAAAAGCTATAGTTCATTCTGACCATTGTTTAGCAATTACTTTCATGATTTCATTAGTAGCAGAGATATTTACTTAGGATCTTTGTATGTAATTTGCCTGCTTTAAATTTGTACTGTGGATTCTGTAAATGTGCCGTAACCTGAATCAACATTGCATCAATGTGGTAGTATTTATTTATTTATTTCAGCAAGGGCCATACACAGAACGGTTGGGCCAGGAAAGCTATTGCTAATTTACAGTCCCTTTCCTGGAAGATGTCAAATAAATGCATATATAAATAAATATATAAAAATGCAATACTGAAAGTTAGGAAATTAGAAAATTTGAATACTACTACAGTAGTAGTGGAACAGTAAATGTTTAAAAACAAACCCTAATGACCTTCAGCCAATTATTTACCGTATCAAACCACTTCTTCTGAAGTAGAGTACAACTACTTTGCATTCCAATCACATTCCACAGTCATGCGTTGAGAGTGAATGACAATGCAAGCCCTTGTATATTTTGACATGCATTATGTATTTTCAAGCATTATTCTCCCTAATGATCATGTATATAAAAAAGAAGAAGATAATAAAATAACAACTTTATTTCTTAAGCAAATTCAGGTAGTTTCTTAAGGAGGGCAGGCAGTAAACTGCCAGCGCCTACACCTGATTTATTTCTGTTTGAGGAGAGAAGCTCAGAGAGGGACTTGTGTAGGAGAGACACAGGAGGAAGACTTCAGTGAGATTGAACCCCAGGCAAAGTATGGCTTTATGAGGTGAGCATCCCACACATTATGCCATCAACGAATCTATGGTTTTGAGTCAATGTCAGTGGCACCTTAAGAAAGGGGAGGGCAGTCTCGTCACAGGCCATTGACCCTATGGGTTGGGTTATTTATTGGTCCTGCTATTTGCAGATGAACACCTGAGTGCCAGGCTTATGTTAGACGTGTCACTGATGGATCTGAGGTGTTGGCACTAACACAGTGAGTTGTCCCCCAATGGTTTCTCTGCTGCTAGTCTTCCACATTCAGAAGAGCCTTTTGAATCTGCTACGTCTAGTGTCTGCGTTTGTGTGCTTATTATACTGCAACATATCAGCCTTGAATTCAGATTGTCATTCTACAATAATATGCTCAGTGTTTAAGTCAGCCTACAGTACGGTGTAAAATTGGTCTGACATAAAGCTTTTGCTTTTGCCAAACTGATTTGAGCAACACCGACAGTACCACAGACCCTGAACCAACAAATCTCAAATCAAAACCTAGCAACAACGGAAAAGGTCTATAGTCTTTTTTCGGTCACACTTTACTTGAGGGGGCAAATGTATAAACGTAATTAATGCTTAATTAATGTTGAATTCATATATTCATCACACATCATTAATTCCTGGGCCTTAGCATTAACTAATGGTGAAGTCATTATGACTTAACCAAGTGTAATATATCATTACAGTTAAGGTCATTATCCCACAGTTCCACTTCCATGCCCAGGATGAGTGCTCATAGGTGGGTAGGAGGAGCGAGGAGGGTCGGCCTCTGGTGGTGTTTCAGAGACTGACCCTCCTCGCTACTCATACCCATCTATGAGCAGTGAGCACTCATTCTGGGCATAGAGGTGGAACTGTGGGATAACATCCTTAACTAACTGACATATTCACTTGGTTAAGTTCACCATTAGTTAATGGTGAGGACCAGGAATTCATGATTAGTTCATGATACATTCATGATGATGAATTAATGTATGAGTTCACAATTAATTCATTCATTAAGCCTTAATTACGTGTATGAATTTGCATGCTTGTGTTTTCAAACATCCCTGTGTTAGTCAAATGGCCAAAGAGGCAAGCATCTGGCATTTCCATTCAGTGTCTTTCTAGTTCTTTGGAACTGGTTGCAGGGTTAATACAAATTGTAAAACTATAATTGAAAAAAAAAAAAAAAAAAGCTTTACAAAAGAACGATTGCTTACTGAAACGGTCCTCAGTTTTTTAGTCTTTGTAATGTTGTAATCTAACTATATTAAAACTAAGCCACCATAAAATAAAATAAAACAAACCCAGTTTCTTTTACAAACAAATTAAGACTAACTTAAATTGATGAACATGAAGTCGCAATAAAAAATAAAGATGAATGAGAATGTATAATGACCTTGGCTGGTGGCTGGTTGCAATGCTGGTTGATTGTGTGTCCTTATGCTGAGGCTGTTGGCTGAGTCGGCATGATATTAATAAATGTTTGTCCAGACAAACAATGAAGCAGGTGTTCCAGTGCAACCTGGAGTCAATGGTATTAACTATTGAGAGGCTGAGCAAACACTGTCCTCTATCCAGTCCTTCTCCCACCATGTCCACCAGCTGTAAACATTTCAGCCATCTTTTGTACAGCGATAAGTTATGGTTTTATCAGCAATTTTGGGACTTCACTTTTGGACCGAGCGTGATTTGTACAATATGGCTTATAGCCAAGCTGGAAGGGGACCAGGAAATGATTTAGCTTTTTAACACCTGATCCACATCCCAGCAAGACCCTACTAAAACGGTGCTTCCCAAACTTTTCAGGACGAGACCCAAAAGAGAGATTAGATGATTAGAGATTAGGGACCCAAACTAGTGAACATAGCAGATCTACAAGCTCATAACGAGTCGCTTCACGCCACGTTGCAAGCTTGTAGATCGGCTATTTTCACTTCTTAATTATTATAATTTTTTAATTTTTTAATTTCTTAGGTTTGTTTTTTTGTTGTTTTAAAATGTATACAATGTATTTTTAAACATAATAAATACATATAATGTAGAAAATTTGAAAATGTCTTTTCCTACGTGACCCATAAAAGAGTCGTGACCCATAAAAGTTGATCCGTGACACACAAATTGGTTGCGGTCCACTGTTTGGGAAACAGTGTACTAAAACTCTTCATATAGAAAGGGTCCTGCTGGCTCATGGCCTGTTTTTACTCATTTCAATCATAAAACTTCTAATGAACTTCTGCCAAATCTCAGAAACTTTACTCCACAGCAGTCATATCTCTGTCATAATCAGTGATAACAGCCAGGGTTTGAAATTAACGGAAAATGCCCTAAAAGAATGGTCTGCACTCTTTTGCTGTATTTGTCACTGTATATTTACAGTGAAATCTGCATTTAACCCATCCTAAGTATCAGGAGCAGTGACCGGCTACCGGGGCAGCACCTGTGGGAGCATCTGAGGATATGTGTCTTGCTCAGGTGCTGAGCAAGACTGGGCCTGGGACACAAACTGGGGACCTCCTGTTTTACAGGTGGCCTCTCTACCCAGCCACGGCCTCCCCAAAATGGACCATGTCATTATGCCAAAAGAAGCCCCCAACAGTTATAGGCAGACAGACAGACAGACAGACAGACAGACAGACAGATAGATAGATAGAAAGTATAATAGCTTCGCAACAGGCCGTAATCAAACATGAAGCAGTTTGATTGTGTGGCTTTCACTTTGAGGTACAAGGTCCAGGTGTGTCAGGGGAACAGTCAGTTCCTATTCCCCGGTTTGCCGGTGAAGCTTGCGCCTCTAGATCAGGTTGTTTTAAGGCAGGGGTCGTCAACGTTTTCAGGCCAAGGACCCCTAAGCTGAGAGAGAGACAAAGCAGGGACCCCCACAACATGTTGCAGATTTTCATCACTTTTAAGATAGATTCATAGACCTGTTTGACAGCACTGTCGTCAGTCTATGTTGGATTCGTGTTAATGTGTTTTTTCCCCCCCAGACATTTAACCACTTAAATCATCAATACTTAGTCAATTTGACCTTTTAGCTTTCACATTGTACTTGGTCTGCTCTTTTTCTTACCTCTACACCAAACCTATATTCGCCAAAAATAGCCGATCTACAAGCTCTCATTGAGAGCTTGTAGATCTGCTATTCATGGCTATAAAGTTCTCCTCAGGATAGGGTCCTGTTACACAAAGATTTGGCGGCCCCCCCTGTAGTAACTCTGAGGACCCCATAGGGGTCCCGGACTAGGGATGCGGTATCGGTACTCGTGGTATCGGTACTCGCCCCGATACCGGCCTATTTTGCGGTATCGGTACTCGTCCGATACTGCTCACAAAGCGCCTGAGTACCCTGTGTGTTCCGCCACTTCGCCTTTCTCTCTCTCTCTTAAAGTATCAAAAGTAAAAATACAAAATGTTTGAGCATAGCAGACCTAGAAGATCATGCACAGTACAGGAATTTCCATGAGCTAAAGCTGAAAAAAAAAGTGAAATGTGTGGCAGTTGTGCCATGTTCTGGGAAAGCAATGCAATTTAATGTGTTATATACAGCCAGAAAGTGAGGAAGATCTGATAAAAAAAAAAAAAAAATAAAAAAAAAAAATGTAATTTAAAGACATTTTGTATCATTAATTGTACTCGTATCGGTACTCGGTATCGGCGAGTACTCAAAATGAAGTACTCGTACTTGTACTCGGTCAGCAAAAAAGTGGTATCGGGACATCCCTATCCCGGACCCCCTGTTGAAGACCCATGTTTTAAGGAGTAGCAACGACATTTTGCTCAAGTTGCCTTAAGTGGTAAAGAATGTCTAACGTTACAAAATGTAATTGCTCCCAAAATGGGAAAGAAAAGCCCCTGAAAATCAATTATGGGGGTAAAAAAAAAGAAAAGCCCCGGAGAAAAAGAAAGTAATTTCTAACCCTGTAACCAGGACGTTTTAAAAATCTACAACTTTCGAGATTAGAATAACATCCTCCACATTAAGCCCTTTTCCTCCATACTTTCAAAATGTTACATTAAACATTAGGTTAATTAACATAGATTTCAGGTTGTTTCTTAAGGAGAGCATGCCGTTTTTCTTTCTCCCTTTTTTCTTTCGAGTAGAGAAGCTGAGAGAGAGACTTATGTAGGAGAGGTACAGGAGGAGGACTTCAGTGGGATTGAACCCCAGGCAAGTATGGGTTCATGAGGTGAGCATCCCACACATTATGTGACCGACATGGGATTCTAGTTTTGAGTCAGGGCAACTCAATGTCAGTGGACCCTTATAAAAGAGGCCATTGGCCCAGGGTTGGCTCATTTCTGGTAGTGTTGTCCAGGGACCCCAGGGATCCTTCAGGGGCATCCAGGGGTCCCCGAGCAAAATGAGGTATTATAGCATCGAAATCGGTTTACAACTTTAACCCTGTACAGTACATCGCCCATTTTAGAACAGTCGATTTAAAAGCTCACAACATAAGACTTTTATCCACGGCTGCCATGTTAAAAAGGTCCGTTTATTTTAATAATCAATTGTGTTCCTGCTTGGATCAATGGAACTAACATACTGTAGTTCCTGTTTATCACTATTAGAATGTCAAGGTTTTATAGAAGAAACACCAAGACATTTTTTATTGCATTTGAAGGATAAAATATAAGAATAAAATCTTAGTCTTTGCAATATCCTCAAGGTTGGAATCACTGCTCTAGAAAAAAAAGTCATCTATTTTTTCCTCACATCCTTGTGTTCTTTTCACTTTAGTAAGTTGGCCAAAGAGGTTGATTCACTAGGTGGGTTTCTGACATTTACATTCAGTGTCTGGTTCATTGGAGATGCTGGCCGGTTAATTTTGTCGTTATGCTGAGGGTGTCGGCTGAGGCGGCACGATGTTAATAAAATATCTGCCTCCAATTCTTTGCTGAATATTACATTTGCGATATGAATTGCAATGTATATTGTATTAACTTGTTTGCATAGTTTAAAAAAGAGTGAAGTGGGATTGTTGATGCTTAATTTCTGTCTCACTGTCACACATGAAGCCTCATTTATGCTCCATTGCACGACGATGTTAGGCAGTGAAAATATCCGACCTACAAGCTAAGCTCACAACATGTTGCAGGTGCAACGCTTTGTGAGCTTGTACTAGGGCATTCACCAAATATTCAAATATTCGACTATTCGAATATCAAAGTCACTATTCGACGTTGTTCACCGAAGCCGAATATTCGCTTATTTAAAAAAATATATAGTTTATAAAACTTGGCTGGATAGGAAGTCATAAGAATGAGTTGTCAATGCCCCTGGTGGATGAATTTGTTAATGCTCTATACCAGGGCTTCTCAAACCTTTTTAGGCCGTGACCCCCAAAATAAACATATTTGAACTGGGGACCCCCACCCTGACAAGCACTTGGAATTGTAGGTATTACATTTAATGTGACTCGGTTCCGCAGATAAATATTGTGAAAATAGCAGATCTACTGCGAGGCGTTGTGAGCATGTAGATCGGCTATTTTCGCAATGTTCGCCTCTCGAATATTCGACTATTCGAATACTTTGAGATCGAATAATTCGAATACTAAAAATCACTATTGGTGAATGCCCTAGCTTGTACTGTAGGTCGGCTGTTTCCTACCTGCGGCGCCGTCGTGTGAGGAAGTATGAATCTCAGAGTTTGCTACTTTGACATTCTTCACACTTATAAGGAAAGGGAAGATGTAGTGGGTAGAAGATATAGCACAAACTTGATGTACTGTAGCATGGTGATGTAGTGCCAAAACACCCCCAGTAGACTCATGTCATGTTTTATTAGTACACAGCAAAAATCCAGAGTGTTAATTTAACTCTTGACAGTTGAATTAAGCCAAAATGTGTTGAACTCTCGGTAAAGAGTTTAAGGAGGCGAAGGTTGAGGAATGCAAAATAGAGCAAGAGGGGTGATGTTTATGTACTGGGGAGTTGCAGATGAAACCGTGTGATATTTTCTTGGCAAGCTTTGCAAAATGGCACACTGACTGCTGGTAACGGAGTGATAAATAGAGAAACTGAATTTTCCTCGTACTCTCAAATTAAAAGCTTGCCTCGTGGACAAGCCGTTCGGTGGTAGTCTGGAGGCACTGGAACCTCACCTACTTAATTCTCACAACGTTGTCGATGTTCCAGCAGCGTCTCTGTTTTCCATTCTAGAGCAGGATGTCTCCTGTGAGCCATCTTAAAAAATATGGCTATTTGGTTTGGCAGCTGGCCTAGAGCCGGCTGGTGAAGAACCTCAATAATAATGATAATAAACATTATTTATATAGCGTTTTAATTATATGGCGCTTTTAAAAAGCACAGATAGAAAGTGCTCCCCAGAAATATGGAAAATTAAGATTAAGATTATATGGCAATAAAGAACAAAGAAAGAACAAGAGAATGTTTAAAAAAAAGAACCAGTACAATTTGCAACAAGAACAGTGAATAGAGAAACTGATATTTCTATAATAAATGACTTTCCTATAGAAGCATGTTTAAAGAAATGAATGATGACTGAGGTAAACTATACTACTGACATACAGTACATAAAGCTCTTTTATACTCGTATGTAAAACATGTCTGTAGATTGTGTCGGCTGAGAAATGTGACAGAAATGTGACATAGAGTATTGCATATCGTCGCTGAAACTCTGTATTCGCAGAGTCGCTGAAACTCATCTTTTTATACATTATTCAGAAATGAATGCCTTATTAATGCTGTTGTATGACAGTATTGCACAATAGTAGTGAAAATAACTTCTTAAAATAAATGTGATGCAATGTGTGCTTACCGATCTTCTATTTTTGCTATTTAAAAAAAATAAAGTAAAAGAGTTTTAAAACTATGGCAATAATGTAATGCCCAAAATAGGGACACCAGTCTGAAAGGGTTTATATTTGTCTGTGGGTTTTATAAATATTTAACCAGTGAACTGAAGTGTTAACAAAGGCTTGTGATTAAATAACATTCTACATTGGATCCATTGGAATACAGGCTTATTTTTTCTCCTTGTAACGGTTCAGGACATGCAAGGTTTTCGCCTGACATTGACAATATATTCGAGCTTGAAACACATTTTGGTGTCGGCCCTGGATGGCTGGATAAGCCAGTGTGGGCTTTCTAGGATCATGCATGCAGCAACAGTGACAGTTATCTGCATTCTGGAGATCCGTCAGGCTGAATGTGTGGGCCTCTCTGGACTGGAGGCCTAACCGGCTATAATCATAAAGTTCTCGGTTTGAATGTGGCTCATGGCCCTAGTCTTAAATGCTGTATGATGTGACTCTGCGGCACCCAAATAAAACAGAAAGACATTAAAAGTAGTTATGTTAGCTTGTGTGTTTTGTTTTCACTTTAGCACACAGGCAGCAGCAGTTAAAAAGATTCCCATCAATACAGTGGTGAATGTCAATTCCAAATGAGTTTCACGGTCACACTGGATGAGTGTGACGAGTGCTGTGAACAAGATGAAAAACCACTGCATATAGACAGCACACAGCTCTGTGCGTGACTTGAGTTTAGACTGTGAAGGATCCTTTATTTATCCGTGAAAAGTTGAGAATTGCTGATAGTTTTCGAGCAGTGTTCGGCTGCCCGTTCATAACAGTCACACACGTCCATAGCAGGGATCAGTCCCAGTGCAACAGCAGTCTGCTGGCCGCTAAATAGCTCATCTAGAGCAATTGGGGATTAAGTGTTCGGGTCAAGGGCACCTTGATGATAGCCGTTAAGGGAGGGGAGAGCATTTATCACCCGCCAACACCACCCACCCAGATATTCTCAGCCAGTCAGGATATGATATGAAATCAGGGAACCATCCAGTGAAAAAAGACTGCTTCTGTAACCTACGGGATGAGCCATCGCACCACCACCATCTCCCCTGTCATCCTAAATCCTGATTTATACTTCAGCGTACGACAGTGTTGCTGGCCGAAAATAGCCTACGTATAAGCTCACAACGTGTCGCCACTGCAAAATGTTGTCAGCTCTGTATATCATCTATTTTCAGCACGTGACACCGTCACACGACCGAGCATAAATAAGGCATAACGGAGAGATGTCTGATTTCGTCCTCAGCCTCATTGGTGCTTAAACAAGAAGGCTCGCTGCACTTGTTTGTGAGGCCTGTATAAATCCCTCCCGACCCACCTTCACCTTGTCGGATGACCAACTCCTGCATTATAAAGCGCGATAAATGTTCGTCCTTCAAGCATATCAGCCTTGTTGTTGTTGTTTGGCATGGCTAGTGACCATCAATCATGTCATAATGACCTACCCTTAAAAGGCTTAAGCAACCTCTTAAGTAGACAGAATGGGGAAACAGGGGCGTCAATTGGGTATGGCAGGGGTATGCAGCTGCCATACCCTGGGTCCAGGGGGGAGAATACAAGTTACTTTAAAATATAAATTCATGAATGCCTCATTGTCTATCTGTGCTGGTTATGTTGTTAAATTACGTTAAAATAACTACAAATGCAAAATTTAACAAGGTATTATAATTATATTCTCCACACTTTTATTCTCCCCATCTTGACAGAATAGTATATTCCCAGGTTCTGCAGTTCAGCTGCACAGGTGCAATTCATTATTGTTAATTGTGGCACGTTTACTATATTATGTCAAGTTTAGCTGCACTTGAACAACAGTTCCAGACTGCCATATCAGCCCAAGAAACCGTAGAAACCTGTGTAAAAAAACTGACAAAAGTCTTTTTTTGTCTTTTTAGTCATTGTGAAAATAGCAGATCTACATGCTCACAACGCCTCGCAGCGCGAGGCGTTGTGAGCATGTAGATCTGCTATTTTCACAATAGAACCGTGCTATCCAAAATGTAATGCCTATTTTCCATGAAGACTCCCATCTTTGCCATACCCTAGCTTTTGCTGAACTGACGCCACTGATGGGGAAACCTACATCAGTGTTTGGAGCGTGACCCAGAAGTGGGTTGTGAGACATTGCCGTGCAGTTAATTCATACCGTCCTGTGACGTTAATAATGTTTCATTTTCACTGAGCGATACTATCGCCCAAAGAAAATATACATGATCGGGCCATAAAACCACTTAAGACGGGAGGAGGACGTTGTGTCATCTGGGTCATCCGTCATCTTTGTTGTTTATCCCGATACATGAATACAGTACACAGCAAAGTCCTCAGTGTTCATTTACAGGTCCATTTGGGTCTATTTCTTTCAGTTCACCAGCACTGCACTTAGGGCTGTCACAATTATTACATAATCGTCTAATCGTGATTATTTGACATTATCGCAATTATTTTGTCATAATCGTCATAATGGTGAATGTTGAAAAATTTCAGAAATAGTGAAAATAGCAGATCTACAAGCTCATGCGTTGTGAGCTTGTAGATCTGCTATTTCCACTATCAATGTTATTTTTTAAGTAGTAAGTCAGTAATGTATTTGTATATTTAGGTTATGTGTCATATCTACCATATGCAACTTCAAAGCCTAAAAGCCAAACAGAAATGTAATTATCAACGACAAATACACAATTAAATCGTTAATCGCCAATTATTTGAGTGACAATTAATCGTCATGTAAAATGTCATATCGTGACAGGTGACAGCCCTAACTGCATTACTACATAAGCAAAAGTGCACTTGTAAATATTGGACAATTCTGTGCAAAAGTACACTAAACTGGCATATTTAAATGCATTTTCCAAATCTGTTGATGTATGAAGAGAGTTCTGAGATGATTGGACTGCTTGATGTAGTCATTTGGCCAGCAGTCTGAAGAAGCGTTTTAAGCTTTTCATTTCACATGAAGAGTTTTGAGCTTTCATATCTTTACCAGACTATTGTTTTGTTTTAGATTAAGTTTTTTAT